>NW_026712409.1:18681036-19281036 GCF_030504385.1 Musca domestica | reverse complement strand
TGTACTCTTGAATACAAGGGAACCTTCTTCTGTAGAAAATCTCCAATAGGAAGAAAACTCAATGGTCTTTTAAATGGTCCATCGTTCTAAATGGTCCATCCGCTTAGTCCAATTTTCAAATACTCTTACCAAAATTTCGGCCGGTATCTCACGAATAAATCCTTCAATTTTGTCTTCCAATGCATCAATTGAAGCAGGCTCGCCTGTATAGGTAAGGTAGCCCCACAAAAAATAGTTGAAAAGCCTCAAATCACACGATCTAGGCGACCAAATGACCGACCCCGAGTGATTATTTTGCCTCTTTATAAATCGGCATGCTGTGTGGCATGGGGCACCGTTTTGTTGAAACCACATGTCATGCAAGTCAAGCTTCACAGCATCTGGCTAATATGGCTATGGCAAATATTCACTCCAAAATCGAAATCAAAAATCAAATAAAAAAAATCAATATGATTTCCAACCCCTACGAAAGACGTCTAGAGGTTCAGAGAGTAGAACACTGTGCTTAACGAAGTTCCACAATGAAATAATAAATAATTGTATATAACAAATACATTTCAATCCCTCACGTGTTGAAATACAAAGTGGAATCGATTTGTGGAATAAGTAAACAAACATATTTACATTCACACATACACTCAAATTAGAATTCCTTCGGTTTATTCTAAAACTCTTACAACTTACCCTGATTAGTTGTGCTGACCACATTTTCCACTTTAGCTTCCTTCAAGGACATTTGTAACATGATATTTATCTTAAAGGACAGATTAGCATATTTCAAACATCTAATACGGATTGGTATTGAATTACGTCAAAGCTTCTTAATGAATTAGGCCATAAAACCCTGAGAAGTTATTGGGTAATATCAAACAACACACACACACACACAAATATTCAAAATGCAAAAAAAAAGTAATTTAGTCACAACGCGAAAAGAAAATCCTCAAAATTATCAATAAATGTCAATATGATATTTTGTATATATATATTGTATAGGATTATATATTCTGAAATTTAAAGTTGAGTTCCGGTATTGTGAATTCTGGTCTCTAGTAAAGCCCCCTTTCAGTCTGGTCTAAATTTCTGGCCTTTATGAGTCACATAGTGCTTAATTTGATTTCTAGTTTCACTCAATACTTTGAAAAAAAAAACTTTTCAAATCTTGATAAGATATTTTGTATCCGCTTGAAAGAAATTACAATTACAGAAAACGACTTTCACGATTCAACGCCGGAGGAGGCATATACATTTTATTTATTGGAAAATTTCATTTCATTATTTAAGTCAGATTTTAAGACAAAAATACCAGATCACAACAACGGAAATTAACTGGACATTTATTGGAAATTATTTATTTGCATTATCTGTGTTTTGTGCAAAGAAAAATGGTTAATTAGACACGTTTTTGTGACGTAGCCAAGTTGGGTGGAATTCAATATTTGTTTAGAGTTTATGAGGCAATTTTATTTACACTTTATCTTGTCTCTTGAAAGATTACGGCCCTTGGAGAGAGAGAGAGAGAGATATGCTAGAGACAATGAAAAAGGAACTAGACTAGAAAGACTATGCTCTGGGCCATCTATTATTTTTTGGAATACTGAAAATTGTCATCCTAGATGTCTAATATTACAAAGTAGTGGACCCTAACGTCTTCCGTAAAAATAAAAGACATTCATGTCTTCTGTAGAAAATTGAATACATAGAGATCCTCTACAAAATATATAAAACCCGGAGGTATTCTATGAAAGAAAATCCAAAAGGCTCCTATTAAAAATATAAGACTTTGAGGTCTTTTAGAAAATTCGTAGAACCGGAGCTCTTCTCTAAAATTAGAAGACCTTGAGACCTATAGTAAATATGAAAAGACCATTGGGTTTTTTTGAGTTTGCCTACTTAACCTAGAATAAAAATAAATGTCCTATAATAGGACTATAAATATTAGGGGATGTAGAGATCTTCAAAAAAATGTCTTCTATAAAAAGTTGACTTTAAGTTATGCTATAGAAAATTTAAAACCATGAGATCTATAAAAATATGTTAAAATCTTATTTCTTCTACAAAAAGAGACGAACTTTTGATATTTTATGGAAAAAATGGAAAACCCAAGAGAAATATATAAAAACTGGTGGATTCAGAGGACGACTTACCACTGACGATCTTGAGGCCTTGTATAAGAAATATAGGATCTAGAAGTCAATGTACAATAAGAACACTTAGGAAAATAGAAGATGCAGTTGTCTCCTGTAAAAGAAAAACCTTTAAATCCTCAGCCATATGGCTAGAGAGGATAAATATCATTTCATACGCCCAAAACGTGCCTCATCGAAATAACGGTTTAAGACCCTAGGTCTCTTTTAACAAAAGCCGTTTCAGGACATTTGGAGTCGATCTAGCGATGTCCGTCCGTCCGTCTGTCTGGCTGTAGTGGAGTCTCGAAGGGATTATTCGATTTGGTCCAAACTTGGTACATCGTAATTTTATTGTCAAACTTAGATCGAGTTCGAAGATGGGCAATATCGACCCACTCCTTCTGGTACCTCACCCATAAAAGGTCGAAGTTTTCCAAGAAATTCATTTACTGCACAGAAAGAGAAAGGATAATCCGATTTTGCTCCAAGTTTGCGAGTCCTAATATTTACATCAGTGCTGCAGTGCATCATGGACAATATCGGTTCACTCCATCAAGTACCTCCCCCACAAAGGGTCAACATTTTGAATAATTATAACTCCTATAAAATGCCTTCGATTGTCTTCAAATTACACACATCACAATATTTTCATTAAACCAAAGTCGGATGTGAAGATGGAATTTATCGAACCACTCCTTCAGGTATCTCCCCCACAAAAAGGTTATAATTTTGAATATCCATGATGCTCATAACACGCAAAATTAACATCCGATTCCAGTCAGACTTGCTACATTTCAATATTTCCATCGGAGCTATTATAAAGATGGTAGTGATCGGACCATACCTTCTGGTACCTCTCCCACAAAGGGTCAACGTTTTAAATAACCAAAACGATTACAAAATCCGAAATTAGCATCCGGTCTCTTAATATTTTACTCATCCGATTATTTCTACCAACACAAGATCTGTTGTGAAGATAGGATATATCGGTCCACTTCTTCTGGCACCTCCCCCTCAAAGGGTCCGAATTTGGAATAGGCATGAAACTCGTAAAATTCGAAATAAGCATCCGGTGACATAATTTTGAATATCCACGAAGCTCACAAAACGCGAAATTAACATTCGAATCCATTCAGACTTGGCACATCTCATGAAGACAACCGGATGCTTATTTCGAATTTTACCAGCATCGTGCCTATTCCAAAGTCGGTACCTTTGAGGAGGAGGTGACAGAATTTTGAATATCCAATATTTTGAATATATTCGTGCATATTCCAAATTCGGACCCTTTGAGGGGGAGGTGCCAGAATTTTGAATATCCCCAAAGCCAATAAAACGCGAATTAACATCCGATTCCATTCAGACTTGGAACATCTCATGAAGACAACCGGATGCTTATTTCGAATTTTACGAGCTTCGTGCCTATTCCAAATTCGGGCGTGGCAGAATTTTGAATATCCCCAAAGCCCATAAAACGTGAAATTAACATCCGATTCCATTCAGACTTGGCACATCTCAATATTTCCATCAACACAAAATCTGTTACGAAGATGGTAGAAATCGGACTATTTCTTCTGGTACCTTCCCACAAAGGGTCAACATTTTGAATAATTATTACTCTCATAAAACTCGAAATAAGCATCGGATTCTCTTCAAATTTCGCACATAAAATATCTCTTCCCACACAAGATATGTTATAAAGATTGTAGATATCGGCATACTCCTTCTGGTATCTCTCCTACAAAGGGTAACAATATTCAATGCCTATAATATTGGCCCATTCCTTCGGAACCTATCCTATGAAGATTGAACAGATTGAATAACCATAATGCAATAAGTGAATATTAGCTGAGACTATCCAGCTCTCGGCAATAGCGATTGATTCTATTTAAATTGTTCTAATATATTTTTAGTTACAAAATATCTTAAAAGACAATAAAAACTATAAAAAAAACCAAAATAATAACAAATATCAAACATTCCGTCGGTGTCGGACACTTCAACGCAATTAATATTATCGACACATTAATTAATTGCAAAATGTTAAGAAATTTATAAAAACAAAAAAAAAAAAACAATATTTTTCTCAATTAAAAAAAAAGACAAAGCCAAAGAAAATAAACCAAATTACAGGAACAACAACAACAGTAAGAAACACTACCGCAGCAGATCCCAAATACAAATAGTTTTGCAATTATTAACGTAACATAATTTCGGACATCATCAACAATAACCACAACAACAACAGCAACAACTAGAACAAGATCGTTGTCATCGTCGTCAGCAGCGTGTAACCTTAGCAAACTAAATAGCAAGCAAGCGGTCCAAGTGTCCCACTGACGACTGACTCATAACCCATCAGCCAAGAATGTACAAAAGCTAGAGGAGAGGAGGCTATCTAAAGGAGACGACGACGAGAAACTAATATATCAAAAGCCAGACCGCCTCAGAACCAACAAAAATCTTTTTGCCATCGTCTTTGAAATTAATTTAATAATTCAGTGCGCCTTAGTGTGCATCGGAGTGTTTGCCCGCCGTCTGCAATATTTTCGTTTGGCGACACGAAAAAAAACACAATTTCGAAATATTTTCAAAAAATAAATCTGTGCCACAAACACTTGGTCATAGTTTGTTATAGAATTCTCACCTAGAATTTGCAGATACCCAAGCGTTTTTTTGTTACCATATTTTTCTCGGCAGAGTAGTGAGGGGTGGGTTGGCAGACGACTTCGCCACCCTTAAGGCACCAACATCATGTTGCCCGTGCATTTACAGCAGCAGCAACATTTACAGAAACCACAAACCACACCTCAGCCCCTGGCACCACCACCCCGTGATCATCGCCGAACGCGACGTGAGAAGGCTCATCAACAGCGTACGTCGGCCTCACGTCAGACAACGCCCGAAAATGACTTATTAAAAACATCCACAATATCGCTAATATCGCCAACAACAGCCACAGCGTCTGGTGCTGGTGGTGTCGCCTCGGCACCAAGCTCACCATACCACAGCCTCCTAGTGGCGGCCGGTACAGCTGTACCCACAACGGCTGTTGGTGGCGGTGCTGTTGCCAACGTTTCGGATGGTGGTGGCCACACAATGCATTCGAATTTAAGATATTCCCAACATTTGAATCTCAGTCAGAATAGTCTTTTGCTAAATCAAAGTACGCTCGGCGATTGTCAGTTTATGGGACGACGACGCAGTCCCACCTCGCAAGACAAGCAACAAAGACGGCGGAAGTCACCACAAAAACATGCCACCGTCAACGCGCAACGTCTTAAAAAAAGTCACAGTGAAAGCGATGATACCGACATTGAGGATGCCGATGAAGACGACGACGATGGCCCAATGTTCAGTGACGATGCCACGGTGCCTTTAACGGCTGGTTCCTCCACGACCACACTAACAGCCACCATAATACCAGCCTCAATTGTGGCCGCATCCACAGCCATCAGCAGCAGCAGCTCATCAAATCGCCAGTCGACAACAACATCTGCACGGTTAACAGGACCCACGCGCACCACAAACGGCGGCCTGCTACACAACTTACCAACGGCGACTGGGTCAACGCAGCACTACAATCGGTCCATATCCACGCCCCCTACGACACAGCCTTTGGCCACAACAGCATTTGTTGAGAATCACCATCATCATTTTCTAACGGAACGTTCCCCACCACCCGGTGGCCCCGGCTCCACCGCATCGTCGTCACATCTGCCACACGACTACAAACTCTGTGACTCGTGTCGTCCGCTACGCTTCCAAACACGTTCGGGTGCCTCGAGTTCGGGTCTAATCACACCCAAATCGAATTTCGGTGATAGTTCGCGTTATCTCAGTGCAAAGCGGTTTCTGTCGGCACCGCCCACCTCGGCGCTAGCTGCCGTCGCACCCGCCGCTGTTGCCCTGTCATCGGTAGGCTTTCCCGCTTCACTGCTAAATACAACGCTTCAGCCGCAAACGCAATCCCAATCAGCCAATTCACAGCCCTTTAATACCTTACGTTCATTTACACCATTTTCTCGTTTCCAGCCGAGACGTCAGACCAGCAGCAGTATGTCGCAGTCCGGCGAAGATCTGCACTCTCCCAGCTATTTGTCGTGGCGCAAGTTGCAGCTGAGTCGTGCCAAACTGAAGGCGTCCAGTAAGACATCGGCCCTGTTGTCGGGTTTTGCAATGGTGAGTAGATTTATGTAGCATATTTTTGTTTTATAGAGAGGGGGAGAGAGAGAGAGTTCAGTGAAAATAATCACCAATTTGTGAGAAAGTTTCTGAGTTTCGAATATTTCGACCAGACAATTTAATGAAAATTTAAAAATTTCAGAACATATTGTTTCGAATTTCTCCGGGCTTATTTTAAATTTGTCTGAACTCAATTAAAAATATTCATTAGAACGGCTCTCCAAATAGAATTGTGGGAAAAATAAACTTAGGACTCCCATATTTTATAGTATTTTGAAATATTTTTAAAAATCCCTTTTTGAAACAGAATTTATGATTTCTAACAAATTCGCGGCTATCTATGAAAAATTAAAAAAACATTTACTTAAAGAAATTCCAAGATTCTTAAAAAACTCATATATCCTCAAAAAAAATCCACTCATATCCACGGATATAATTAAGAAACATTAAAGAAAGGATTCTTAAAACATCCACAACTGACTCGCAATTTTGAAGAAAAAACCCACAAAAATATTAAAAAAACTAGCTAAGTTCGGTCGGGCCGAACTTTTAATACCCTTCACCATTTGGAAGGAACTTGAAAATTTAAAAAAAAAATTGCTAAAGAATACCGTTATGCCTTTATACGAAGGCTATACGATGACGTGGATCTGCATAAGTAATTTCTTTGTCATAGGCTGTCGTACCCATTAAGATCATCAAATACCAAATTTGAAACAATCCCGGGGAATAATGTAGCTAAATCATCAAAATACCGAATACGAAGACGTGAATCTAAATATGAAGTTTTTAGGCATAGGTTGTAGTACTCATTACAAACTTTGAATACGAAATTTGAAACGATACGGGTGAATAATGTCGCTAAAATCATCAAAATTCCAAATATCGGGAGGTACCGATATTTGGAAGATTTGCGAAGACGTATACCTGCATAAGAAAATTTTCTTTCATAGGCTGTAGTACCCATTAGGGACTATCATTTCGAAATCGTCAAAATACCGAATATAGGGCGGTACCGTTATATGGGAGCTATACGAAGACCTGCATAGATAATTTTCTGTCATAGACTATAGTACTTATTAGGAAATTCAAATACGAAATATGAAAGAGTTCCGGCGAGGAAACTCATTTTGTAACCATTCTTGGGTGGCGTGTGCTGAGTGAGTTCGTGATGAGTCCTGTTGGAATGTGATCATATTCAAATGCGAAACTTGACAAAAAAAATTGGTGAATAATGTAGCTAAAATTGTCAAAATATCGGATACAGGGAGGTACCATTGTATGAGGGTCATACCAAAACGTGGACCTGCACACACAATTGTCTGTCATAGGCTGTAGTATCCATGACGAACTTCAAATACCAAATTTGAAACAATTCCGGTGAATAATAATGTCGTAAAGACTTGCTTCGCTTGGCCAAAAGTGGTGAACTGACGAATTTGGTTTTCTCCGATGAGAAAACATTCGTTGTCCAGCAGTTTGTTAGCAAACAAAATGATCGCGTTTACTCACCAAAGAGGTCAGCTGAAAATGTGCACCTTCTGTTGACCACAATAACTCAAGCGCCGGCCATGGTGATGGTGTGGGCCACCATAAAAGCCGATTATCGCTCTCTGCTCGTATTTATCGACCGTGGCATCAGAATAAATGCCGAATATTATCGCGAAAATATTCCGGAGGGCGTATTAAAGCCTTGGACGCGCACCATCCAAGAATGGTTACAAAATGAGGTTACTCTCTTCATTTCCAGCGCACAATGACCACCAAAATCTCCGGATGCCAATCCGTTGGACTATTGTGTCTGGAGTATTTTGGAAAGCAAGGTTTGCACTAAAAAATACCAAAGTGTCGATCACCTCAAGCAAGCGCTTCGCCGGCAATGGGTCAGAATACCGCAGAGCAACATTCGGGCAGCGTGTGACGGTTTCATTGGCCGTTAGAAGGCCATAATTCGTGTCAAAGGTGACCAATTCGAACAAATCTAAACTTATTCTAAATTTTGATGCTATTTCCGACAAGATAAAGACATTCTGAGAAACGATTATTTTCCAAAATTGCTCAGAACAGTGTTCCTTAAAAAATCCACGACTTTTCTTCTAATAATCCTTAATGAATATCTCAAAAAAGAATATGGCTGTAAAGCCCCTTGAAAATGGAATGATAATTTTTGCATTTATGTGGGATTATTTGTTAAAAAAATCAACAATTATTATTATTTTTTTTATCTTACCTAAGACAACGAATTTTCGACAAACAAAAAAAAAAACAATTAATTAAGTGTCAGCGATCATTCAGTTCATTACCTTGAACTTTGGGCATTGCTCCCTAGAATCGCAGCAATTGCTAAATTAAATTCATAATGTGACAATGAGAAGAAAAATGTAAAAAAAACGAAACACGAAATATGTTCGACGACAACGTAAGGAATGACGTAATTAGTCCGCCCGCCAACTACACACAACGATACATTTTATTTTCATTAATTTGTCTGTGTGTCACCTCAATTAAAATTTAGAATAAAATTTTAAATTAAGATATTGGGGGGGGGGGGGGGGGGGGGGCACCCTCACAAATAATGTGAATCGATTTTGCTCTCCTCTAAAATAACGGCTGTTATATTTTCTTTCATTGTGAAAATTCGATGAAAGAAAGAGACGCTGAAAATATTTATTGTGCTTGGATGCATCTATCAGCTGCCTCGTGATTAAATTTTGTCTGTCGTATGATTTGCTTTTGTGTTCTCCTAGATTTTCATCGGTGTATTTCTTTTTTTATCTCAGATGATTTCCTGTGTCGTTAAATCTTCAAAATAGAATTTGTTTGTTATCATCAAAACGTTTCGATTGATCGACGTTTTTTTTTTCTTAATTACACTTCCCATTTTAAACATCCGATCACTTTTTTTTGCCAATAACTGTGGGAAATAAAACAATAAGTTACGTCGAAGTGGCAATTTCCTTTTGTCCCAGACATTTTTGTGGATTTTCGAAAAATATTTTTTTAAGATTTTGAACCATATTCTTCAAGAAATGGGGATGTTTAAAGGATAATTTTCAAAAGCTTTTAGACGAAAAATATTTTCCCAAGACTTATAAAAAAGTTCGAAGATTTTGAAAAATATCGATCTTTGAAAGGATTTTTTAAGAACTTTCACAGCAATAATCGTGAATTAAAAAAATGATTTTTTTCGAGGATTTTGTTTTTTAAATATTTTCCCAAGGACTTTTAGGCAATAATCGTGGATTTCATAAACATATTTTATTAAGTCTTGTTGTTTTAAATAAAACTTCAAACCAAAAATAGTGGATTTTCCAAAACATTTTTTGAGGACGTTTAAAGCAACAATCGAGGATTATTTTTTAATACATTTTCAAGGAATTTTAATACGAGAATCGTAGATTTATTTAGATACATTCGAATATTGTTAAGCCATAATCGAGGATTTTTTAAAATATTTTTTCAAGGATTTTTAGGCAATAAACGTGGATTTCCAAAAATATTTTGAAAATTTAATAACAAAAATCGAGGATATTTAAAATATCGATATTTGATTTTTCAAAGTATACAGGATGAGATAAAAGAACTGCAACAAAATCAAACGCCATAATTTTTAATATATATATTTTTTTTAATTTTATTGAATGAAAGCAAAATCGTCGGAAATAGTATCAAATTTTAGAATAAGTTTAAATTTGTTCGAATCGGTCACCCTTGGCACGAATTATGGCCTTCAAACGGGCAATGAAGCAATCACACGCTGCCCGAATATTGCTCTGCGGTATTTCCCGGCGATGCGCTTGCTTGAGATGATCGAAACTTTGGTATTTTTTAGTGCTAAAATACTCCGGACACAATAGTCCAACGGATTGGTATCCGCTGATTTTGGTGGCCATTGTGCACTGGAAATGAAGCCAGGAACGTCATTTTGTAACCATTCTTGGGTGGCGCGTGCTGAGTGTGCGATGGGGTTGAGTCCTGTTGGAATGTCCAAGGTCTGTGGCCAAAATGTTTGCGTGCCCAAGGCTTTAATACACCCTCCAGAATATTTTCGCCATAATATTCTGCATTTATTCTGGTGATTAATACGAGCGAAGAGTGACCATCGGCTGTTATGGCGGCCCACACCATCACCATGGCCGGTGTTTGAGTTTTGGTGGCCAACCGAAGATGCACTTTTTGAGCTGACTTCTTTGGCAAGTTAATACGATCATTTTGTTTGTTTACAAACTGCTGGACAACGAATGTTTTCTCATCGGAGAAAACCAAATTCGGCAGTTCACCACTTTTGTCCAAGCGAAGCAACCTTTCCTAAGTCTATTTTCTTTCTGTTGCGGTGTAAGATCTTGAACTTTTTGGAATTTCAATGGCTTTGCCCCGAGCTCATTTTTCAATATTTACCGAATGGAATATTGCGATATGTTCAGCTCGCGAGCCATTTTTCGGCCACTGCGAAGCGGGTTTCGATCAAGTTGCTTTTTTTACTTTTCGAACCATTTCTGCTGATGTTGCTGTTTTCTTCCTTCCACACACAAGATTTATTCACATTTAAATGCTGGAGTACTCTAACGAATGTAATAAAATCACACTATCATGCTTGAATTCCATCACGAATAGCATTTTTTTCTGGAAAATTCTCACCAAACTGCTTTTGGAATAATTTTATCAGCTGTCGGACGAGTGGCTTAGAAATGACAGCAGTCGGAAGTTGGTTGCAGTTTTTTCATCTCCCTCTGAACATAGTTGTTTAGGTTTTTTGTTAAAACGTTTCCGATAGTTACATATTGATAATGTAAAAATATGGTTTAATAAATGTCAGAAATCATTTTTTAAAAAAATATTAAATATTTTGAAAGATAGTCCTGATAGCTTTAATTTTTGATAATAAATTCCTAGTTATATTTAATTTGTTTGTCGATTTTTGCGAAAACTCAGCTGGATTAACTAATGTTTGTCTGTGCGGAAAAATCAAAGTTCTATCTCATTCTATTCTCGTTTTACATGCCTTTTGTTAATAATGTTCCCGATCTCTTTAAAACCAACCAGCCATCTGCAACATTTAAAAATAAATTTCAAACCCCATTTACCTGTGATTTCAAACACATTTATATATTATAGTTTGGGTTTACTTTGACAATTCTGATCGAATAGCGGGAAATAATCTTAATTAGTAATTATGTAGTATTTAGCACATGATGTTATGTATTTATAGACAGATAAACGATAATAGATACGGTTATATATATGTAGCGTTGGGAAAAAATTGGCAAGGTGTATTGCCAACAAATAGAATGAATGAAATTTTCTATATGGCCAACAAAAAGAGACTATTCAATTGTAAAATATGAGATAGAAAAAATATTCTCACAAATATTCTCACATTAAGGATTACTCATGTAAGGATTACTTCTAAAATTTGCGAATTTGATTCTAGGATCTTCTTTGTTCAAAGTAATAACACTAAGGCTTACAAAGCAGCAAAAAAAGTTTTTTTGTTTGAATAATGTATTTCATTCCCGCTCTCTCTCTCTCCCTCTCTTAAACGCCATTTTTATTATGTTATTGTTCTTATTGTCGGTCATTCCTTTTTTTGACAATTATTTCTCCGTATCTCCCCTCTTGCAGGTTGCCATGGTAGAAGTCCAACTGAACAATGATACCCAAGTACCCGCCGGCATGTTGGTTGCCTTTGCCATTTGCACGACACTGCTCGTCGCCGTGCACATGTTGGCCCTGATGATTAGTACCTGTATACTGCCCAATATCGAGACTGTATGCAATTTACATAGTATCTCCCTGGTACATGAATCACCGCATGAACGTCTCCATTGGTACATAGAAACAGCATGGGCTTTTTCCACACTCCTGGGTCTGATACTCTTCCTACTCGAAATTGCCATATTGTGTTGGGTGAAATTCTACGATCTTAGTCAGCCGGCGGCATGGTCGGCGTGTATTGTACTTATACCGGTACTGGTTATCTTCCTGGCTTTTGCCATACATTTCTATCGGTCACTGGTGACCCATAAATACGAGGTAACCGTATCGGGTATACGTGAGTTGGAAATTCTAAAAGAACAAATGGAACAGGATCATCAGATGGATCATCATCATGCACCTGGTCACCATCGTAATAATGGCTTGAATTATGGTGCCCCAGGTGATATTGTATGAGAATTTTTTTTTGTGTTTTATTATTATTTTGTTAGTTGTAGAATATTTTCAAAAACAAAAAAGAATGTGTAAAACACATTGAAGAAATAGTTTATTTTGTTATACTTTTAAGAGGCACACATGTTTTCATTACCGGCTGACGATTTGAATTACTAATTTTTATGCTACATATTTTAAGAGATTTAGTCTTAATTTTATATTTTTATTTTCTGAACTAATTTCCGCGCAGCATATTTTTTTTTTTTTTTTTTGTCACAGGTATGTTTTTTAAATATTTGTATTAAGACTATATTTGTAATTTATTTATGATAAGTTTGAAAAGTTTTTTTTTTTTCATTGTATACCGGGGTGTAATCGAAGTGAATGGATAAAATTGAGAGAAAAGTTTTTTGTAAAATTTGTCACAAAAAAAGAAACCAGATGTTCTTTAATAATTCTCTTATGGATTTTATTAAAAGCTTTATATCTTCCAATGAAGATCCACCAAAACTACTATTATTATAAGGAACTTTTCCAAGAGGAAATTAAAAGAAAAATATTGTTTTGCTTGAAAATAGTTGGCATGTATTAATTTCTGTTAAAAACGCCTAAAAGTATGCTCATCATTTTAAACATCTTAAAAGATAGTTCTTCTTCAAATATCAACATGAAAATTACGTTTTTTTTAAATTTTCTTGCATATCTTCATTCAGAAAGTACCGAAGTCCACCGTGGATATCTAAGTACCCTCTATGTTAAAAATATTTAAAATTATTTAGAGAACTGAGCAGTAAAAGCCTTCTACTAAAAAATTAATACCTATAGTGTTTTGGAAGTAATTGACCTTCTTTTGCCATTCAATTGATACCATTGATTCAATTGATACAATTGATCTATCTACAGGTCTTGAGCGGATATAGGCACCTTTATGTATTTTCTGTAGTAAGATCTATTTACCCTTTATATAGATCAAAACAAGGCATTATTTGGAAGATATGAAATTAAAAATCAAATCGAAAAAAAAATATCCCATTCGAGGCGATCTTTCATGTTTTCAAAGAGCAAAAATTCAGGCACAGGAGCGCAATTCTTTGGCTAGTTACAGACAGAATTACCGAAATTTTTCGGTAGCTTTACGAAAACGAAATTAGTGGGTTAGAGAGTTATATAGTCGATAAGATTTACCAAAGGCGACGGTTTATATAATTACACCCTAAGGTAAGGGTATAATGTATTTGTGCATTTGTTTGTAACATGTAGAAGGAAGCGATATAGACCCATAGTTACTTTTGAGGATCTTCACAGAAACACTTTCTGAGTAGATTTATGCATGTCAGTCCGTCCGTCTATCCATGTATTCTTGTGAACAAAATGGTGTCGCATCCAATTGAGATGTAATTTTCAAAACAATTTTTGTTTGGCCCAAGGACGAGCCCTATTGATGAGAATGAGAGTCGGTTCAAATTTAGATATAGCTCCCATATATACCATCAACCTTCGGGTTAATTATGCACTTCATGGCCAATATCAGTCCAAATGACCCGAAATTTGGCACTTCCGATGGAATTCAGCATAGAAGGAAGTACATCAAATTTGCTGAAAATCGGTTCAGATATAATCATACCTCCCATACATATGTTTCATCTGATTTGGTGTTCAAGTCCCTCATATCCGTAATAGGCACCCCACAAGAATGATATTTTGCACCAGATATCAGATGGAGCCTAAAAATACCTCTGCCAAATTGTATCGAGATTGGTTCAGATTTAGATATAGCTCCCACATATATATCTTTAACCGATTTCGGGCTAATTGTGCATAAAATGACCAATATCAGTCCATATGACCTGAAATGTGGCACTTCCGACGGAATTCAGCATAGAAGCAACTACGTCGAATTTGCCGAAAATCGGTTCAGATATAGCTTTAGCTCCCATATATATGTTTCATCCGGTTTTGGGGTTTAAGTTCCTCACATTTCTAATATGCACTTCACAAGAATGATATTTGGTACCATATATATTATAGAGCTCGGAAATACCTTTGCCAAATTTTATCGAGATCGGTTAAGATCATTAATCCGATTTCAGGTTTAGTGTGCAAATAATGGCTAATATCAACCCAAATGGAGTGAATTTCGGGACGTACGACGTTTCCATTTGGTCCAACTCCTCTCCGATATATATATTTTTTCACTTCGAGACGGATAATTAATCATGCAATGTTTTTTGGTATAAAAAATAAAAATATCTCCGTCAAATTAAGTGAAAATCGATTCAGAATTGGATATGCCTAACATTTATTAGTTCCCGCTGTTGAGAGGTGTTCTTCATCTTCTTCATCTTCCTGTAAAATTAGCGTATATGGAAGTCTACTTTCCTTTTGACGAAGTCGTATTGCAACTTACCTCCCATTGATCTAAAAACCGCTCCATATCGGCATCTGTAAAATCACGTATATCCTTCTTAGCCCAGTCAGGTTTCAGGCCATAGCCAATGGCAAAAGTGCCAAATGTTGAGAGGTGTTATGATCTACTCCAAATAAATTTTTTTGTTGCGGGAGCTCTGCTAAAAAGGCATAGTGGTATCATAAAGTCGGGCCCGCCCGACATTTGACTTTTCCTTACTGGTTTTTTATTTAAACTTTTAATTTCAATTTTTTCGTTTTAAAAATATAGATCTTTTTCCTCATCTTTTTTTAACAACCAAAAAATAGCTTTTTAACCTTTCTTTAAATTTTTGATTTTCGTTGCAAACATAAGCTTTAATAATACAAAGAATATTTGTGATGTTATTACAATGGCTAGCTTCCAAAACTTATTGAAACTTTGTAGGTGTTTAGATATTGTTGCAATAGTTTTCAAAAATGCATCGTTTTTAAAGTCGACCTTGTTTGTTCTTTGCATGCGTTAAAAATATCCATCGGTTCCAAAGCAAGTTGTTAAAAAAATCCCAAATTATGTCTAATAGTTGCAACGACAGAGCCGACTAGCAAAATTTACAGATCAAAGCTTCCGTCGTTTCTTCTTGGCATGGATGATGATTATATCCATTCATTTTAAATCACACCCTGTATATAATTTTCCTATAAATATTGTATGAAATTAAACTGAGCAGATATATATTTTTTTTCAATTTTTTTTATATTTATAAAAAGAAAAAAACACATAAACCTAAAAAGACATATTAAAGTTAGAAACGAACTATAATCGAAGATATAAAATGATATATATGTATAGCCAATTGAAATTATTACTAATGTGAGCGATACAAAAAACAAAAGATAATTTTAAATTATGTACAGTTGTGATATTGTCAAATGTATTTTATATATATATAATCATAATTATTACTTCTATATACATATTTTACTTAAGTAATAATATGCGAAAAAAAATTAATTAAAAATAATAATTTTAACAAAAATAAATAAAACTGTAAGAAAAAAATAAATAAAAAAAAACAATAAAAGTAACTGAATACTTAGTATTTAAAAATCGAACAAATCTTTTGTATTGTAATTTTCCATCAACTCTTTGGTCAATAATAAGGTAGGTGGTTAATATTGTTTGAAAAAATTAGGGTTTTGTTTCAGAAAATCAATAAACATTTACAGGATTAGATGAAAAAACTGCAACCAACTACAGAATGCTGTCATTTCTAAGCCACTCGACCGATAGCTGTAAAAATTATGCCAGTGACAGCTCATTATATTGTTTACAAGCGTACAAAAACATTTTGCTAAGAGTTTTGCAGAAAAAAATTATTCGTGATGGAATTTGATATTTGGCAGGAAAACCCAAGTGGCTATCGTTAAAGCACTCCAGCATTTTAATGTGAATAAACCTTTTGCGTCGCTCGCTCGTTACCGTGATACTTGCCCTACGTCAAAGAAGTGGACGGAAGAAAACAGCAACATCAGCAGAAATGGTTCGAAAAGCAAAAACAGCGACTTGATCGAAACCCGCGTCCAGTGGCCGAAAAGTGGCTCGTGAGCTGAAAATATCGCAATATTTCATTCGGCAAATATTGAAAAATGAACTCGGGATAAAGCCATTAAAATTCCAAAAGGTGCAAAAACTTACACCGCAACAGGAAGAAAATAAACTCAAAAAAGGCAAAGAGTTGCTTCGCTTGGCCGAAAGTGGTGAACTGCCGAATTTGTTTTTTTTTTTTTCGATGATAAAACATTCGTTGTCCAGCAGTTTGTAAACAAACAAAATGATCGTGTTTACTTGCCAAAGAGGTCCGCTGATAATGTGCACCTTCGTTGGACCACCAGAACTCAAGCGCCGGCCATGGTAATGGTGTGGGCCGCCATAACAGCCCATGGCATTAGAATTTATTGCCGAATATTATCTCGAAAATATTCTGGAGGATGTATTAAAGCCTTGGACTCGCAAACATTTTGGCCGCAGACCTTGGACAATCCAACAGTACTCAGCACGCGCCTCTCAAGAATGGTTACAAAATAAGGTTGCTCGCTTCATTTCCAGCGCACAATGGCCACCAAAATCTTCGGATACCAATCCATTTGACTATTGCGTCTGGAGTATTTTGGAAAGCAAGGTTGGCACTAAAAAATACCAATGTGTCGATCACCCCAAGCAAGCGCTTCGCTGGGAATGGGTCAAAATACCGCAGAGCAACTTTCGGGCGGCGTATGGCGGTTTATTGGCCGTTTGAAGGTCATAATTCGTGCCAAAGGTGACCAATTCGAACAAATATAAACTTATTCTAAAATTTGATGATATTTCCGATATTTTTTGCTTTCATTCAATAAAATTTATAAATAAATTTAAAAATTATGTCGTTTGACTTTGTTGTAGTTTTTTTATGTCACCATGTAAAGTCGTACTTTAAGCCCTGGACCTGTCTGTTCAGATTGATACCCATTCTTTCGACTAATGTGAAATAGAATTTAAAGTGAAAAATGCATTTATTTTTGTTTCAGGAAAACTTGTTGCAAATTTTCAAATCAGCATAGAAACAAGTCTAATTCGTAGTGAAGTGCCACTGTCCCATTTTATGTGGCTGGTTATAAAAACTACGATCAAACATTTTTGTAGAAGAGAGTTAACGTAAATATTGATTAAAATAAATATTTTTTTCATGATATCTTTTTATTTGTTTATTATAATTTAATAATTGATTTTATTTTTAATCATAATATTTTGTATAGTTACATTTAATATATTTTTGTTTTAAAAATAAAAGTATCGTTTTAATTCATTTTGGTTAATACTTTCTTGCTTTCACTAAAAGGACAAATATTAAGAGTAGAGTTTTTTTCATAATTTGATAAATGTTTTTTTTTTTTTAAATGAAAAAAAAATTTATGTATAGTACATTTTTTTATTTTATACTATGTAAAATTAAGTTGTTAGATTTAATTTTTTTGAATATTTTTGTTTTTTTTTTCGTTTCGTGGGTTTAGAAGGAGGGTTCAGCTTTTTATTATTCTTACATGGTGTTGTAGATATTTTTAATAAAAATTACATTTTTTTTGTAATGCATATTATTTTTCTTTAAAAAAAAAACGTACTTTATTATATTTTGATTAAAATATTTTATTTTTATATATTTTTGATAAGTAGTTCGTTATTAATTCTAAAGCTATATTCACAAAGATGTTTGATCTTTCCATATTTTTTTTTTTTTTTTTGGGAAACTAACAAAGATTGATTTTTTTTATTAAGATTTATGTATATAAACATTTTAATTTATAGAGTAAAAATTAAAATTAAACAAATGTTAAGGCGATTTGAATGTATAAGAACTTTTACAAACCACAATTTTATTCTAATATTGACGGTTCCTTTACTTTATTTAAAAATTATGCCGAATTTTCAATCTTCGTGTGTACAATGATTGTTTGTTGCTTCTTTCATTATTTCGTCTTGGCCATCTTTTTACGAAATTACCACCTGGTTGTTGAACAATTTGTCCAATTTGTTGAAATCAAAACATTTTTTCATTTCATTTCCTCTATTAAGAGTTTCTTCTTTGGACTCTAAAACAAATTCAAAATATCTTATAAACTTATAAAACTTTGATTATTTAAAAATAAATTAAATTTAATACATACCATTCATATGTAATTGTCGACATTAATTAAAAATCTCTAAAATATATCTAGAATAAATAAAAATATAAAAAAATCCAATCCACCAAAATGCGTTTGTACGCATCTAAACAGTATAATGAGCTGTCACTGGAATAATTTTGACAGCTGTCGGGCGAGTTGGTTGCAGTTTTTTCATCTCACCCTGTATATCATTTTCACAACAGATCTTGCGTTAGCAAAACAATATTTGGCGTGTGATATTTGAAGATTGAGCGTTTTACTTTTCAAAAATCGTGAACCCTATGTGGACTAGATATCAGAAGAAATGGTCCGATTTGTACCGACTTTATAGCAGATCTTGTGTTGATGGAAATATTGAGATGTACCATATCTGAATTTAATCGGATGTTAATTTCACGTTTTATGAGTTTCATGCATATTAAAAATTTTGACCCTTTGTGGAGAGGTTCCAGAAGAAGTGGACCGATATATTCCATCTTTATAACAGATTTTGTGTTGATGGAAATATTGAGATGTGCAAAGTCTAAATGGAATCGGATGTTAATTTCGTGTTTTATGAGCTTCATAGAAATTGTTACCCTTTGTGAGGGAGGTACCAGAAGGAGTGGACCGATATATACCATCTTCACACCAGACCTTGGGTTAATAAAAATATTGTGATGTGTGTAATTTGAAGAGAACCGGATGCTTATTTTGAATTTTATGATCGTTTTGGTTATTCAAAAGTTTGACCCCTTGTGAGGGAGGTACCAGAAGAAATGACGCGATCTCTACCATATTTATAAAATATCTTGTGTTTATGAAAATATTGAGATGTGCCAAGTCTAAATGGAATCGGATGTTAATTTCGTGTTTTTCGTGAACTTCATGAATATTCAAAATTGTGACGCTTTGTGGGGGAATTACCAGAAGGAGTGGACCGATATATTCCTTCTTCACATCAGACCTTGTGTTAGTAGAAATATTTGGATGTGAACAATTTGAAGACAATCGGACGCTTATTTGTGGGGGAGACACTTGATGGAGTGGGACGATACTGTCCATTTTCACACATGGCCTGTCACTGATACTGATATTAGGTATTTGTAAAGTTTGGACAAAATTGTATGATCAATTTTTGATCTATGAGGTGAATTATTTTCTGTAAAAATTTCGACATTTTTTGGTCGAGCAGAATTTTAAAAAATTTATTTTTTTCTTTTTATTGGTCGAAAATTCCTTAAAAATTTGTTTCGAAAATTTGGTTGCCTTTAAAAAATTATTTACATTATTTGCAGCTGAAATATTAAAAAAAAAACTCTCGATTTCAGCTCTGACAGTTCTTAAATTCGGTCTGAAAAAAAAACTGACCATCATATCGGTCTTCGAAGGTCACTCCCCGCAAGCAAAGTGCATATGTTGAAAATTAATTGTCACGTAAGTTTTTGGACTCACAAATTTCACCGTCAATCAGAGATGGTCTGCTGGACAGTTTTTAGGTTTTCGACTGTCGAAAAGTTGTAAACGTCAAATACGTGTATAAAACATAGAAAAAGTATAAAATGTCAAATACTTCGAAAATACTGTAGTATCCCACATAATATATCCAAAGTTGCTTGGTAAATCTCGCTGATCTTAAGGTGAGGTTAGTTTCCTTGTGTAAGTCTTTCAAACCTTTCAAAGTTACTTCGGAAAGCTTAAAACCTGAGGCTGGCATTTTGTTCCAATGACATTAAACTGTAAAGATTGCACGAATTGCAAATTCCCTTTTAGTGTCTCGATCAGGCAATAGAAGGCCGACGACATGGCAAAAATATATTAGAAAACTTAAAGAAATATGTTATTCCGATATCGCGAAAAAATGGCGTTAAGCTGTGGAGAAAATCAACAGATATGATAAACAATATAACATAATGCTATCTTACGATATGGTGTCATAACATATTTGTCCACTACCAACGCCATCTATTGAATAAATACAAAAATGAAATGTCCCATCTTATTATATGCCTTTGTATTCAACCACCACGTTTCTGTCAAAAACTCTTATTATTTGTCTAGGTTTACGACTTTTTCGACGTATGTATGATACCTCGGAAAAGTATGTCATATACGTCAGAGTTTCTGACATATCATCTGTGCCGTCAATATACCATTCAATTCATTATTCAATTTTATACATTTTTTTTAACCCACAACGAATATCAGCCGAAGCTAAAAGTGAAAAATCAAACACTACAATTTTTTCTTTTTATTATGTTTAATTATTATTTTTATTGAATAATTTTTAATTTTATTTTATTTTAATTTTTTTGTTTGTTTCTCTTTGTTGTTGTAGTTTTATGTGTTGTTGTTTTATAATCCATTAAACTGTTACTTTCCATAATGTTGTTGTTGTTTGTTGGTTGTTATTCCTCTTATTCTTTGTGTGGTGTGGTGTGTTTTGTTTCATAACGATAATATTCTTAATCGCCTAAGCCTTAAAGTTCATTTGTTTAATATTAATTTTCTAAAATGTAAGGGGGTGTTTTCTTTCATTCTTCTCATTATATTTTATAATATTTTTAATTGTTTTTTTTTTTCGTTTTATTCTTAAAATCAATAATGTTCACTATTTTGTATTTTATACTACAGTTTATTTCATCAAAATGTTAAACAAAAAAGAGAATTTTCCTTAAAATTATAACATTATTTTAGTTTACAGAAAAAATATTAGTGTAGGAGGTTTGGGGGGATTGTTTTTATTTTATTAATTTTTTATTTTTAATTCTATTTATATTACATTTAAATTGAATTTTCTTTTTCGAGTGGTTTTTTTTTTTTTTTTGTATATTATTAACTGTTTATTATATCTTCTTTATATGCTTTCGGGGGGATCGGAGTTCTATGTTATTAATATATTACATTTCGTAAAGAAAAAAAATACTTAGTTTATTTAAGAAATCGAAAGTTAAGAAAATTATTAAGTTAAAAAAAAATATTATAAAATTAAAATAAAAATTGATTTGTTTTTGAAGAGGTGGTGTTGTTCCAAGCCAGAGGAAAACGATGCTAAATGGATATTGTTTACTAAAATTATTGAAGACTTGTTAAGGAAAGTTTTTTACAAAGTCCAATAGAATGCATTTAGAATCTTTAGTTGTTATTTAATATAATATTCGGAAACTCTTTTATAATTGTACCATTTTGAATTAAAATTCACAAAATATAAAATTGATATTGAATTGGTTTGGTTTGTAATAAAACTAAAACATGTATTTGACGGTCTGCTTCTCAAATACAATACAAAATTGAAAACGCTATTCCAATTAATTTTTTCATATTTTTCATTTTTCTACATTTAATTCAAAATTAAAAAAAAAAAAAAACATTTAAAATGGCGTTTTTCCGCTTTAATTATACGAAAAATACCAAAATTAAGTCTTCGGAATCGATCTCTACTACTTAAAATGTCCTACTTCTCATCTAAATTTTGTGTTTACATTTAAGCCATTTTTGTCTCCACTTCCACAAACTTTGATAATAAAATTGTATTTGAAATATGATTGAAAATATAAAATTCCTCCAGGATTTTCCAAAAATTTTTTCACGTTTCTTTTTTCAAGAATTTTTAAAAAAACACAACTTTCAAGATTCCCCTTTCATTTTCTAAAGAGAGAAAGTATTTTAAGAAGATACTTATAAAAAAAGTTAATTTTTTTTAATTTCTTGATTTTCTGCTTGAGAATTTGGTCTGGATAATATTTTGAGACGTTACTAAACAACCTATAAATTTTTAGCACAATTTCTATTTTTGTTACAAATGTTTGCTTTTGTAATTCAAAACCGGTTGAAAGACTTAATATGAAAATATAAATAAATTCTTCCTAAATTTTTAAGTTAAAAAAAGTCAAAAAAAGCAAAACTTTCTTAGTTTGTTTCTGAAGAGAAAAGGTAGTTCAATATTATTTTGAAATAATTTAAATTTTTTTCAAAATCTTTGATTTCCTGAATGAAAATTCGGTTAACATTTGAAACGGGAATAGAAAACTTAGCTTAAAAACCTTCAAATTGTTTCCTAAGATTTTATTGGCTGATATAAACTACACACTATTTTGACATCTGGCTGAGAAAAAAAAAAACAAGAAATAATTTGATAGATGTTTAAGATCACTTTTTAAATTTTATTCAATTTGAATTCATCTGCAGACCTTGAATTTTTTTTTTTTCAAAAATGTTTGGAATAATAAAATGGCGGAAGTTTTCTGGGACCCAAAGTAGCATGTTTCAAGTTTATTTCAAAAAGTCAAAATAGTTCTCATCGTCGATTTCCAATTAAAACAAGTTACTATTTTAAAAAAACAAAAAAACGTTTGTTTTAACTCCTTTTTTTATTGAAATTTAAAATTCTTTCATTATACAGATTAATTCAAGCTTATTTTTTGGAAAAAAAATTTAAAATTTTCACTAAAAAAATTTAAATTAAAAATGTTCTTGTTATCAATATGGAAAAATATAATGGAGCTTTACTAAGCTCAAAAAAAACTTACAGATTGTTTCAAACTTAAAATATCGTTTTTTTTTTTAATATTTTAAAATTTTTATCAAAAAATTACCTGAAACTGCTTTTCTCAACTATGGCATTATTTAAAATCTTTATTCGAAATCTTGGAAAGTATCAACTTATTTTGACAATTAATCTGGATAATTTGGAAATTCATTTAAAATATTTAATTTTTTTCGGTGAAAATTGTAAAAAAATCACATTTTAAGAAAAAAAAATTGAAAAAAATCTAAAAATTTTCGAAATCACTTAAATAAATTATTCAAAATTTAGTTTAACCTGAAATTTCCCCCTTTGAAGAATTTTAAATATGAATTTTTCAGTTTTTTTTAATTTTTTTTTTTTTTTTTTTGATATCATAACCGACCTCTTTGATTTTCTGTAAACCGACTTTGAGAAGGAAAGAAATTAATCGAGGGTTCATAAGTCGATTTTTCATTTTTACTGCCACTCTGGAAGTTTGCTTTAGCTATACTTTGAAAATTTGCCTGAAATTTTTTCTCTTTGAATTGAAAATGAGAATTTTTCAGTTTTTTGTTCAAAGATTTTTGTTTTTTGATATCATAGCCAAACTTTTTGATTTTCTTTAAATCGACTTTGAGAAGAAAAGAATTTAATCGGGGTTGATTTTTCATTTTTATTGCAATAGCTATGCTTTTAAAATTTAAACTTTAGAAAATTAAGAAATTTAATTTCGACTTGCCGCAAATTTTCCTTAAAAAGGGTTTTTTTTTTTGAAGTTTTGCACATATTTTTTTAATATTTTATTTGCGCTGACTTTGAATTTTCTTTAAAAAAATATTTTCTCCTTTAAAGCTTTGTTCATATTTTCCAACCTAATTCCCAAAATTCGTGGGACATTATTGTATTTTAAAATGTTTCTAAATAAAAAAAAAGATCTGACAAAAATTAAAAGAATAATTTGGAAGGCAACTTATCCCATGTTTACTTTAAGACTTTTCGCAGGGTTAACCTACTTTAAGAGGATTTGTTTGAAGTATCAGTAATGGATATGACAATTTCAATGCAAATCCAGTGGGTAAATTTTAAGATTTTATTTTTGCACATTTGAACTTCTTCCCAAACCAAAAAAAAAAAAAAAAAACAAGAAAACCTAACAAAAAATAAAAGAGTAATTCGTGTATTTGTTAAATTAAACAAATTTAAAGCTTTTTATTGAAAAATGATGAAGAAAAAATACCGTTTTTTTTTAAATTATTCTTAAAGATGGGCTTTCAAAGTAGAGGTTTTCATTACTTTGAAAATACTCCGCTAAAAATAAGTTTCTTTTTTGTGGTAATTTGAATTCTATATTTATGTGATATTACATTTAAAGAATAACTATAATGCTACACTACTACAATACCAAAAAAACTCAAGAAAATTTATTTATTTATATAAAATACAAATTGTATGTATATAATAGGATAGTAGCTCACAAAAAATTCGTATAGAAATATATGTATGTATGTTTGTAATTCATTGTAGATCCCTTCCTTTTATTTGAAATGGTTATGATTTTTTTTTGAAATTTCCAATTAAAAATCAAGTTTTTTTTTTATAGAATAACACCTCCTCTTCAAAAATAATCAACAAAAATATCTAAAAAAATGGAACAATTATAATTACATATGTTTGTTTCTTTCTTTTAATTCACACAAAAAAAGAAGAAAGGAAATTCTTAAAGAAAATAATGAACATTTTTTGTTTGTGTTTTAAATTAAATAACAGTTTTGTTTTGTTTTCTCTGTTGTTGTTTTTTCTTCTCTATTATCGTATAGGCTAGTTTAGGTATTGAGTGAGTTGTGGTTATTGGTTGTTTGTTTGGTATTACAACTAATGATTGAAACGCAAGAAGAAAACATTTAAAATAAACTCCATTTAAAATAAATCTTTCTTTGCTGTTAACTCTATTTGTTTGTTGTTGTAGTATTTTATTACAATAGTTCTTTTTTTTCTTCTATTTCTTATAAAAAAAATCCATACTTAAAATTATGAAATAATAGTTTTCCTTTTTTAAATAAAAATAATAATAAACTTAAACCTTAAAATTAGAGAAAAGAAAAGTAAAAACACCCAAATAATATCCACATCCGCATCCTGCTGTCCAGCTGTTACTTTTATAACTCATGAATCATACAAAAAAATGGGAAACATAGAGACAATTTATTTTGGAGCCATCATTTTACCTCGGTTCATTTCAGTCAGTCATAATGGGGCGGGGGGAGGCTAATAAACAAAGATCACATCAAACAAGTTTGGAGAGACCCCAAAACATATGGTTGTTGGTTGTTGTGATCTCTGTTAAAATTCGGACCACCAAAAAATTACTTTGCATTCTCCAAAACATAAAGTATTGACATTTTGATTATTGTTTTCAATTTGTGGTTTTGAGAGTTCCAATCTAGAATACGTTTCGTCGTATTTTAATGAAGTAAATTGTTTTCCTTGCAAGTGTTGTTGAAGTCACCAAAAATGTGAATTGATATTCTTTGAAAATTTAAGTGTCTATTCAGTTTGCTGTAGAAGTTAGAAGATTGTGGTATCTTGTTGTTGTTGTTATTGGTTTTGGTTAAATCTAAATAAATTGGTATACCTTGTTTGATTTTATTATGTTTTTCCTTTGTGTTTTTTTTTTGCTTCTTTTGTTTAACATTATTTTCATGTTTTGTTTTAATTCTTCATGATTTGATTTAATTATTTATTATTAATAATTATATTGTTTGTTGATTTTTTCTGTTTTTTTTTTCTTTTTGTTTTCATTAAATATAATTTAAAAATATTTCCATTTTACACAATAATTCTTCGGATTTAGATTCTAGTGTCTCTTATAACTTGATGTTGTTATACTCCGTTTTGAATTGTGGTTTGTTGTATTATTCTTTCAGATTAAAATTGTTGTTGTTTATATTTATATATATAAATTGTATGTATATCCTGTCTGTCTCTCTGCCTTATCTTTCGGTACGTGTGTATGTGTAGTTATCAATAGGTCAATCAGTCCCAAAAACAATGTTGCTGCTTTTGCTCTTCTGTGTGAGAAATTGAAACGTTGCCACCAACAGCGTTCAACGTTTCGATTTTGATGTTTTCTTGCGTTTGTTGGCGACGGCGGAGCTGGTTGCACTATGATGGTGTTGCTGATGTGTTACTGTTGTTGTAGTATGATGATGTCCACCGCCGATACTTAAATTGGCTGCTGCTGCCGCAGCCGCTACAGCAGCGGCCGCAACTGTAGCTGCTGCTGGTACCACTTGCAGTGATTCTCAACTTCTCTCGGGTGTACTGTGATGGTGATAGATCTGCTGAATTTGTTGTTGCTGCTGTTGCGATGCCGCTGCGGCTGAATTGCTGGCGTGCTGTTGTTGAACTTGTTGTTGCTGACTCGACGAGGTAACAACATCCTGTTGCTGTTGGATATGTTGCGCATGCTGCGATTGCTGTTGCTGCTGATGATGTTGCTGCTGCTGCTGTTGTTGTATGTGGACTACGTGTTGTTGCAGATGTTGTGGTGTTTGGCTTTGTTGCGGTGTACTACTGCCACCGTGCTGATGCGGTGATGGACTATATTGGAATTGTTGCTGAAACATAGGCAACTTGATAAATTTTATGTGTTGTTGTAATAATTGTTGAATTCAAATTAAGGGGGAGTAGTAGTAGTAGTAGTAGTTGTGTTGTTGTGTTGAGAGTTAAACAAAAAAAAAAATAGAAATATAAAATAATAATGAGATTATAAATGAGATGTGACACAGCAGCATTATGAAATTATAATAAAAAAATAAATAAATGTTAAAAATTCAAAATATTAAGAGCTATATGGACTTTGAAAATTTGTATGGGAATGTCGTTAATTTTATTCTGGAGAGGGTGAGATGAAAAAACTGCAACCAACTTCAGACTGCTGTCATTTGTAAGCCACTCGTCCGACGGCTTTTAAAATTATTCCAGTGACAGCTCATTACATTGTTTACAAGCGTACAAAGGCATTTTGGTGAGAATTTTCCAGAAAAAAATTATTCGTGATGGAATTTAAGCGTGATAGTGTGATTTCTCTATATTTGGCTGGAAAACCACAAGTGGCTATCGTAAGAGCACTCCAGCATTTAAATGTGAATAAATCTTTTGTGTCTCGTACCATCGCTCGTTACTGGTTGCGTAGCCCGACGTCAAGGAAGTGAACGGAAGAAAACAGCAACATCAGCAGAAATGGTTCGAAAAGTAAAGAAGCGACTTGATCGAAACCTGCCTCGCAGTGGCCGAAAAATGGCTCGTGAGCTGAACATATCGCAATATTCCATCCGGCAAATATTGAAAAATGAGCTCGGGGTAATCAATCAATCAAGTCAATGAAATTCGAAAAAGTGCTAGAACTTACACCACAACAGAAAGAAAATAGACTCAAAAGAGCTCAAGAGTTGCTTCGCTTAGCCGAAAGTGGTAAACTGCCGAATTTGGTTTTCTCCGATGAGAAAACATTCGTTATCCAGCAGTTTGTAAACAAACAAAATGACCGTGTTCACTTGACAAAGAGGTCAGCTGAAAATATGCATCTTCGGTTGGCCACCAGAACTCAAGCGCCGGCCATGGTGATCGTATACCGAATTTTATCGCGAAAATATTCTGGAAGGCGTGGTATTAAAACCTTGGGCACGCAAACATTTTGACCGCAGACCTTGGACACTCCAACAGAACTAAGCACTATCGCACTCAGCACGCGCCACCCAAGGATGGTTACAAAATGAGGTTCCTCGCTTCATTTCCAGCGCACAGTGGCCACCGAAATTTCCAGATACCAATCCGTTGGACTATTGTGTCTGGAGTATTTTGGAAAAGGTTGGCAGTTGGCAAATACCAAAGCGTCGATCACCTCAAGCAAGCGCTTCGGCTTCGAATATGACAATTTTCAAAAAAAAAAAAAAATAATAATAAAATCCGTTAACAGTTCTGTTAAAATCTTCAAAGTACCGAATGTAGCCGTTATATTAGAGTTTATACGAGATGTGGACCTGCATAGGCAGCTTTTGTCATAAGCCATTACCAAAATGTGGACCTGCACAGACAATTTACTGTCATAGGCTATAGTATCCATTACGAACTTCAAATACCAAAATTTGAAACAATTCCCGTGAATAATGCCGCTAAAACCATAAAAATGCCGAATATCGGGAGGTACCGTTATATGGGGGCTAGACGAAGATGTGGACCTGCACAGACAATTTTCTGTCATAGGCTGTAGTTTCCATTATGAACTTCAAATACTAAATTTGAAAAACAATGGTCGCCTAGAAATCTCCAATTTAATATTTCAACCTACCAAACGACATTTCCATACACATTTAAAAAAAATCCAAACTTAAATACACAAAAACACACAAAAAATTAGTGTTTTCAAAATCATATATTGCAACTTACCGAATTCTCTTGACTATGCTCAATAATTTCAATGCTACCCGATGTATTGCCCGATGTATTGTTTATGGAAGTTCCACTCGTATTGGAAACATCGTATTTACCACGTTTAAAGCGGCCATACAAAGAGCTATAGGGTAAATTGTAATGAATAGCAGCCTGATTGATGGACATTTGGCCAATGCTGTTAACAAAAGTAATAATTATGATTAGTAAGCTCTCCAATGCGTGTCATAATTTCAATTTGAAAACACTTCTTACCGTACTGAATTCAACGCTTCATTCATAGCATCTTCCGACCAGGGAGTAGGATTTGAACGTGATAATTCGATGCCTTCTCGTTTACAACGGCCATAGAGGGTACCTTTTGTTTGCAAAAATAACACATGTTTATTTTTGTTTTCCAGTCTCTTAATATGTATTGTTGTAATTTCAATATAAAACACTTACCTGTCGGTATACCGAATTCAGCACTTGCCTTCTGTACGGATGTATGACCCGCACGTATGGCCTCCAATGCACGCTCCAAATCATCAGGTGTCCATGTCGTTGGTGCGGCATTGAATGGCGCAGCCAGTCGTATACCCTCACGTCTTGCTATCTTATACAGCGTCGATGAAGGTATGCCAAAGGCTTTCGATGCTTTATTCGCTGATATTTGTCCAGAGCGCAATGCTTCCAAAGCATTGTTCAGTGAGTCTTCGTTCCATGATTTGGTGCCTCCTTCCTTCTTCGGTGTCTCAATGCCCATGCGATGGGCCCGCTGCCATAGTGTGGTGGAGGGGATGCCATAGGTAACGGATGCTTTCGTCAGACTCATGTTTTGATTCTTCAATGCATCTAAAGCTGAATTCATATCATCTTGTGTCCAAGTTTTGGGACCATTAAACTGACCTTTCATATCTCCACCGTGCTGCTGATCTAAATTGGTGTAGTGTGGTTCGTTTTGATCATGTGGTGAGCCATTGGCAATCATCATTGAATCATCGCTCGTATCAGAGTTATACATATCTGCAAAGGAAGTGGAGAGAAACAAATATGTTTTTTAAGTAAGCCTCATTCATATGCTGTAAAAATCTAAGGGGGGTATAATCCACAATTGAATTGAACTTACCCATATGCCCGGTGGTCATCATATTTACAATTTCCGGTGTTATTATCATGCCCGGTTCATGTTTTATTTGGCTCGGATCAATCTCCATCACTGTTGCTCCCGTGATGTCCTGATGATGCTGTTGTTGTTGGTGGGCTTGTTGGTGATGCTGCTGCTGGTGTGATTGTTGTTGCTGCTGTTGGTGCGACTGTTGCTGTTGATGACTTTGATTTTGTGCCGCTGCCATCTGGGCATGCAACTGTTGCTGTTGAGCTTGATGGTGGGCGGCAGCTGCAGCAGCAGCTTGTTGCTGTTGAACTTGTTGCTGCTGCTGTTGTTGCTGTTTGGCATCGAGGACTTCACTTTTTATATGCTGTACCAGATTCGAATTTGATTCGTCACCGGTTTGATGGTGCATCGAGTGCATTGGAGATTGATCGAGCCGTTGTATCATGTGTTGGGCCAAATGATTGTCTATATCGAGCGGTTCTGAGGGGTCTACGAGTGAAAAGAGCAAAAGTTGAAGCGAATAAGTACAAAGAATTTGCACAAAATTATGGAAAAATATGCACCCCAGAGACGAACTATGGCGGATAGTCACATCAATGGGGTAGGGTGGGTTATGGATAAAAAACTAGGGCTATATGGATATGTTCAATTGCGGATATTTGATAAGTGATAATAAAACATATGATGTTTTCTTGAGGTGCAAAATATTAAACCAAAAAAAACGACTATTGATTGTCGTCAAAATGGGAATGTGTGCATTAAGGAATATATAGGCGTGTTCAATTTGCAGCTATTATAAACAAATAAACTAATTATATAAATAAATAATAAAGCTAGTTTTAAAAATAAACAGAAACACATTTAACCGATTCTCATCAATATTGGGAATCCTCTTTGGTAAATCATTATAAGATTTGTTACCTTTTACTGAATTGTAAAAGGGACGCAAAGCTTTTTTTTTATTTGAATTACGCAAAACAAAACTTATTAAATTTCGTTAAAAATGAGTTTGCTATAGAAATCACAATGTTGAAAATAAACGCAAAAGAAGATGAGCAAATCGATAAGAAATTTTCTAATGTTTGGTTAAAAAAAATATGAAACACTCTTTCTCTTCCATTCATTTTCTTTCGACATTGTAAATTTGTATAATTTTTTTCTTCCTACCCCATTCCTCTATAATGATATTCGATTGAATGCATTTCTTAAAATAATTTAAATTTCTCAACTCACTTGATAAATCTCTGGTATCCGTACTGGGGTTACATGACAAATCCACATGTTCTGTAACCGTAACTGGTGTCGCTGATGGTGCCGGTGGCTCGGGGGCAAAATCTAAGAAGCCCATTGGGACTCCCAGAATGCCACCATTCTAGAAAATAAAACAAGAGAAAGAAACTTATCAAATCATGTTCGTTTGGAATATAAAAATAGGCGCACACTGCATGTTGTCACCCATTTTATTGATGTTCTTGCTTGCCGTGTATTTGACGACGGCTACTTACCATTCCCATGCCTAAACTAGTCATATTTTTATCTTTTCCGTCTCTAGCTACTACAATTTGTGTTACAATTGCTGTTCCCGGTGTTGCTACGGTAGTTACACCACCAGCATTATTCGATGCCGAGGCCGAAGATGCAGATGCTGGCGAAGCGGATGATGCTTCAGTTTTGCAAATTTTCTGTAAGGTTGGCTTTTCCGAATCCGATTCCTCGCCGGTGTTTATGGTTGAGCCACCTTCCTGTTGTTGTTGCCCGCCTGCTGCTACACTGGTTGTAACTGTTTGCACACCCGACACCGGTATATAGTTTCCAGCCGATGTCTGTTGTAGACTAACAATAGCTGTTTGATTTTGATTTGAAATTAGTATAGCTTGGGGATGCTGTTGATTCTGTTGCTGTTGTTGTTGCTGCTGTTGGGTCTGTTGTTCGTGATGTGCCAATAGTATGTCCGGTGATTTGGAACGTTTGCGTACCCGGGATTTACGACCACCGCCAAGTTGTTGATGTTGTTGCGATGAAATGGGTGTCGAGGTTACCAGTTGTCCGGCAGCGGCCAATTGCTGTGAACTATTGGGACTGACGGCCTGTGTGAGTACAGCTGTATTGGCTAATTGTTGTTGCTGCTGCTGTTGTTGTTGCTGCTGTTGTTGGTGATGATGTTGCTGGGGTATGGGTGGTGAGGCTTGACCCGGCACTACCGTAGCATTGACAATATTACCAACTACGGCTTGCTGTATATTCTCGGAGACAGTTATTGTGGCTGTGGCAGCATCATTCAGATCATCAGCATTTTCGGCGGTTTCACAGAGACCTTTGATTTTTAATTGCTCAGCAGTACGCAAGAGACCCTGTAAAGAGAAGATAAATAATAAAAGATTAATAAGTAATTCAAATGAATTTGTTTTTGAAATTTAATAAGAAAAAAAGAAAACAATCTTACAAATTTACCCGCTAAATGAAAATACAATTGTCATCTCAAAAAGTCACCTGTTTGTGAAAGAGGTCTATTGTGAATCAAGGTGTCGTGGTTTGTTTAAAACGCATCGTAAGGAAACCGTAAAACAAAATTTATTTATTTATCTTTAATTTATAAATAATTTAATATTTTATTAATTTATTGAGATAGAAAATAGCAATTCAAAAAAGAAATGATTTGCCATTTCTATGATCACCTGTTTTGCTATACTATTGTGAATGACATTTTGTGTGAGGCTATGTTTTAATTAGCGAAGCAGCAACGTAAAGTGTACGTAAGCCAAATAGAGACACATTCTGTTAAATTTTAAACATTTTTTAAATGATTTTGCATTGTTTAAAGCTATTATTGAAAATAAATCAGAAAAAAATCAACGGGATTTTATGGCTTTCGCCAAACTTGTGGTGAGAGGTAACCACAAAGAGTGTGGTATAACATATGTTTATTGCGGCACTTGTATAATTTAGCACAATTTCGTCTGAATTACAATTTAAAAAAGGATTTATTTTTTTGAACTAAAAAAACAGAATCACAAGATGCACAAAAACTCCAAAAATGGAAGTTCCCTTAAATAGGAGAATTCCTATGAAAAGCCTACAAAAATGAAAGGACTTACCCTGAGGAAAAATAATTGAACAACAAAATTACACTGTGTATTGTTTTAGACACAAAACGGTTATGATGTCAAATTAAGGGCAGCTCTTCAACGTGCAGTCAATGGAATTGCTTGCCACTTTCGATGTTGTCTAAAACTTCAAATCACGGCTATTTGCATTGTTGGGCAGGGGGTGAGTGAAATCTTTGCCCTGGCGCAATTCTAGCAGTAAATACGGCAACGTGACACCCCGGGATATGAGAGAATAATTTAAGTTGGAAAAAATTACTCAGCAAAAAAGGGATTTTCAACTCTTTTTTTGCTTCTTTAAACAATTTTGATTCAGGGATGATGTTACTTCAGAGTGAACATCAAACAAATGACGGCTGACTATCGGTTGGAGAGTAAACTGACTGCGACAGTAAATGAATGGTATGAATACGCTGGCTAAATTTCTGTACTTTGTAAAAGGCTGCTGCCCTTAATAAGTGAGTGATGGTAATGCAGATGACAGTGTCAATGGTGGTGGGGTGGTGCTGATCTGTGGTTGGCTTACAGGAGGTGGTAGTATGGAGCTAATGTCTGTGCCATCGATGAGGGGTGGTGTGCCTGCCAGTCCAGCAATGGACCGTCACAATACAAACCAACCAACGGCGGCGACGACGACGACGACCATCAGCATCATCATCAACGTCTTATCGTGACACGAGCGAAAAAAGGAAGAGTGGAAAACACTTTTAGATTTCCACTTCATTCTTTGGCGCGGCGTTGTTGTTCTTGTCCTTTTCTTTAAGCTGTCCTGTCCTGCTGTCCTGCATGATGAGTTGTCGGCGGCCCTGATATGGTTTACTGTCGTTGTTGTTGTTGTTGTGAAAGGATTGTAATTTTTTTCCCGTTTGTAAGTTGAACACAAGAAATTAATGAGAATTTTCTTAAAAAATACACATTTTTTTCCGGTTTAATTTATAAAATTTGTATAAAAAAATACTTGAAATAAGACATTGCAGATGACACCAGCCGCAGCAGCAGCGAGGGGTGTTCAATACAAGAGCAAAGGCGAGATAGAGAAAGAAAACTTATAAAGTCCTTCAAGAGACCCAAAAGAAAAAAAGAAGAAAAAAACTAGCTACAAGAAATGAAATCTTTTAAAAATGAATTTGAACTCATTAGGGAAAAAATTTACATAATAAGTGTTTTTATGTAGGTGGTGGTGCTGCTGCAGGATATTGAGTACACGAAAGTAAGTCCTAAAAAAGGATATTTCTTTATGTTCTTTGGTTTTCTTTTCTAATTAAAAATATAAATGATGTGAAACAGGGTTTCTTGTTGGTGTCTTTTTTTCTGTTTGTCTTTTTTTAGTCCTCCTTGCTCCGTTGGCCAAGGAGTGGAAGTAGTAGGTGGTACATGATTAAATTGTAGTTTTGTTTCTTTTCATTTCTTTCGTTTCTATTGGGGTGCTTCATTGTACGCCGCCTTTGTGCCAGAAGCAGTAATGAAAAGAACTTGCAATCTTTGTCCCTCCTCTTTTTTTTTGTTGTTATTAAAGGATATTGTTGCTCATTACAAAAAAAGCAGGGATAGTTTTTAAACATCTTAATTTATTTTGATATTCTTGTAAATAATTTGTTTAATAACACCTTCATTGTTAGTAAAAGTTTCATAAAAGGAGAATAATAATGTCGAGTTTTAATATGTAATTTTGTTTTGATTCTACAATAACAAGGTGTTCCTGCAAATTTTAAAGACCAGAGCATGGTAGAAGAATACAGGTAGATGCATCAGTGCTTGTGAACATTGATATGTCAAAATTTTTTAAATGTTTTTTTTTTTTTTTTCAAAAAGAAGTAGATTTGTATATGTTTCCCTATACAACGCTAATCAGAGATTATGATATGTATTTGTTTAACATTTTTTACAATTTTGAATACTTTTACGGTCAAACATTTAAATTCCAAAATGGGTTTGACAGTTCATTGTCCCAGCGGCTGTGTTGATGCCACTACCTGTATTCTTCTACCATGGAACCGATGGAATGTCAACATTTGTTTACACTTTTTGGCTATTGTTTATCTTTTGTTCTGTGATTTCAATCAAAATAACGCATTTGGTAGTCAGCTGGCTTGGCAGGGGGACCTTACACTTGGGCTATGGTCCATAGTGCAATTAATTGGTAGGCATTTCCAGATAATCTGCAGACTACCCATTAAAATAAATTATTGTGATTGGAATCACAGTACGAAAAATTAAGGCGGAATAATACGTGTTACACCAATTCCACTATGTTATGTGGTATATGGTCAGATTTATTGTGATTAGTCAATTAAATGTACATTGAATGCCATCATTTGTTAAAATTTTATTTACCTTTTGTTTATCATTCGTACTGTGATTCCATTCACAATAACTGCTTTGACAACTAATCTAGATGATCAGCTGCTGTAAATTGATTGTGCCATGCGAATTATAAACAAATAGCCTTTATCAAAATGTACTGTAACTGTATGTCAATTGAACGTGTGAAAGTGAATCAATTTTGGCACTTTCAAGATGCGACATTCACAATAACAGTTTTTCGTTGTGATATTTTTGCCCGCTATATATGGTCCACGTGCCAGTTCATACAAAAATAAACATGTTAGCAAAGGTAATAACAAAAAAAAAAAAAAAAAACAAGTAAAAAAGCTGCCGGGCCGAAATTTAAATACCCTCCACCATTTGGAACGAATTTGCAAATTTAAAAAAAAAAAACATAAAAAAATCCGTTTAAATCTTAAAAATACCGAATATAGCCGTTATATTGGGGTCTATACGAAACTTGAAAAAAAATCTGTGAATAATGTGGCTAAAATCATGAAAATACCAAATATAGGGAGTTACCGTTGTATAGGGGCTATAAGAAGACCTGGACCTTCATGGTCCTGTGGTACCCATTACGAACTTCAAATGCGAAATTTCCAACAATTTCGTTGAATATTGTACCTAGAATCGTCAAAATATCGAATATAGGGAGGTACCGTTATATGCAGGATATACGAAGACGGGGGCCTGCATACGCAATTTGTTGTCGTAGGCTGTAGTACCCATTACGAATTCTAAATTCGAAATTTGAAACAACACCGGGAATAATGTCCCTAAAATTGTGTAAATATTGAATATCGGGGGGTACCGTGTATGTGGCCTATACGATATCGTGGACCTATATAGACATTATATTGCAGGGGGTAAAGTGCTTAGAAAGTACTTCTAGTATGGATTTTTAGACAATATTAGGTCTAAAATTATTATTTCGACGAACCCTATTGAAAAAAAAGTCGGGTTAATTGTGCACTAAAAATTGCCAATATCAGTCCAAATGACCAGAATTTTGGCACAACCGACCGAATTCTGTATAGATGCAAGTGCGATAAATTTGGTGAAAATCAGATATTGCTATATGTTTCATCCGATTTGGTGTTTATGTTCCTCACATTCGTAATATTCACTACGCAATAATGATATTTGGTACCAGATATCTTATAGAGCTCGAAAATACCTTTGCCAAATTTTATCGAGATCGGTTCAGAGTTGGATATAGTTGGATATAGCTCCCATGTATATATCCTTAATGCTCTGATATATATTTTTTATATAATCCTTCTCGATTTGACGATGCACTCCGTCAAATTAGTTTAAAATCGATTTAGAATTGGATATGTCTCCAATATATTAGTTCCCTCGGAAACCAAATTATAGCTGCGCTAAAGCCAAATTTTGATAGGTGGTGTGGTATACTTCAAATATATTCTTTTGTTACGGGAGCTTTACTATCGTCCGATTTTTGACTGTTCCTTACTGGTTCACCATTAATCAAGTAAGGGAACACAGCTATTGAATTGCTTTTGTACTTTGATTTCAATCACAATAATTTCTTTTGCAATATAATACGGTAAAAAGCTGATCTCTGATAGCCTAGAAGTATCACAAATGAACATTGATGTTTCATTCACTCTCTATCGTGAAAGACACATTAGGCTGCATAAAAGAAAATTTATTATTTAAATTAAATAAAGGCTAAAAATAGCTTAAGAGATAATGGATACCTTTTAATATTACTTTCCCCTTTAAAATCTCTATTTATTTTACCAACTAACATCCAGTGCCTTCAGTTCGATTGTGTTTCTCTTTATAAAATGTATAATCCATTCACAATAATCTTTGTTTGTGAGTAGGTGAGACACAGAGAGCAAGTGAAGCTGACTTTATAACCAGTAATGCCAACTTAAACTCATAAAATCGCACTATTTTCTTTTAGCCAAATATTTTTTAATTACTTTCAGTTATCAAAAAAAAAAAAAAAAAAAATAATAATAATAATAAATAAATAAAATAAAGACAAAAATAAAATTATTCTATTTTCATTATTAATAACTGATACTCAGTTTCGCACGCACACACCCGTAGACTATTTTTATTTACAAAATCATGCCATTTATGTTTATCACTTTTAGTCGAAGTTATAACAGTTTTAATTGATTTTTTTTTTCAAATAAATTTTCTTTTGTTCACTTATCCGCGCTTTCGCGGTCCTCTTCGGCCTCGTCTGATGTTAGAAAAACAATTACAAAATAACTTCGAATGTTTCGAACATGTTTGAAATAACGTTAAACAAAAATAATGTTCTCTCTCTGGTTTTTTGCTCTCATTGAATGACAAATTAATATATGTTGGCCATTTGATGTAATATAAAACGTGAGGAAGGGGTTTAACTCCCCCGTTTTTTTAGATATGCAAAATAAAAAAAACAAAAAACTTTCGACTTTAATTAATGACGTTTTGTTTTTTTAGCGATTGTATATAATATGAATTGATTATTATATACTGGCTGCCGTAGACCATATATTTACATATAATTGCCATTTTATATGTATCTTGGGTCTACAACAACAAATTGAGGATTTGAAAAAAAAGTGAATTTTTTTTTTCATTATATAAATGGCGGAATTTGTTTTATATCACCGAACGCCCATTCTCCTTTTTATTTTCTATATGTATTTATTATATATAAATAGAAGTCATTGCACATAATCTGAGCTAGTCATCCAGCAAACCAGGCAGGCGTCAGCTAGCCAGCCAGTCATTCAGCCGTTTATGTATTAGTAAATGAAATGTTATTTTTTCATCCAGTATTTTTTTTGTTCTTTCTAAAAAAAAATTAATGATATAATGTTGCAATCAAGCTTACATTTCCGTTTACTCCGACAATTCCATGCCATCCAAACCAGTCATTCATTCATTCAGACACCAACGCCTGCTGCTTGCCTGCCTGGATATTTTTACTCCTTCATTTGCTGATATAGAGTGAAGTGGAGAGGAAAGGAGAGGCGTAGAGACAACAGAGGAATGGTTACAAGGCCGATAGTAAAGAAAAAATCGAACATCGCGTTATACTAAACCGGACCACTGCAAGGACCGACCATCAGACGGACTTAAGAACTAAACCCATTTCATAACACCCAATTCAAATCCACTACCAACACATGTACACAAGGAAGGAGTGTAGAAAAAAACCTCACACACTCACCCACCCACTCACACTAAGACACCAGCTTACATTGGTAATTAGTATGCCATAGTAAAGGAAGTGTGATAGGAAAAAAGATCCCAGCATTAAGTTTGCAGGGCAGCAAGGTAAGGAGAGGGGTAAGAGTATAAATGAGGCTGATCTCTGTGTGTGAGCAGAGAATGGGAGAGAGGTAAAGATTGAGCACACACACACACATTTATACAATGAGGGTTATAAAGGTTTTGGGTGTTAAATATGAAACATGTTATGGGTGCCTTAGTTTGGCTGCTGCTGGGTGGCTGGCTGGCTGGCTAACTGTCATTAGAAAGAAAAGGGATGAGAAATGCCGGGTAAGTGTTGTGTGTGTGTATGAGTATTGCCTGGGTTGCATTTGGCATTTGGGTGATATAAAGTTTTACCCCTCCTGCTGCTGCTCACCCGCTTCGGCTTTCAAAGTGATTTTTTAATGTTTTTTATATACTTTTTTTCCACACTTTTTAGCCATTGTATATGTAATTAATTTAAAAATGTACATATAACAACAACAAACAGCCAAATACAACAATAACAACAACAAAGTAGAAAATTTACTTCACTAGACAATTACATCAGGCGAACAAAACGCCGAGGAAAAAAATAAACTTAGGAGCTCAGAGTCAGTCTGTCGGCGGCAAGTGGGGTAGTGGTGTTGGTCTGCCAGCCATCAGCTGCCAGGAATTAGAAAAAGAAGAAGGTATTCCAACAACAAACCATCAAAGGCATTAATGGTTCACGAAACAACAGCAGCAGCAGCAGAAAGTTGGAAAAAAAATCAAGCACGGAAATGGCATGGAAAAAATTCAACTCATTTACATAATTTTCTGTGGATTGTTGTTTTTTTTGTGCTATGTGCAGTTTTCCTTATTTTTTCTCGCAACAACACATCGAAGGGCATCTTTGGCCAAACTTCCATTAAAACTTCCCAGGGTCGGTTGCCTTCATTTATATCCCAAGAATGGGTTTATAACCCCGAGTAGTCACCACACTTGGTGGGGGGTAGGGTAGGGTAAAGGGAATGACGAGTGTGGTTGCTAGCCCATGCCCAGCCGCCGATTGACTATACACACCAAACCCACCATCCCACCATTCATTGGAATAACTAACAGCAAGGCAAGACACAGAAAAAAAATAATCTCTATATAATTTTAACACCCTTTGGTGTCATTTAAATGCGCACAACAACAACAACAACGAAATTTCGAGATGCTTATATACTCGACTAACAGCAGCCAAGTATATCTCGCTAGGTACTTAGTTACAGTAAGTTTTTTCTAATGCATTGCACAATCGCTCGCCTCCTCCCTTTTGACCCTCCCCCCAGTATAATTTTTGGGAATAAGCGGTTCATAGCCTTTTTATTTTGTTTTTTTTTTGTTTTTGTAGTAAATGCCACGAATTTCGTGGAATTTTTTCGCTTGATTATAGAGAAATGTTAAAGGGTATAAAAAAGGGGAGTTGGTAATAAGGCTTCTTCTGGCATGGATATTAAAAACGTATCTGCATGGGAAGGGGTGTTTATTAGGTTGGGGGAGAAAGCCAAAGGTTTCAAAATTGTTAAAAATAGCGGTTTTTGTCCTTTTTAATGTCTTATTAATCGAAGAAATGTAAAACTTCATAATCAATGCCTAAAAATATGCAATAAAAGTTCATGTAAAACGCGTAGATCGGGGATGGGAAGTTCATATCCTCAGCCATATGGCTAGAGAGGACATATAACATTTTAAACTGCCAAAACGTGCCTCATCGAAATAACGGTTTTAGACCCAAGGTGCGATATAGGACATTTGGAGTCGATCTGGTGATGTTGGTGTGAAGATGGAATATATCTGTCCACCCCTTCTGGTACCTTCCCCACAAAAGTTCGAAATTTTGAATATCCAAGAAGCTCATAAAACGCAAAATTAACATCCGATTTCATTCAGACTTGGTACATCTCAATATTTCTATCAAGACTAGATCTGTTATAAATATGATAGAGATCGGACTATTCTTTCTGGTACGTCCCCCACAAAGGGTCAATGTATTGAATAGCCAAAAACGATCATAAAATCCGAAATAAGCACCCGGTCCACTTCATATTTCACGCATCCCATTATTTCTATTACAAGATCTTCTCTAAAGTTGGGATATATCGGTCCACTTCTTGTGGTACCTCCCCCACAATAGGTCAACATTTTGAATGACCTTGATGCTCATAAAACCCGAAATTAACATGCGATTTCATTCAGACTTCGTACATTTATCAACACAATATGTTTTATAAAAATGGTAGAGATCGGACCATTTCTTCTGGTACCTCCCCCACATAGATTTCAAGATTTTGAAAAACAGAACTCTCAAAGTTAGCGAAATAAGCATCTAATTCTCTTCAAACTTTACACATACAAATATTATGATAAGATGATATATAGCTGCTAACCCCTTCTGGTACCTCACCCACATATGGTCACAATTTTCAATAGTTTTATCTGTCATAACTTGCGAAACAATTCGGCGATTCTTTACAACTTGCTTATTTTAAATATTTCTCTTATCCAGAACTCTAATATGAATATGTAATTTATCGAAATTTATGATTACGCATACAATTGGATATAAATATTCGATTTCCTTCAAATTTTGAACATACCAATATTTTATCTGTATTAGATGATGTATGAATAGTTTTGAAATTTAAAAATTCACTTCATTTTTCATTTCTTACGCCAAAAACGTCAATGTAAACGTAACCTTACAAACTACACCCACATTCATTCATTCACAATAGAGTGTCAATGATTACTAGCCCATATGGCAACTTATTGCACTTCATTCATATTAGATTTTATATCTCTTGGCATGAGACGAAGGAGAGAGAAAAAGAGTTATGAAAATAATATATATATTTGTTAAATTTATATTAGCAATAATTTATTATAAGGTAATTGATTAGAATAAATGAGAGTAAGGAGAAAATTAGCATATTGCTCTCTCTCTCTCTCTCTCTCTCTCTCTCTCTCTTCAGATACTCAGATTCTCTTCACTGAAACGGTCAAATTAGTTTTTGTGGAAAAACTTTTAATAATAATTCACAACAGTATTTTGATAGCAAAAACATAAGAGGGAATCCCGGAGAGAGTAATGGTGCATTTCTAAACAACGGCTGGCGGCATAGCTAAGAAGTGAACAATAACATAAATCAGACATCTATGGTTTTTAGAGAAAAAAATTGACAATAGAGTTTATTTCTTGGCAAATGGAAGAAACGGTACAACAACATGAATTTGTAAAATAATTTAAAAACATCGCATTTACTTTTTGTAAACGTAGCCCGCATTCGTTCACAATAGAGCAGAGAATGATAATTAGCCCATATGACAACAACTTACTCCATTGAATGGATGATTGATTCTTGGCATGCGACGAAGGAGAGGGGAAATGATTTAAGAAAATAATGGATAAATGCTAGCTATTTGGTGATATTTGTTAAATTCATATTAGCAATAATTTATTATAAGGTAATTGAATAGAAGAAATGAGAGGAAGGAAAACATTAGTATTTTTCTCTCTCCCTTTAGGTACTCAGATTCTCTTCACTGAAACGGTCGATTTAGTTCTTGTGGAAAAAACATTTTATAATAATTCACAATAGTATTTTGATGGCAAACTTGTTCAAAAAACATGAGAGGGAATCCCTGAGAGAGTAATGGTGCATTTCTAAACAAAGGCTGGCAGCTTGGCAAAGAAGAGAACAATAACATGCATGAGCAGACATATATGGTTGTTAGAGGAAAAACAACAATTCACAATAGAGTTTAGGCGAATGGAAGAAACGGTACAACATGAATTACAAATTCAAATAATTTAAAAACATTGTATTTACTTTGAGAACAGGTGTACAATTTATCTTTGAAAAATATTGATATATCTCTGCGGAATGGATTATTCTTTTTAAAAACCAATAACCATGTTCCATATATATTTTTTTCAATTTCTTAGTCTCAATATTCATTCTTAATGAGTAGAAAACAAAAACAAAAAGTTAAGCAAGACAACACTCTTTCAAGTTCTGCTGGGTGCAGAATACCTACAAATAATATTGCTCCCTTTTGAATTTTGTGTGATTGGGGGCAGTTTTTTTCTCAGGTTTTTACAAAAAATATATCAAGTTTTGTTCTTTCGCAATACACAATTTCTTGTAATGTTGTTGTTCTTCTTCGTATTCCCCAGGCATCTTTTGTTTTAAATTAATTTATGTAAGTATGTATATGAAGCTGGTAAAGAAGTAGGGGAGGGGGTGGGTGGACACACGAAAAAAGTCCTTTATTATTGCTACTAGTTCAACAATGGGGCGGCGGCAGTGGCGTTCAGAAATCTGAGAGTAAATAAATGACCCTTTTCAAAAGTTTTTTTTTTAGTTGGCATTTTTAAGTTTTCTCTTCAATTCTTTGTCGTTGTTTTTTCTCTGCTGGTTTTTTTTTCCATGCATTTCCTTTTTTTTACAATGTCCTGTCGTTGTATATAAATACATACTTATTTATCGCCTTGGTTTTTTTTTGGGATATTTTCTTCATTATTTTTCCCAGTTTTTTTTTTGGAATATTTATGTGTTTGTGTGTATTACTCTTATAATCATAAAGGAGAAAATTCTCATTTTTTTCGTTGTTTTAAAGAAAGATTAATTATTGATTTTAATTAATGTTGTCGTGGTAACTTTGTTTCTTACGAAGCAAAGAATAAGAAAAAAGAAAAGAAGAAATCTTTAAGAATATTCTTGGCATAATGAGGGAAAAAAGTATCAGTTTTTGTTCTCAAAAAAAAAAAAAAAAAAAAAAAAACAAGAGACTTAAAATAAGGAAAAAGTATCGAGTTTTTGTAATGAGAAAAGAACAAGAAAATCTGATACAAAAAGGATGAAAAAAAAGAAAACTTAAAATATTAATTATTATTAATGTAAAATACGAAAGAAAAGCATTAACTAGGAGGCTGGGGTGCAGAAAATGAAAAAAATTCTTATTAAAGATGATTTTTCAGAGCTTCTCTGCACAGGTGGTCCTCCCTCTACAAAACTCCTAAAAGCTAACATGAAACAAGTTAAAAAGCAGTAACTTCACTCGGGCAGAATTTTGAATACCCCACAATCAATTGGAACGAATTTGGAAATTAAAAAAAGAAATCCATTAAATATTCCGTTAAAATCTTTAAAAACGACCAAATTTAGGAATTTTTTGCCAAAAGCTGGGTAATACAAATACGAAATTTGAAACAATTCCGGTGAATAATGCCGCTAAAATCATCAAAATACCGAAAATATGGAGTTACCGTTATATGGGGGGGAAATACCGAATATAGGGAGGTACCGTTATGTGGGGGCTACATGAAGATCTAGACCTGCATAGACATTTTTCTGTCACAGTCTGTAGTTCCCATAGCGAACTCTAAATACGTAATTTGAAACAATTCTGGTGAATAATGACGCTAAAATCAACAAAATACCGAATATAGGGAGGTACAATTATATGGGGACTTCGCGAAGACCCAGACCTGTATAGGTAATTTTCTGTCGTAGGCTGTAGTATCCATTTCGAACTACAAATACAAAGTTTGAAGCAATTCCGGTGTAATGGTCGCTGAAATCAGCAAAATACCGAATACACGGAGGAACCGTTATTTGGGGTTACACGATGACCTAGACCTGCATAGGCAATTTTCTGTCACAGGTTGTAGTACCCATTAGGACCTTCAAATACAAAATTTGAAAGAATTCCGGTAAATAATGTCGCTGAAATCTTTAGAAGACCGAATATAGGGAGGTACTGTTGTATGGGGGCTATATCTAAACGTGGACCTTTATAGCCCATTTTCAATGTCAATTCAGTCCTGCAGACCAAAGACACATCTGAGTAAAATTTTATCAACCTACTTCAATTCGTTCGGAAGCTAGAGTGATTTCCACTGACGGACGGACGACATCGCTAAATCGACATAGAATTTTATGTTGATCAGGTATATACAAGGTGCGATGAAAAAACTGCAACCAATTTCAGATTGTGGCTATCAAGTGGCTAATCGTTAGAGCACTCCAGCATTTAAATGTGAATAAATCTTTTGTGTCTCGTATCATCGCTAGTTGCCGTGATACTGGTACCGTACCGTAGCCCAACGTCAAGGAAGTGGACGGAAAAAAAATCCAAAAAGTGCAAGAACTTAGACCGCAACAGAAAGAAAGTAGACTCATAAGAGCTAAAGAGTTGCTTCGCTTGGCCGAAAGTGGTGAACTGCCAAAATTTAGGGTTCTCCGATGAGAAAACATTCGTTGTCCGCTCGTATTAATCGACCGTGGCATCAGAATAAATGCCGAATATTATGGCGAAAATATACTGGAGGGTGTATTAAAGCCTTGGGCACGCCAACATTTTGGCCGCAGACATTGGACATTCCAACAGGACTCAACACCATCCCACTCAGCACGCGCCACCCAAGAATGGTTACAAAATGAGGTTCCTCGCTTCATTTCCAGCGCACAATGACCACCAAAATCTACTGATACCAATCCGTTGGACTATTGTGTCTAGAATATTTTAGAAAGCAAGGTTGGCACTAAAAAATACCAAAGTGTCGATCACCTCAAGCAAGCGTTTCGCTGGGAATGGGCCAAAATACCGCAGAGGAACATTTGGGCAGCGAGTGACGGTTTCATTGGCCGTTTGAAGGCCATAATTCGTGCCAAAGGTGATCAATTCGAACAAATTTAAACTTATTCTAAAATTTGATGCTATCTCCGACATTTTTTGCTATCATTCAATAAAATTAAAAAAAAATTAATGATTGTAGATATTATGGCGAAAATATTCTGGAGGATGTATTAAAGCCTTAGGCACGCAAATAGTCCAACAGGACTCAGCACCATCGCACTCAGCACGCGCCACCCAAAAATTGTTACAAAATGTGAGGTTCCTCGCCTCACAATCTCCGGATACCAATCTGTTGGACTATTGTGTCTGGAGTATTTTGAAAAGCAAGGTTGGCACTACAAAATACTAAAATGTCGACCACCTCAAGCGAGCGCTTTGCCGGGAATGGGCCAAAATACCGCATTTTATTTGGCGTTTGACTATGTTGCAGTTTTTTAATCTCACCCTGTATATACTTTGTGGGGTCTAAAATGTATATTTCGAGGTGTCATAAACTCAATATAACCTCCATACTATGGTGGAGGGTATAAAAATTAGAAGCTCTTCCGATATATTTAAGTGATTTTAAAAGATCTCTCAAAGAAACTCTTTTTCGTTACCTACTCCCCCCTTGGCCATCATCAGCTATTCACGTGCCAATGGACACCACATATTTTGCCAAAAAAATATATATATTCAAACTTTCTTACAAATTTCAATCTTGATATAGACTTTCAAAATCATATTTCAAATTTTATTAACATATCTGTCACTATTGGCCATATCGAATGCATTATAAATGCCCATAAAATCATGATTGTAGCTGCAAAAAAACAAAGCAAACAAACCTAGATACATTCAAAATGATGATCTCCGTTGTCTTTGGGCCTCCATTATTGAGAAGCCACCACCATAAAACAGAGATTTCAGTCAACAAAACAAAAATGTTACCTTTATACCACCGGAGGTCAATAAATATTTAAACAAAAGTTTCTATTGACTAACTAATGGTTAGTTAGTTTTATTATTGGTTGCCACTGGTGGTCGTGGTCGTGGTGGTGGTGATCGGGACGACGTTGGTTAGGTGGAAAGGTTTTGTGTTGTTTTGGCCAAAAAAAAAAGAAAACTATTAGCCAAAATTATGTTAATTTTAACCAATTTAACTGGGGGGATTTTTTTCTAGCTGGCTGGCTGGCTAGTTGGCCGGCCCTTTGTCGAAGACGGCTACAAAATGTTTACCTGCAACGAAACAAAAGAGAAAAGTGTTTTTGCAAATTAGTAACTCGTAATGTCATCGCTGATGGGGAGAGAAATGATATGAGACATACAGACACACACACAAATACAACTACATTAACATATATTAATAATATGTAATTAATAAGAAAACGAAAAACAAAGAAAAAAAAAAACTTTTCTTAACGACTCAGTTGCTTGTTTTCAAAACGTTTTTTTATTTTTTGCAAATGTCTGCAAAAGATTCACAGAAATATTGAAATGAGATCATGGTTTCACCAGAGGCTTTGAACCAATTATGACAAAACCCATCCAAGTTTTAAAAATAAAATTCAAAACTAAGCAAAAAAAAAATGAAAACTTCGAAAGAAATAAAATTAGAAATGAAGACCCTCGCAAGAAAGAAAGAAAGACAGAAGGCAACAACAATAACAAAATGAAATGAAAAGTGTTATTTAAGCAGATTTCTTAATATTTCGAAAATTTATTTTTTCAAGAGGAAAACTGACAAAAAAAGACCTTAAGATCTTCTTTGGGAAACAGAAGTGGACAACCTCATTTCCAGGGATTTTATAGACAATCAATCTTCAGGGATTTTATAGACAATTACAGACCCCTAAATCTTCTATAGGAATTGAAAGACCTCTAGGTCCTCTATTCGCAATAAGAGACCCCCAGGTCCTCTATAGACAGTATAAGATCTCCAATTCCTTATTGATATGCCATAGAAGAGCTCAAAGTTCTCTATAGGCAAAAGAGTTCCAAGCTCTTCTATAAACCCTATAGAAGACCTCAAGCAATTCTATAGACCCTATAGAAGACCTCAAGGTCTTCTGAAGACCCTATAGAAGACCTCAAGGTCTTCTATAGACCCTATAGAAGACCTCAAGGTCTTCTATAGACCCTATAGAAGACCTCAAGCTCTTCTATAGACCCTATAGATACCTCAAGCTCTTCCATAGACCCTATAGAAGACCTCAAGCTCTTCCATAGACCCTATAGAAGACCTCATGCTCTTCTATAGACCCTATAGAAGACCTCAAGCTCTTCTAGATATCCTATAGAAGACCTTAAGCTGTTCTAGAGATCCTATAGAAGACCTCAAGCTGTTCTAGAGATCCTATAGAAGACCACAAGCTCTTCTAGAGACCCTATAGAAGACCTCAATGTCTTCTATAGACCCTATAGAAGACCACAAGCTCTTGTATAGACCCTATTGAAGACCACAAGCTCTTCTAGAGGCCCTATAGAAGACCTCAAGCTCTTCTATAGACCCTATAGAAGACCTCAAGCTCTTCTATAGACCCTATAGAAGACCTCAAGCTCTTCTATAGACCCTATAGAAAACCTCAAGCTTTTCTATAGACCCTATAGAAGACCTTAAGCTCTTCTATGGGACCATAGAAGACTTTCAGCTCTGAGGTCATAGAAGACCTCAAGGCCTTTGAAACAACTAGAAGACCTCCGCCTCTTCTGGGCTGCATAGAAAACCTCAAGGTTTATGTTGGCCCTTAAAGATCCAATAGTTCTCCCGCAGAAGACCTCCAAGTCTTCTATGGGGGTATAGACAAATTGCACATAACCTATATACGATATAAAATGTCCAATTCTCCTATGGACAATAGAAGACCTCGAGAGGTCTTTTGAACAACAGAAGACCTTCAGGGTTTCTATAGATATCTGAGGATCTCACAGTCCCCCGGTCTTCTGTACACATTGTAAGACCTCTAGCTCAAAGATCTTTGGCATTCGAAATGCCAAATAATCGAAATATAAATTTATTTGAAATTCTGCCATACCGAAAAAACAACAACAAATAAGTCCCATTAATGCATGGGAAATGTCAAATGTAGCAACGGTGTTCACTTCCTTTGTGCAACTTTATAGAACGGAAGTGTAGCACTTTACATTTCTTGCCGTTTGTTTCCCACATGAGACACATGGATGGTAGGTAGATACATAAGGTGAGAGAAGAGAAAAATAAAAGAAAATAAATACAAGAATTATGCAAAGAAAGTTGTAGCCTCTGCAACATTGTAGACGTCTCAGCTGTCAGGGAGATGGGTGGCATGCCAAGTCTTGAGAGGCAAAAAGAAGATGAAGAAAAAAAAAACGCAACAATTTCAGAATCCAAAAATAAATCTGTAAACTTTCTTCTGAATACAAGCAGATAGCTAGTGAGAGAGAGAGAGCGAGAGAGAGTGAAGGAGGGAGCGACAGACAGACAGCCTGGCTGACAGTCAGGCGAGAAAATGTAAAAAAATGTTTTATGTAATTATTTTAATTTAATGTGACACACGCAAATCGATAAAGCGCTTGGCAACGAGGACAATGGGTGGTAATGGTGGGTTTGGTATTGGCATCTATACACGAAGCTCTGAACTTATTTCCGAGAGAAAAAAATTCTCCAGATTAAAAAATATAAATCCGCGTAAAAGAGTATTGATTTTTTTTTTCTGGGCGAACAATTTTTCTTTGGAACTGAACGGAACGAATTAATAAAAGGCAAACTCCTGGGCTGATGGCGTGTTGCGGCTGTATTCAATGAGGTGGTGTGGTGGTGGTGGTTTGAGACTTGTGTATTCTCCGCCGTCATCATCATCATCATGACATGATATGAATTTTAAATGATTTTTTTAAGTATTATTCGTTGGGATTATCATAGGACTTTGACTCGGCTTCGTTTATTTCGTTTCTGGTGGATGATAGGGGTAGGGAAGGTGTTCACACACACATATTTGCCAAGTTGATATACAGCATGTAACCAATCGTATGGCCAGGCCCAGTGTAGAATTGCCAAAAAAACAAGAGAATGTAAATTTATGATTTAAGTAAGAAAAGTAAACAGCAGCACAAAGCCTCAATGAAGCCAATGCCAGGGTTTCCATTGCAGGAACGGGTTATGCTGGTGGTGGTGGTGGGTATTTAACAAATAATGTATTTAATATATATAATTTGCATATTTTAAATTTTGGGTAAAACATACAAAAAATTAATGGCATTTGTGCAACTGCAATAAAAAATCGGAAGAAAATGAAAGAACAATTGGAAAAAATTACAAAAACATTTCAAAGGTCTTTTTGGGATATAGGTCTTGTAGGTCTTCTATCGTGTATGGAGAACAGCTGGCGGTCTCTTCTATCGTCCATAAAAGAGCTGGAGGCTCTTCTATCGTCCATAGAAGAGCTGGAGGCTCTTGTATCGTCCAGAGAAGAGCTAGAGGCTCTTGTGTCGTCCAGAGAAGAGCTAGAGGCTCTTGTGTCGTCCAGAGAAGAGCTGGAGGCTCTTCTATAGTCCATAGAAAAGCTGGAGGCTCTTCTATCGTCCATAGAAGAGCTGGAGGTTCTTCTACCGTTCAGAGAAGAGCTGGAGGTTCTTCTATCGGCCAGAGCTATTCTATCGTCCTTAGAAGAGCTGGAGGCTGGAGGCTCTTCTATCGTCCATAGAAGAGCTGGAGGTCTCTTCTATCGTCCCTAGAAGAGCTGCAGGTCTCTTCTATCGTCCCTAGAAGAGCTGAAGGCTCTTCTATCCTCCATAGAAGAGCTGGCGGTTTCTTCTATCCTCCATAGAAGAGCTGGCGGTCTCTTCTATCCTCCATAGAAGAGCTGGCGGTCCCTTCTATCCTCCATAGAAGAGCTGGCGGTCTCTTCTATCCTCCATAGCAGAGCTGGCGGTCTCTTCTATCGTCCATAGAAGAGCTGGCGGTCTCTTCTATCGTCCATAGAAGAGCTGGCGGTCTCTTCTATCGTCCATAGCAGAGCTGGCGGTGTCTTCTATCGTCCAAAGAATAGGTGCAGTTCTTACATTGCCTGTGGAGGACATGAATATCTTCTCTTGCCTCTAGAAAACCTGGAGGTCTTCTCTTGCCTATAGATGACTTGGAGGTCTTCTATAGTCCATAGAAGAGCTGGAGGTCTTCTATTGCGTATGGAGGGCATTGAGGTCTTCTATTGGCTATAGAGGATATGGAGGTATTCTATTGCCTATAGAGGACCTGGAGGTCTTCTACTGCCTATAGAGGACCTGGAGGTCTTCTACTGCCTATAGAGGACCTGGAGGTCTTCTACTGCCTATAGAGGATCTAGTGGTCTTCTACTGCCTATAGAGGATCTGGAGGTCTTCTACTGCCTATAGAGGACCTGAAGGTCTTTTATTGCCTATAGAGGACCTGGAGGTCTTCTACTGCCTATAGAGGATCTAGTGGTCTTCTACTGCCTATAGAGGATCTGGAAGTCTTCTACTGCCTACAGAGGACCTGGAGGTCTTCTATTGCATATAGAGGACCTGGAGGTCTTCTATTGCCTATAGAGGACCTGGAGGTCTTCTATTGCCTATAGAGGACCTGGAGGTCTTTTATTGCCTTGAAAGATCCGGAGGTTTTCTATTGCCTATAGAGGACCTGGAAGACTTTTTCTCTTACCTATAGAGGAGCCGGAGGTCTTCTATTGCTCATAGAGATTCTGTAGATCTTCTATTGTCTGTAGAGGACCTGGAGGTCTTCTATTGCCTATGGAGGACCTGTTGGTTTTATAAAGTAATAAATTAACTTCGAATTCGTCCCGTAAGAGTCGCCACACTTCCTTTGTCAATAATCAAATTCATTACCCGTCTTCTCCTTTCTCCAGAAAAAAAAACTCCTTTAAGCATTTTCAATTAAGCAGCTATTGTGAATTAATTATGTTTCAATTTACTTTGCTAAATTTCCAGCTGAGTTTGTTGCGGAAGAACCGCAGAAAACTCGTCATGCCACAAAAAAACGAAAAACATTTATTTTCAAACAAATTACGGCAAAAAGTTCCCACCGACTACTTTTTTTGTCGGAAAACGTGGTTTAACAAATTGCTCCAAGTTCAAAAAGTTCAATGGTTAAATGTGTGGCAAAACGATTTGTGTTTCTTTTTCTTCTGCATCTTTTTTTTTTTTTTTGTTTCAATGTGAGGGAGAGGTACTTGGCGGGGATTATACAAAAAAAGGCTTTAAAATCGGAAAGACTATACAATTCATTCACATCCTATTTTGAAGAACAATAGTTGGAGTTGCTAGCAGATCAGGGATGTTGATATTTGAATTTTAGCAAATTCCATGTCCATTTATGCAAAAATAATTAAAAAATGGGAGAAAAAATCAGCACAACTACAACCTTGTCGTGTCATCGCTGTCGTCGCCGTCATCCAGCTACCCATCTATTTGTCTGACAGTCAGTCAGCCAGTCGGCCACTTGTATATTCATTCACTCACTCAGTCGCATTCAACTCTCTGGGCATTCTGTCACTTCCAAGTGTGATCCACACACACACACACGAAGAAGAAGAAATGCGTGTGGCTGTATTGGTGGGCAAAAGTTTATTGAACTTTTTTTTAAATATTTTTTTCTGTTGATGATTTTTTAGCAAATGGCATGGATTTGTTGTTATTGGCTCTGCCGTTGGTCGTTGCCGTCGTTGGTCGTCGTTTGCTCTTTTTTTTCTTCTTCGAGAGTTCATTATAATTTTGTTATTTACAACACAGCGTATTAGCACGCTGAGGTATAACAGCAACAACAACAAATGCTAACCAACAGCGCACAAAAATTCGCTTCAACTATAGCATACTAATGAGGTTCCAGTGTGGTTTTGGAATAAGTTTTTGCAAAAAAAAAAAAAAAAAAACATCAAAAAAAAGACAACAACAGTGGTTTAAATTGGAGTGATGAGTTGTTTGGTTATGGATTTTAAGAAATTAAAAAATATTAAAAACTTTCCTTAATTTTGAAATGTGGGAGATCTCAAAATCGAAATTTGATGTTTTACTATTTTCGATTTTTTTTACCAAGGAGGATATTGGTTAAACCCTTGCACAATGGACCCCCAACAAATTTTCTGTCCGAAAATATTTAAAAGTCTCCATAGTAATTCCCAGGAACCATGAGTGACCGCAATATCAAATTTCAGAATTTGAGCTCCATTTTTTCACCACCCAATACCAAATTTAGTAACATTTGGTACGCATACCCAAAATATATCCTCTATTCACCCTATACACTAACAGTGAATCAAAACAAATAAAATAGTATCGGTCGGTTTTGCCAACAGATGTATGCCCCCAGCCTTGAGTTATGGTTAATCAAACTGTTGGGCCATTATGGGGGAAGTTCCGAAGCAGTTCGCCAATATTAGGCCAATCTGACCTAAGTCTGATATAACTATTACTACGTGTCATATTTGGACTATATCGACTACTTCCTATACTTTATAAAAAGATATGTGAAAATTTTTGGAAAATGTGGAAATATGCGTTTAATACTTCATCCAATACAGATAAAAATATTGGTATGTGCAAAATTTGAAGGAATTCGAACATTTATATCCAATTTTATACGAAATCATAAATTTCAATAAATTGTATATTCATATCAGATTTCTGGTTGAGAGAAATATTTAGATATAGCCAATTGTAAAGAATCGCCGACTTGCTTCGAAATTTATGATAGATATAAGTATTGGAAATTGTGAGCCTTTGTGGGTGAGGTACCAGAAGAAGGGGATCTTGCCTTAGCAAAAATATTTGAATTTGTGAAATTTGAAGAGACTGTGATGCTTATTTCGCTTTCTCTGGTCGTTTTGTTTTTCTAAATCTTGAACCCTATGTGGGAGGTACCCGAAGAAATGGTCCGATCTCTATCACCTTTATAACAGATCTTTTGCTGATAGAAATATTGAGATGTGCCAAGTCTGAATGGAATCAGATTTTAATTTCGCGTTTTATGAGCTTATGGACATTCAAAATTCTAATACTTTGTGGGGGAGGTACCAGCAGGAGTGGACCGATATATCCCATCTTCATAGCAGATTTAGTGTTAGTAGAAATAATGGGATATGCGAAATTTGAATGCTAATTTCGGATCTTGAACCCTATGTGGGAGGTACCCGAAGAAGTGGGTGAGGTACCTGCAGGATTGGACCGATTTATCCCACCTTCACAGCAGGTTTAGTGTTAGTAGAAATAATGGGATATGCGAAATTTGAATTCTAATTTCGAATTTTATGATCGTTTTGCTTATTCCAAATTTTGACCCTTTGTAGGGGAGGTACCCTTAGAAATGGACCGATATATTCCATCTTCACATCAGACCTTGGATCAATAAAAATATTGGAATGTGTGTAATTTGATCACATTTTATAAAGTAATTATTATTCAAAATGTTGTCCCTTTGTGGAGGAGGTACTTGATGGAGTGGGCCAATATTGTCCACTTTGACACCTGACCCAAAACTGTTGCAAATATTAGGATTTGAAAATTTGAAACAAAATCAGATAATCGTTTCTCTTTCTGTACAGCATATTATTTTCCTTGAAAATTTTGACATTTTGTTGGGGAGGTACTAGAAGGAGTGGACCGATATTGATAATTTCCGATTTCGATAAGTTTGGCAATAAAGAAATATCAAATTTCAAAATTTTATCGATATCCCTTTACCCAATACCAAATTTAGTACTATTTAGTACTATTTGAACAATTATAGTTTATATTTTCAAAACCAATCCCAATTTCAGGTACCAACAAGGATTTCAATATCAAATTTGAGGATTCCGGTCCTATATCAATATCAAATTTAGTACTATTCGTACTTTTAGGACGCATTTTGAAACCACAAAATATCAAACCCTTATACCTTCAGTAATCGAAATATCAAATTTCAGAATTTTATGGCTATTCCTTAGCCCAATACCATATATGGTAACATTTAGTACTTTTCGTACAATTATAGTACATATTTTCAAAACCACCTTCATATCTCAATTCCAGCTACCAACAGCGATCCCATCAGTAAATTTGAGGATTCCAGCCCCACCCCTTCACCCAATACCAAATTTAGTACCATTTAGTACTTTTCGCGCATATAGAACGCATTTTCAAACCAACGACAAACAACCATTAGCCATTAATCTAAATATAAAATTTCAGAATTTGATCTCCATCCCGAATTTTAGATTTAAAGCACTATCTGTTCACCCAATACCAAATTGTACCAAAAATAGTACTATTTAGTAATTTTCGAGAACTAAATAGTAATATTTAGTACTTTTCCAAATCCACCTTTTAATCACATATCCATCGTTACCAAGGACCCCAATAAAAAATTTCAGCTTCATAGGTTCACCCTAAACCATACTGCTTAAAATTTAGTACCATTTAGTACAGTTCGCACATTCAGTACACATTTCCAACACCACCCCCATATATTAAACTTACGTTCCAACCTTGATTCTCGTAATTAACTCTATTCATTCACATAATACCAAATGGTACTGTTTTAGAAGTTAAGTACCATTATAGAACTTTTCGTAACCTTAAGTTTGAATTTCGAAAAACCCTTTTTTACATCTATCCTGCACTCCATCAGTAACTCGCATCGAAAATCCATAGATCAACAGACAATTTTTCTTTACCGAAATCAAGTCCCAATTTCGATTTCATCTTTTTATTTTTATTAATTTTATTTTATCATCCTTAATTTAGCCACCCTTTTTTCCCCATAGCATGTAACTTCTGTTTTAATGCTTAAGGCTATTATATACTTAACATGTTATGTATCTTCTCTATACATACCATATATTACACATGAATATAACACTTGAAATGGCGGAGGGAGAGAGAGAGAGAGAGGAAAAAAAAAAAACAAACCGAAGACACCGAAATATCTCTGAGAGTCGTCTCAAGTCATTGGCAGGCGGTCGGCCGGGACATTGGCCGTTCAGTAATTGTGTGTGGAGATTGCTTTTTCTCTGCCGTATTTTAAATGGTTTCCATATTTACGTAAAAAATTAGCAAGTCCATGGAATGACGTATTGTTGTCAATATTTTGCCAATATTTTTTTTTTTGCTTCACAACTTGTTAACAATGTGCAAAAAATTCTCTGGGCATGAAATTACTCAAAACAAATACGAAATCGTAATTAGAGGGGTAAATGAAGTTTACGAGTTTTTTTCTCTGATGTGATGAAGATCAGATAGTAAATAAATAAGAATCGCAAAGAATATAAAATTAAAGCTTAAAAAGTTTTTAAAACAATGAATAAAACCAATTTGGAAAACAATGTTTAACTCAATAAAACAAGCAACATTTCAAGGCTATGCTTAATGATGTGAACGACAATGTGACACAAAACGCACCTATGATACCCTATACAAGACTAGGGTTCTATGGGTCAAATTAATAACTAACGGCTGTTTAATTGAACTTTGTTACTCATTGACGTATGAGAGGGGAATAATTTATTTTCTAAGGAAAGGACCAATATTGTCCATTTCGTAGCGGATAAATAAATAATTAAATAAAATAAATATTGCGAATATTTGGACAATATCGACTACCCGCTTAACATGAAATGCGATATTTGATAATTTTTAGAAAATGCGAGTGAGTTGGTGGTGAGTGGAACGAAGCATTACATTTTCAGACTTCAACTAATACAGGTAAAAATATAAGTATCCATTGTATCCGGAATCATGAATTCCATGTTCATAGCAAGTTCTAAAGAATAGCTGACTTGTCGCGCAAATTATGGGCAGATATAAGTATTGAAAATTGTGGCCTCTTGTGGGTGAGATACCAGCTCTGGACTATATCGACTACTTTCTTCACTTTATATGAGATTTGTGATAATTTTTAGAAAAAAAAATGTACATGAGGTAGCAGATATAGTCGACTGAAGTATTCCATTTTCACACTTTATCTAATACAGACACAGAATATTGGTATGGGCAAAATTACAAGAAAATCGAACATTTATATCCAATTTTATTCGAAATCAAGCAAGTTGCTGACATGTTTCGCAAGTTACGACAGAAAAAAATTATTGAAAATTGTGACCCTTTGTGACTGGGGTACCAGAAGCGGTTCGTAGATATACATGGTGAGAGGAAAAAACTGCAACCAACTTCAGACTGCTGTCATTTCTAAGCCATTCGTCCGACAGCTGTTAAAATTACTCCAGTGACAGCTTATTGTATTGTTTACAAGCGTACAAAAGGATTTTGGTGAGAATTTTCCCTAAAAAAAGATATTCGTGATGGAATTCAAGCGTGATAGTGCGATTTCTTTATATTTGGCTGGAAAACCACAAGTGCCTATCGTTAGAGCACTCCAGCATTTAAATGTGAATAAATCTTTTGTGTCTCGTACCATCGCTCGTTACCGTGTTACTGGTAGGGTAGCCCGACGTCTACGAAGTGGAGGGAAGAAAACAGCAACATCGACAGAAATGGTTAGAAAAGTAAAGAAGCGACTTGATCGAAACCCGTGTCGCAGTGGCAGAAAAATGGCTCGTAGGCTGAACATATCGCAATATTCCATTCGGCAAATATTGAAAAATGAGCTCGGGGTAAAGCCATTGAAATTCTAAGAACTTACACCCCAACAGAAAGAACATTGACTCAAAAGAGCTCAAGAGTTGCTTCGCTTGACCGAAAGTGGTGAACTGCCGAATTTGGTTTTCTCCGTCTCCGATGAGAAAACATTCGTTGTCCAGCAGTTCGTAAACCAACAAAATGATCGTGTTTTCTTGCCAAAGAGGTCAGCTGAAAATGTGCACCATCGGTTGGCCACCAGAAATCAAGCGCCGGCCATTGTGATGGTGTATGCCGCCATAACAGCCGATGGCCGCCCTCCGCACCGTGGCATCAGAATAAATGCCGAATATTATCGCGAAAATATTCTGGAGGGAGTATTAAAGCCTTGGACATGCAAACATTTTGGCCGCAGACCTTGGACATTCCAACAGGACTCAACACCATCGCACTCAGCATGCGCCACCCATGAATGGTTACAAAATGAGATTGCTCGCTTCATTTCGAGCGCACAATGGCCACCAAAATCTCCGGATATCAATCCGTTGGACTATTGTGTCTGGAGTATTTTGGAAAGCAAGGTTGGCATTAAAAAATACCAAAGTGTCGATCACCTCAAGCAAGCTCTTCGCCGGGAATGGGCCAAAATACCGCAGAGCAACATTCGGGCAGCGTGTGACGGTTTCATTGGCCATTTGAAGGCCATAATTTGTGACATAGGTGACTAATTCGAACAAATCTAAACTTATTCTAAAATTTGATCCGATTTCTGACATTTTTTGCTTTCATTCAATAAAATTAAAAAAAAATAAAAATTATGGCGTTTGACTTTGTTGCAGTTTTTTTATCTCACCCTGCATACATACAAACGGAGTGGCCAACTTAATATATCCTCCATATTGTGGTGCAGGGTATATAAATATTGGACGCCAAATTAGGGTGAATAAACAGATTCCACAGATTAAAGTTGATGAAATGAGAAGACAAAGAACCATCAAGCTAGGTTTGGATCCAAAAATTGGAAAAAAAATTGCAGTCAGCTAAGTTAATTACTCGGAGACAGTTACTCTATTACGTAACGCAAAAATAATTAATTAATGCTAGCATTAAGAGTAGTTATTTCATAACGCATCGTAATTTTACAAAAAAATGCTATTTAATCTAAAGAGGTCTTTGCCGACAAACATCGTAATCCATTGCAATGCTATGTCAAGAAATTTACCTAAATTATATATTCAATAAGAACCTCTTCGGGGATAACTTTGCAAAACTATTGGGCGCCAAATTAAGGTGAATAAACCGATTCTGCAGTAAAGTTAAAGAAATGGGAAGGAAGAAACATTCAAGCTTGGGGTGGCTACAAAAATTGAAAGAAGAAATAGGAAGGAAGGAAAATTCAAGATTTGTCTGGATCCAAAAATTGAAAAAAAATTGCAGTCAGCTGATTTAATTACTCCGGGACAATTACTCTATTACGTGTCGTAAAGTTGACTAGTTAGTGTTAATCATATTAGATATAATTCAGAGTAGTTATAACGTAACGTATCGTAATTTTACAAAAAAAAATGTATTTTTACCAAAAGAGGTCTTTGTCAAAAACCTTATTTATTTATTTATTGCAGTTCTATGCCACGACATTTTTTTAAATTACATATTCAATAAGAACATATTCGGGGATAACTTTGCAAAACTATTGGGCGCCAAATTAAGATGAATAAACCGATTCAGCATTAAAGTTGAAAAAATGGGAAGTAAGGAACATTCAGGCTTGGTCTGGATCCAAAAATTGAAAGAAAAAATGAGAAGGAAGGAACATGCAAGCTTGGTATGGATACGAAAATTGAAAGAAATTGCAGTCAGCTGTTTTAATTGCTCGGGGACAATTATTCTATTACGTGTCGTAAAGTTGACTAATTAGTGTTAATGATCTAATATGATTATGAGTAGTTATTCCGTAACGTATCGTAATTTTACAAAAAAAAAATGTATTTTAACCAAAAAAGGTCAGTGCTAAAAACCTTTTTTATTTTTTGCAGTGCTATGCCACGATATTTTTTTTAAAATCCATATTCAATAAGAACATATTCGGGGATAACTTTGCAAAACTATTGGGCGCCATAATTAAGGTGAATAAACCAATTCTGCATTAAAGTTGAAGAAATGGGAAGGAAGAAACATTCAAACTTGGTATGAATCCAAAAATTGAAAGAAATTGCAGTCTGGACAATTACTCTATTACGTGTCGTAAAGTTGACTAATTAGTGTTAATCATCTGATATGACTATGAGTAGTTATCCCGTAACGTATCGTAATTGTACAAAAAAATGAATTTTCACCAAAAGAGGTCTTTGCCAGCAAACATTGTCATCCATAGCAACCAAATTCTTAAAATAGTTTTCTTTAAATTCAATTGCCGCAGAATTCAAGTGAGAAACACTTGCAAAGAAGAAAAGCACTGAAAAAAATGTGTGTCAATGTCGAATTTCTTTTTTAAGATTATAAAAATAGCACATCTTCATGGCAAAAAAAAAAAACGAAAGAAAGAAAGAATGCAAAAAAAAGAATGAGAATATAAAAATAAATGCTAAAAATAAGAAAAAAAACCAAAATGAAAATAAAAATCAGCAAACGAAGATACTAAAAGAAAAATTTCAATTCAATTTTTACAAAAAAAAAATCAACTCAACTCAAATAAAAACCAATAAGGAAATAATAAAAACAAACACAAGAATAACAAGAGCAAAACAAAAATGGTTAGTACTTTTTCAGAAGGGAGCAAAAAGGTACAAAACAAAATAGCCGAAAATCCCAATTCTTAAAGCTTACAAAAATAACAATAAAAAAAATCAAGAAATAACCTTCAAAGCAAAAGGAATAGGCAAAGAAAACAATAAAAAAAAGTGGAAGAAAAGCAAAGCGGAAGAAAGTAAAAGTAATACCTTTTCCCAAGAAACCAGAATTCAGAGAGCGACTGGCAGTCAGACAGACAACACTTAGCCTTTGTGACGTTGTCTCGTGTCGTGTTGTTAAATGTGGGTGAAGAATTCGCCAAAGAAGAACACCGAGAAAATTATATAATATAAATAACAAAAGCAACAACACGAAAAAAACAACTTCACGTCACATATAAAACAGCAACAACAAAATCCTATAACAATTTCTTCTAAACGTGTGTAAACGCAGCTAAGCAAACCGGCTGGTCTGGCCTGCTAGCCCTCCATGCTTTGCGCTTTCCCCCTCTGGTTTTATTTTTCACGTTTACAAAACAAGCACACTTGTAATGGCAAAAGAAATTGCCATCAAAAAACAAAAAAAAAAAAAGAGAGAGAGGAAAAAGAAGAGGCAGATGAAAAAAAGAATAACCGTTTTTATTGCCACTACAACGACAACAACAACATCACGTGAAGGTAACCGGTGTTGTATCTTAGCCACTTCTTGAGCAGACTAGACACAGCGACTAGATAAAATAAACAAGTCTCGTTTTTTCAGAATTTTCATGAAAAATAAACACACACTCGCACTCACACACATAAAATGTTGAGGAAATGAGTGAACAAGGCATTCCCAGGAAAGGCAATAACCTGTTTTACTTCCTTTCGTATGATTTTTTGGGGAATTTCTTGGGAATTTAAGACTAAAGTCATTCAAAGGGATGGGGGAAAATCTGCGTTTCTAGGAGCCTTGACATTTCTATAAAATTTCTGTTCAAAGAAATGCTTGCTCAGAGCAAGGTAGAATATCCCAGGGCAAGGTAAAAATTCCCAGTATTTTGGGGAAGACTTCATTCCATAACCAGTAAAGAAAGTCTTAAAGTCGGACGAGGCCGACTTTATGATACCCTACACCACTTTGCATATTTAGAAGAGCTTCACATAAAAAATAAAAGTTTTTGTGGGATAATTGCCGAAGAATTTTGTCTTGTGTCAATTAGGGCTTGTATTGCCCATTTGGTTCACAACAATTAACTTGAAATTGGATAAAGATATATACGGGAGCTATAACCAAATTTGAACCGATATCGATAAAATTTGGCATAGATATTTCTGAGCTGTATTTGATATATGTCCCTGAACATGGTTGTTACGGAGTGCATATTATGGCTGTGGGGAACAAATATAACAAATCGGACGAACAATATATATGGGAGCTATAGCTATATCTAAACCGATCTTCACGAAATTTGACGTACCAGCTTCTAGACTAAATTCGGTCGCATGTGCCAAATTCCATCCCATTTGGGCAAATATTAGACGTTTGGTGCACAATAAAAGGTAAATCGGACGAAGTTATATATGGAAGCTATATCCAAATCTGAACCGATCTTGATAAAATTTAGCAAAGGTATTTCTGAGCTGTATTTGATATATTTCCCCAAATATTGTTGTTACAGAGTGCATATTATGGCTTCGGAGGACTAAAATAACAAATCGGATAAACAATATATATGGGAGCTATAGCTATATCTGAATCGATCTTCACCAAATTTGACATACTAGCTTCTAGACTCAATTCGGCCATAAATGCCAAATTCAATCCAATTTGGTCTAATATTACACGTTTGGTGCACAATAAAAGACAAATCGGAAGAAGTTATATACGGGAGCTGTATTCAAATCTGTCTCGATCTCGATAAAATTTAGCAAAGTTATTTCTGAGCTGTATTTGATAGATTTCCCCAAATATTGTTGTTACAGGACTAAAATAACAAATCGGATAAACAATATATATGGGATCTATAGCTATATCTGAACCGATTTCGATCAAATTTGGCATACTTATTTTCAGGCCTAATTTGGTTGTATGTGCAAAATTCCATACTATTTGGGCTGATAGTACACGTTTGGTACACAATAAACCTGCATTGTGTTTACAAAAATACATGGACAGACGGACGGACATGCATAAATCGACTCAGAATGTGATTCTATGTCGCATTTATTACCCGATCCAGATGAAATTTTCCAAAATTTATATATTTGGCCCAAGGACGAACCCTATTGAAATAGGAGATAATCGGTCAAAATTTAGATATAGCTCCCATATATACAGGGTGAGATGAAAAAAAAACTGCAAACAACTTCAGACTGCTGTCATTTCTTAGTCACTCGTCCGACAGCTGTTAAAATTATTCCAGTGGCAGCTCATTATATTGTTTACAAGCGTACAAAAGCATTTTGGTGAGAATTTTCCAGAAAAAAAGTTATTCGTGATGGAATCCAGGCGTGATAGTGTGATTTCTTTATATTTGGCTGGATAACCACAAGTGACTATCGTTAGAGCACTCCAGCATTTAAATGTGAATAAATCTTTTGTGTCTCGTACCATCGCTCGTTACTCGTTACCGTGATACTGGTAGCGTAGCCCGAAGGAAGTGGATGGAAGAAAATAGCAACATCAGTAGAAATGGTTCGAAAAGTAAAGGAGCGAAAAATGTCTCGTGAGCTGAACATATCGCAATATTCCATTCGGCGAATATTAAAAAATGAGCTCGGGATAAAGCCACTGAAATTCCAAAAAGTGCAGGAACTTTCACCGCAACAGAAAGAAAATAGACTCAAAAGAGCTAAAGAGTTTCTTCGCTTGGCCGAAAGTGGTGAACTGCCGAATTTGATTTTCTCCGATGAGAAAACATTCGTTGTCCAGCAGTTTGTAAACAACCAAAATAATCGTGTTTACTTGTCAGCTGGAAATGTGCACTTTCGGTTGGCCACCAGAACTCAAGCGCCGGCCATGGTGATGGTGTGGGCCGCCATAACACCGATGTCGCTCTCCGCTCGTATTAATCGACCGTGGCCTTAGAATAAATGCCGAATATTATGGCGAAAGTATCTGAAGGGTGTATTAAAGCCTTGGTCACGCAAACATTTTGGCCGCAGACCTTGGACACTCCAACGCGACTCAGCACGCGCCACCCAAGAATGGTTACAAAATGAGGTTCCTCGCTTCATTTCAAGCCCACAATGGCCACCAAAATCTCCGGATACCAATCCGTTGGACTATTGTATCTGGAGTATTTTGGAAAGTAAGGTTTGCACTTAAAAATACAAAAGTGTCGATCACCTCAAGCAAGCGCTTCATTGTTTCATTGGCCGTTTTAAGGCCGTAATGAGTGTCAAAGGTGACCAATTCGAACAAATCTAAACTTATTTTAAAATTTGATGCTATTTCCGACATTTTGTGCTTTCATTCAATAAAATTTAAAAAAAAAATCTAAACATTATGGCGTTTGACTTTGTTGCGGTTTTTTATCTCACCCTGTATATTCTATATATTCGGTATTTTGATAATTTTAACGACAATATTCACAGGAATTGTTTCAAATTTGGTATTTGAAGTTCGTAATGGATATTACTGCCTATGACAGAAAATTGTCTGTGCAGGTCCACGTTTTGGTATACCCCCATATATACCTAAATATAAGGGCTATATTCTGTATTTTTAAGATTTTAAGAGAATTTTTAACAGACTTTATATTTTTTTTGAAAATTGACAAATTTATTCTTAATGATGAAGGGCATTCAAAATTCGGCGCCGTCGAACTTATAGCTTATTTACTTGTTTTTTCTATTAAAAAAATTTCCCAGAATTTTGGGGTTTAATTTTTCTCTATGAAAAAGACTTCCCCAGTGTTCTGGGGAGTTGATTTTTATTTTTTTAAAAAAAAAATCATTATTCTGGGGTTTATTGAAGAATACCGGAGTATTCTGGGGATTGATTTTTTTCTCTAGAAAAGAAAAACTTCCCCAGCAATCTGGGGATGGATTTTTTTCTATAAAAAAATTCTCCAGTATTCTGGGATTTTCTATAGAAAAATTTTCTCCAATATTCTGGGGATGGGTTTTTCCCACTATCTTGAGGATAGATTTTGTTTTATTAAAAAAAAAAAAAATTAAATCATTTGAGGAATGTTTCAATGTGTTATTGTCTATAATCTCCATTGATTATTCCCTTTCCCTTGTTTCTATTTAGGCTTTTGAGGCGTGGATGTAAATGTGTGTATGTATGTGTGTATGCCTTAGTGTCCGTCTTATAATGCCATTGGTTTTGGTTAATTTGCCATTTTTATGGTTTCAAAAGCTTATTGGGTATTGGTCGAGGTTGGGCTTATGGCCACCACCATCATCATCGCCACCACCACCACGACCACTCAGAATGGCCTTTCTATTCGTCATGTACAATTGCCAACCCTTTTGCCAGCTCTCTCCGCCTCTCTTCCTTTTGCGACTGTCCACCACCGTCCGTCCTCCTCTTTTAGCCCATCAGCTCTAACCAACCAAGCAAGTATTTAAACATTCAAGATGACCCCTTCCTTCCTTCCTCCCCGCCTGTTTATGTACAAAGCAAATGAGGAATTATATAAAAGGCTTGTCCTGCTGTCATTGTGTTCAGAAGAAAAGAAAAAAAAAAGTTATGTAGATTTTTTGTGGCCTTTAAATCATTTTTAAGGGTTGAAGCAGAGACTTAACTACTTTGTATGCAAAGCGAAAAAAAAAGAATTCCATCAAGAAAAAAATTCGAAATAATTTTATACAAATTGTTGGGCAGGCAGGGGCGTAGCTGGAGATTTAGAAGGAAAGCTGGGGATGTCATTAATTTTCTTGGGGGTGTCAATGGTATTGTTTGGATCTCGTAGTAATGTTTTGATATGCTGGGGGAGAAAAAAACTAAATTTTAATATAATTTTGGGTTCCTACTTCTCTTCCACGCCCATGTTATTATGAGAATTTCTTTCTTGGCTCCAATTTTTTAATATATTCTTGATATTCAATCAATGCTACCTTTGCTAGTTTGCCCACACATCACACCACCACCATCATCTTATTTATCTCTTGATCTGAGGGATTTATCCCCTTCCCCTTCCCGCTCTTTTTTAATATGAGAAAAAATGTTTGCAGAAAAAATATCATATTTCATATCAGAACCAAGAAAAAAAAACACTAAAATTTTTATGCATAAAATTTACATAATTTGTTGTTGTTGCTTTTTGTTAGAAATCCCAAAGGATTTATTGATTTGTATCTTCGTCTTCCGTTTGTGTTGTTTACTTTTTTTTCCTGTTTTATGTTAAACAAAGGGTTAGTCCTATTTACTTTTTTTATGCAAAACCAAATTCCTTTTGGAATCCTTAGAATGCAAAGACATTTGGGGAAATAAATCCCCCAATTAGGCGTATTTCGATTTAAATGCGGTATTGAAAAAAATAATTCATGAATTTGAAAGGAAGGAGGGAATATTAGAAGGGACTTCAGAAAAGGGAGAGAGAAAATGAGAGAGAGAGAGAGAGAGATAGAAAAAGAGGATGTGTTGTGGATTTAAAAAAAATTTTGAAGAGAAATTTAGCAGATGTGTGAATTTCTTTTGGATTTATTTAAAGAAAAATGTTTTGGATTTTTTTGAAATTATTTCTAAATATTAGATATTTGTAAATATTTTCTTAGAGAAATTTGGAGAATTTTTATGAAAAAATGTTCAAAAAGAAGAGCCACGTTTTTATACCCTCACCCATATGGCTAGAGAGGCATAGTAAATCTAGACAAATAATAAGAGTTTTTGACAGAAACATGTTGCATTAATTCAACAGATGGCGTTGGTAGTGGAAAAATATGTTATGAGACCATATCGTTATATAGCATTGTTATAGTGTAACATAGCAGACACTTCAATAGGATTTTCGCTGATTTTTTTTTCGATTAAATGTACACCTCCCAAATGCTCTTGAATAAGTTTTAGAGTACATATCTATCAGATCTACTGCTTCTTTTAAATGCATTTTTGTCATGTCGTCGGCCATCTATGGTCCGATAGAGACATTAAAAGGTAATACGCATTTTTCCCAATCTTCACAATTTTATGCCTTTGGAACAAAACTACAGCTTTAGGTTTTATGCCCTCTGTAGTAACTTTCATAAGACGAAACTATCCTCATTAAGATCAGCAAGGTTTCAATAATACGACCTTAATGTTTATCAACCAAAATGGCATGTATTATGTGGGATATTACAGTATTTTAGAAGTTTATGGCGTTTTATACTTTTTCTACGTTTTATACATGTATATGACATTTACAACTTTTCGACATTCGAAAAATTAAAAAACCGTAGAGAGGGCGTATATCATTTTTTTCAGGACATTTGGAGTCGATCTAGAGATGTCTGACCGTCCTTCTGTCTGGCTGGTGCGCACGATAACTCTCGAGGGGATTATCCAATTTATTCCAAACTTGGTACATCGTAATATTTTTGTCAAACTTAGATCGAGTTCGGTGATGGGCAATATCGGTCCACTCCTTCTGGTGCCTCCCCCACAAAAGGTCGAATTTTTCAAAAAATATTTTTTTTGCACAGAAAGAGAAAAGATAATCCGATTTTGCTCTAACTTTGCAAATCCTAATATTAGCATCAGTGCTAGGACAGGTGTGAAAATAGACAATAATGGTCCACTCCATCAAGTACCTCCCCCACAAATGGTCAACATTTTGAATAATTACAACTCTCATAAAATGTGATTGAAGTATTCGATTGTCTTCAAATTACACACATCACAATATTTTTATTAACCCAAGGTCTGGTGTTAAGATGGAATATAGCGGTCCCCTCCTTCTGGTATCTCCCCCACAAAGGGTCAACATTTTGAATATTTGTGAAGCTGAAAAAACACGAAATTAACCTCCGATTCCATTTAGACTTGGTACATCTCAATATTTCCATCAACACAAGTTTTGTTATGAAGATGATAGAGATCGGACCATTACTTCTGGTACTTCCCCCAGAAATGGTCAAATTTTGGAAACACCAAAAACGATTATAAAATCCGAAATAAGCATCCAACTTTCTTCAAATTTCACACATCCCATTATTACTAATAACATAAGATCTTCTGTGAAGATGTGATATATCTGTCCACTCCTTCTGATACCTCCCCCACAAAGGATCAAAATTTTGAGTATTCATGAAGCTCATAAAACGCGAAATTAACGTCCGATTCCATTCAGTCTTGGTACATATCAATATTTCCATCAACAGAAGATGTGTTATAAAGATGGAAGAGATCGGACTATTCCTTCTGGTACCTCCCCCACAAAGGATCAAAGGTTTAAAACACCAAAACGATTATAAAATTCGAAATAAGCATCCGGTTCTCTTCATATTTCACACATCCCATTATTTCTACTAGCACAGGATCTGTTGTGAAGATGGGATGCACCGGTCCACTCCTTCTGGTACCTGTCCCACAAAGGATTATCATTTTGAATATTCTGAAGCTCATAAAACGCGAACTTAACATCCGATTCCATTCAGACTTGGCGCATCTCAATATTTCCATCTAGTACCTCCCCCACATAGGGTTCAAGATTTTAAAAAAACATTCAACTCTCTTCAAATTTTACCCATACAAACATTTTTGCTAGCACAAGATCTGCTGTGAAATTGATATAAATCTGCGAACCCCTTCTGGTACCTCACACACAAAGGGTCACAATTTTCAATACTTTCATCAACCTTTTCATTTAGAAATGTCATAGTTGAAACAGAACCTCCGCTAAAAATATGAGTTCACCGCTTAATTTGACAAATTTCAGATAAGAATTGAGCTCTCCTTTTATAATTTTGAGAATAAGAATTACAATCTCCCTTTCTAAACATTAAAATACTTCTTTTTTAAGTTCCCACAATTTGTATATTTTTTTTGTTTTATTACATCGACCTCTAACCATCAGTCATAACCTGTTGGTGGTGGACAGACGGATGACAATATTATTTTGTTTTTATTCTTTGACATGTCACCACTAATAACAGAAGCTTAGCATTAATGTATTCGTTCGTCGTTGTCGTTCTCATCAATTTTTTCCAACCAACCATCCATACAGCCAGCCAGGCAGCCATCAATCTATCCACATCATTCCCAGACATAAAAACTACTTTTAGCAGTTCGAAGTTAGCCGGTCTTTCGGTCGGTCATTTATGCAACGAAGCGTATTAAAATGCACGTTTCTTTGCAATTGCATGATTAGGTTGTTGTTGTTGTTGCTGCTGTGGTTGTTGGTAAACCAAAATATTTCCCCCAAAAACCAAAAAATTGTTTTAGTAATTTACTACATTCATACATTACAGATGTTCAAAACAAACACGTTGTTCTTGCCTTTACCGCCGCCAACCCTACCAACCTGCAACATTTGTCTGGAGACCATCTCCTGCTGTTTTGAGAAAAGAAATCTCTCAAGAAGGGAAATCGCCATCCTTTAAAAATGAAGGGCAGAAACGCCAGTCTCCAGTATTGTGAGGAAAATTTTTCACACACGACTGACGCCGGTGGCAGGCCACTTCGTGATGTGGTTAGAGGGATGAGTGAAAGGTCGATCCTTTGTTGGTTAAGCTTGAATGTACTTAGTTGATTTTTTTGGTTTAGATATTTAATGGTAGCCATAATTGGCTGGCAAAACATGACGCCTCAAGTAACATTTGCGGTTTTAAGTATCGACAATTTGAAATACAATGGCCAGGAGGAAGAGAAATGTTTTTCTATTTTTTGGGAACTTTATTTAGTAATTACGACAGGTTGAGTATGAAGTCCATCCAAAAAAAAATTACATAAAAACCCTTTGAAAAATTTAAAAAAAAAAATACACAACTGTCAAAAATATGACCCAAAGATCCGCTATAAAAGGAGGATTTTTACAGGCAGAAGAAATCTTCCACAGAAAGTAGACATTTTGGAAGTCATTTATGGATTGAAGAACATTTATGGATATTTTATAGGAAGAAGGCCTTCTCAAGAATCAAAACCCACTTATAGGTCCTCAGTCGTAAGACAGCCCAGCCCCTTTGACTACTTGTTTAGGAGTGTTTTCCAAACTCGTTCATAGACCTTTTTAAAAGTTTTCTGGACGTTTTTTCGGGGTCCCTCGAAATTAAGGAGCCTCTGGGGGGCTTAAAGAGGGCTTCTGGAGACAAAAATGCACTAGGAAATCTAGAGACGAAAAGCATTCTTTTCACTTTCTCAATTGGAAGAAGATCCTCTAGATGTCTTTTATAGATGGAAAAAATACTAGAAGTCTCTTATGGGCAGAAGATCTTTTAGGGATATTTTGTAGTAAGAAGACCTACCACGGTGCTTCTAGAGCTAAAGAAACTTTTAGAGAACTACCAGTGCAAGGCTATGCAAAAAAGGCGCGCGTGATTTCAATGAGCATAATTCTCTCTAACTATTGACAATCAGAGCCATTTAAAAACAATGTAATCAGAGAGCAACAATATTGGGAGAACATAAGAGAGCGATTCTCTGCCCGGCCCTGTACTATATACTGAAACAATTTTAGAGATCTTCTAGAAGTAAAAGATCTCGTCTTAGATCCTAGAGGTAAAAGACCTAGTTTTAGATCCTGGTCGTGAAAAGAAATCTAAAGAAAATCTAAAAATCTAAAGAAGGCATATAGACGTTCTTTAGATATAAAAATCCTTCTTGAAGTCATCAATGGACAAGAGGCTTTTTAGGTCTTTTGAGGTATGTTTTAAAGATTCAGGAGAGTATTCCAGAGGCTGGAAATCTCCGAAGGTCATTTTGGTATACAAGACTTACATATATACAATTCCTCAATTCGAATGAAGCCCTCTAGACGACTTTTATAAATTGAATACATTTTATAGGTAGTCTGTAGATCGAAAACCTTATAGAAATCATCTAGGGATCATTTGAAGATGATAGAACTTGCAGAGTGTGTCTAGAGGTGTATCATCTTCTAGAGGTGTTGAAAGTCTTTGGGTCCTCAATTATAAAAAAGTCCCTCAAGACGTATTTTATCGATAGATCTTTTTTTGGATAGAATGCTCTATAAAGTCGATAAATAGATACAGAATAACTTCCAAAGATTTTCAAAAGTATTCTAAAGATAAAGTCTTTCGAAAGGGTTGCCATAGATGGGAGGCCAAATAAAGGTATTCTACAAAATGTCTATCATTTTAGAAGGACTTGAAAAGAATTAACCTAACCTATGTATGTTCTATAAACGGAGGCCCTTTTTTAAGGCATCTATAATGCGGCTAGCAAAATAAAAGAACAACAGTAAAATGTATTTTTTTCGCTTGAAATTTACCAGTAGCCTTTTAATAGAAATGTATCTTATATTGGCCTTCTTGAGAAAGACAACCCTTTATAGGCTACGAAACCAAGAAAACATTTAAGTGATCTTCTCGATTTGGACAACTTTCCATTGGCCCCTTCAAAACCTTGAAACTCTGATTTCTTTAAAAATTCTACAATTTTATAATTCTTCTACCTAAATCTCCCAATTTTAAGCTAATGTAAACAGTACAACATAAACTTGGGTTAATGGCATTAATTTGTGTTGCAAATTTACAAACCGAATTCGCACACACACACTCAACAGAAACCCCCCAACATCTCAAAGAGAAGATCCCCAGCAACAACAAAAATAAGAGTATTTTTTTTGCAATAGTGAGAGGCAAAAATATGAGTGAGTAGTGGGTATCCAATAAAATAAAAAATAAAAATATGCTTTATTCTCCACCATCAATGAAGTGTGTGAGTATGAGAGGAGAGTAAGTGAGTGTGAGTGGCAAACTAACACATAAATACTTTAACTCTTTTTTTCGCAACGGAAGACAACTTGGCAGAGTAACAAGAACTACAACAAAACGAGCATACATTAAGTTTTTGCAAAGAAAATAAACGAATGCGTGTCGTCGTTGGCGTTGCCGACAAGGTGAGAGGAAATTTACACACAGACAATATATTAACACATATTACAACAAACGACTTTGTGTGAGAAAAAAGGGAAGCCACATATTGGGGCCCCTGGTTGTTTGGCTGAGGAAGAGCTTTAATATCTGTAGTATGAGAGTGACAGAGAGGGAGAGCCAGAGCATGACTGTTTGTGTGGTAAAATGGTATTTACACTTGTAAGGCTTCTTTTAGCATTTGCCTCAAATGATGACGATAACAAATGTGAATGGAGAACTTTTTGGCGTGAGGGGGAACAAGTGTGTATGGTTATTGTGCTGGTTCCCCTCCAGCTGTTTGTTGACCTCAAAATCAAGTCATGGTTATGGCCAAAGTTTTAATAAAGTTATTGCAGCAAATGTTTCTCAGGGACTAGGAAAAAATTACGACAATTGAAAGAATATTGTGAGAGAGAGGGAGGGAGAGTAAGGCTGGGAATAAAAACAAATTGAGAATAGAGGATTAAATGACCATTTCAGAATAATTAAGATGTCTTTACATATTTATAATAAAAAAATATATAATTATGTATAGATAATATACAAAAATATATGCAAAAATCATGGGAGCCCTTTCGAAAAAGAAAAATGATGACAAACTGTTGACAGTTGTTTATGTCTGTCAATCTCTTCATTGTAGATTGTGGTTTGAAGTTGTCAACTCTAAAACTACTTCATTTATTTTTTTATTATTTTGATTGTTGTTGTCATTGTTCTTTCTTAATTGTTCGACAATTTAAGTTTTGCCAATAAAGAGTTTTCTGTTGAATTTCTGTGGTTTTCACTCATTTGGTCGGTCGTCTGTCCGTCCACCCGTTTTTCCCCATTTAAAGTTTTGCAAATAATGGCCACTCAAGCCATGACATGACGGCAGCGACGGCTAAGCTTTATGCTTGATTGTATGTCACGGTTCATTGTAATTTCTAGTTTTTTGTTGGTATTACTCTAAAATTCTTGGAAACCATGATGACTTATTTCTTCATACTCTATGAAATTATGTTGAAATAATTAACAAAGAGCGAAGGCTTTTGGAAATGGATTCAATGTTAAAGAACTTCATATTTCAGTCATCTAAATCGAGTGTGGCGAATATATTTTTCAATCGAAAACATTATTTTTTTCTGGAATATTCTGGAATTTTTTCTCAAGACAAAAAAAAAAAAAGAATTCGTTAGGGTTCTCTCTTTTAAGAGACCAAATCTACTATAATTTGGAAATGGAAGGGATTTTTTTTAATTCTAGTGGATTCTCCACTATAAATCAATCTGGTTGGCTAATACGTTGGGCGCCACTTATTATTTTCTTAACAAAATGGGAATATTATATTCATACATATATTTTTTTCTTTCATAACTGAAATGATCTTAAAATATTTTAAACTACTTACGATATATTTTTTTAATTTTAATTAATTTTCGTTTATAATTAACAGAGATGAAGCTTACCTAAAAAGAGAGATAAAAAATATAAATAATTAATTTCATATGAAAAATTAGGTTTTCTTTAAATTTTAGAGATATAAATATTAAACAAGATATATGTGTTAGGAACTAACAAATCGAAAATATATAAGTTATATATAAAAATATAATTTAAAAAAATATTTTTTTTTTGGGAAAATGTTGAAGATTTCTAATATCATCTACATTATAATATTAAAAAAAATCTTGGTGTTCAGATGACGTTTTCTAACTATGGATAGAAAAATATGAATAAAAGTTAAAACTACGCTGGCGCCCAACGTAAGACTACTGCATCATTTACGAAAATTTACGTAGAAATATACAATGTGGAAATTGAAATATATTGGTGATCATGTTTACATTTATAATATTGGCCGCCAATAGCTAGGCCACCCACATTGGGCGCCAGTGGAATTTAATTTCCATATTATGTTCAATGGAAGTAATTTTTTTATTTTTTGATTGTGTTGGGTGCCATGTCAGTTCGACTTTTGTTAATTTTAAGTGGCCCCCAACGTTTTACATAACCAAAAATCTTGATAATTAGTCTCAAAAGGTCTCCTGGTGATAGAACACTGTAAAGAAGTCCCCAAAAGGTCTTCTATGAATGAAAGACATTTAAGAGGTATTCTTTGGAAAGGTGACCTCCAAATAGATATAGATATCTTCCATGTATATAAGAAGATCTAAAGAAGATCTGTGAAGAGATCTTCTTTGAATGCAAACTTTATTCTACTATGGATAAATAAAATCTTTAAAATGTATTCTACCAAATGCCCTTTTATGAATAGAAGATCCTTCAGAGGATTTTTTTATGGGATTCTTCAAGAATTTTTCTAAAGGGAGCTTCAAGAAGTTTTCGGTGGATGGAAAAGTATTCTGTGGATAGACCACTCTACAGATACCGCCAAGAGGTCTTCCATAAATGGGAGATATTTAAGAGATTTTCTATAGGAGTGGGACCTTCAAGAAGACCGATTTTCCATCGAAATGTGACCTTCAAAAAAGTCATTTGGAAGAAGAAGGCTCTCAAGAAGTCTTCCATGGATTGAAGACACACAAGAGTTCTTCTTTGCATAAGAGACCCTCAATAGTTATTTAAAGGAAATAAACCCCTCAGGAAGTCTTTAATGGATTGCAATCTCCAACAGATATTTCTCTGAATAGAAGGAAGTTAAGATGTCTTCATGGAAATGCCCATCCATAAAAGAATTACTGAGAGAAGTCTTTGTTTAAAATAACTATTGAGGATCTCTTATGCAAAAAGGACCTGTTAAGTGTCTTCAATCCATGGAAGACTTCTTGAGAGCCTTCTACTTTCAAAAGACTTCTTGAAGGTCACATTTCGATGGAAAATCTCATAAATATCTTCCATTTATAGAAGACCTCTTGGGGGCATCTGTAGAGCGGTCTATTCCCAGAAGACCTTCTGAGACTCTTTCATTAACCGAAGACTTTTTGAAGCTCCCTTTAGAAAAATTCTTGAAGAATCCCATAAAAATCCTCTTTCACGCCTCCAAAAGATTATCTGCATAAGAGTTCCTCAACAGTTATTCTAAGGAAAGAAATACATCGGGGATTGTTTTATGAATGGAAATCTCTCGCAGAGAGATAACTATTGTGTGGAAGACCTTCAAAAAGTTATCTTTTTATAGGAAACATCTAGAATATCTTCAACGAAAAAACCCCAAAATATTTTCAATGGAGATGAGACGCTTAGGAATCTTCTGTAGATGGAAAATCTAGGGTTCTTCTGTAGATGACAGATTTATCGCAGGCTTCCTTTGGACGGAAAATACTCAAAATTCTATGGATAAAACACCTTCTACAACTTTCCAACGGTCACTATATCTATGAAAGACCTCTAGAAAAACAGCTATGTATAGAACCCATCCAAGAGCCTCCCATTTTTTTTTTGTCTCATATGGAAGTCACTTACAAGGTTTCTTAGGGGGATATATGTCCTTCGGAAGTTGTTCTGTGATTAATATGCCCTTCCTGAGCACTTCTGCAGATAAAGTGACCTCCAGAGGAGTCAAAAAAAAAAAAAAAAAAAAAATGGGGAAGTTTTTTTTTGGAAGGGTTCTATACGTAGAAGTTTTTTGGAGGTCTTTTGTGGATAGAAATCTGTACAGGTTCTCTGTGTACAGAATAACTTTTACAAGGTTCCTTGGTATTGGTGGTGATTTTATTCACAGATAGGCCTACGAAGAGAATTGCTATTAGGTCTTCTTCTTTAGATAAAACACCTCTCTCGTATATTCTATGGAGAGAAGACCCTTGACAAAGCTAGTATACCCAAAAATTGTTTTTTAGGATTTCCATTATTGAAGGACCTCTTAAAATGTCTTTCGCGGTTAGCAGGACTTTCACAGATCTATTGACATATAATCTTCCTTTTGATAAAATACTCTCTTAAAAGAGGAACCTAATATATTTTCCTTGGATAGGAGGTTTTTCGAAGGTCTGTGATAAATAAAAAAATCATTTACAGATCCCCTAAAATCAGAGAACCTGCCACTTCCTATCTAGGAAAGAAAATATATTTTATATAGACCCTTCACAGGACTTCTTTGGACCTTCAAGGGGGATCTTATTAAGATAGAATAATATCTATGGAATATGTTCTGAAGATACACGACATTTTTCAAAATACTCTCCTGCAGCCTCTTTGAGATCTCTCTCATATTTAATATCCTTCCCCAAATAAATAAATTTCGGAAAATCTCCTGGATTCACAGAAACAAATTCAAGTTCTGATTTAATTAGCTCAACTCCTTCCTTTTTGAGAAAAAAACACGTTTTTATTTTCTTTTCCTCATGTGTTTGTTGGCTTTTGAAATTGACCTAATTTTGGAGAGACTAGCAGGGGAAATTTCAAAAACAAAAAGTCAAGAAAAGTAAGGAAAATAAACAAAAAATTAAAATGGGAAGGAGGGCAAAACAAACAAACGAACAAAAATAGCAATTCTCTATTCACAAAAAACAAGCCACATATGTTGATGGTAGAAGGTGAGGAAGGTAATTTGGAAGAATGGAAGGGGGTGGAGGGAAAGGTGTGCACCTCAAGACTAAGAATATGTTGCTTTTTTAGGGCTAGGCGACTAGAAGGAGGATGGAGAACGGACCCAAGGATGCCAGCCAAAGAAGAGTAGATGTCGTAAAGCATGCTGGTGGCTGGTTGGTAAAGAGTTGTTCAGGTTGGTGGCTCCTTTGCTTTGGATTTTATGTTATTGTTCTTATGCGATTATGGGGCTGCCGGTGTTGTTCTTCTTCTTTTCCAATGGTTGACTGGTTCCTTTGTTGATGTTTGGTTGTTGGCGCGGTGTTATGCCACCACACACACACACATAATAAAAATAAATCTTTCAAGGACGTATACAACTACAACTGGAAAAACGAAACCGACAGCGACAACATTCTCGCCTCACAACGTCTTACAACGGATGGACCAAAGGAGGTGGGGAAGGATGAAGAGGAGGAGTAGCAACATCTTCCTTTCATGTCTCTCACCAAAACAAGTTGTTTAATGTTACGCCAACCAGCCAGTCAAGCTTTGTGGTATCAGTTAACCACAATAAACTGGTGAAGGAAGCCAAGTCGACAACATCGTCGCCGTCGTCATCATCATCTTCACTGGCATTCCTTGTTGTCCTCATATTGTTGTCTTCATTCTAAAGGAGTTCCTTCTTTTTTGTTTTTGTTGTTAAATTAAAAGCAGCCATAAAAAACGTTGTGGCAAAGGCAATCAAGCGAACTAAACCGGTTAAAAAAAATCTACAACAATAGCAACAACCAAGACAGCAATGTGGAATTCCTAGAGTTGTCTGCGATGCGAAGCTAGGAAGTACTCAATAACTGGTGGCATTTGTTTGTTGTCTGGAAAATCCTGAGAGGTAACTAGGGAGGAGAAGCCCCAAAGTCAGGACAAGAGACCAACAAATAAATTATCTACAAAAATTCCATTCAATGGCTTTTGTTATTGTTATTGTCGCCCGGAGATGAAGTGCAAAACCGCAAGGATTAGCACTGGTGGTGGTATTACACAAATTACGGGGCAAGTAGTTCAGCTTCCTACTGCTTATCTTTACTTTGGGAAAGAGGTAGTGAGAGAGAGGGAGGGGGAGAGGGAGAGAGGGGAAGGAGAATTAGGAACTATAATTAAGTGATATTTTAAGAGAAATGGAGACTTGAATGAGTTAATGAAAGTGGCGCCCAACGTAACTAACAAAAGCATTTTGTATAAACAGAACACTTATGCTGAGGATCCTCCTTCTATAGAGGATTCCAATTGGGTTTTCATCTAAATATGAGCTCTAGAAAGTCTACTATTCACAGAAAGCTGTCAGGAGCTACTACTACAGGGTGAGATGAAAAAAGTGCAACCAACGTCAGACTTCTGTCATTACTAAGCCACTCGTCCGAAAGCTCTTAAAATTATTCCAGTGACTGCTCATTATATTGTTTACAAGCGTACAAAAGCATTTTGATGAGAATTTTCCAGAACAAAAATTATTGGTGATGGAATTCAAGCGTGATAGTGTGATTTCTTTATATTTGGCTGGAAAAACACAAGTGGCTATGGTTAGAGCACTCCAACATTTAAATGTGAATAAATCTTTTGTGTCTCGTACCATCGCTCGTTACCGTGATACTGGTAGTAGCGTAGCCCGACGTCAAAGAAGTGGACGAAAGAAAACAGCAACATCACCAGGAATGGTTCGAAAAGTAAAGAAGCGACTTGATCAAAACTCGTGTCGTAGTGGCCGAAAATGGACCGTGAGCTGAACATATCGCAATATTCCATTCGGCAAATATTGAAAAATGAGTTCGGGGTAAAGCCATTGAAATTCCAAAAAGTGCAAGAACTTACACCGCCACAGAAAGCAAATAGATTCAAAAGAGCTAAAGAATTGCTTCACTTGGCCGAAAGTGGTGAATTGTCGAATTTGGTTTTCTCCGCCTCCGATGAGAAAACATTCATTGTCCAGCAGTTTGTAAACAAACAAAATGGTCGTGTTTACTTGCCAAAAAGGGTCAGCTGAAAATGTGCACCTTCGGTTGACCAACAGAACTAAAGCGCCGGCCAAGGTGATGGTGAGGGTGGGCCGCCATAACGGCCGATGGTCGGTCGCTCTCCTCTCGTATTAATCGACCGTGGTATTAGAATAAATGCCGAATATTATAGCGAAAATATTCTAGAGGGTGTATTAAAGCGGCAAACATTTTGGCCGCAGACCTTGGACTTTCCAACAGAACTCAGCACCATCGCACTTCGCACCCAAGAATGATTACAAAATGAAGTTCTTCGCATCATTTCCAGCACACAATGGCCACCAAAATCTCCGGATACCAATCCGTTGGACTATTGTGTCTGGAGTATTTTGGAAACAAGGTTGGCACTAAAAGATACCAAAGTGTCGATTACCTCAAGGAAGCGCTTCGCCGGGAATGGGCCAAAATACCGCAGAGCAACATTCGAGCAGCGTATGACGGTTTCATTGGCCGTTTGAAGGTCATAATTCGTGCCAAAGATGATTAACTCGAACAAATCTAAACTTATTCTAAAATTTGATGCTATTTCCGAAATTTTTTGTTTTCATTCAATAAAAGTTAAAAAAATGTAAAAATTATGCTGTTTGACTTTGTTGGAGTTTTTTATCTCACCCTGTATAATTGGCAACTCCAAAAGTGCAGTCAGATTTTTGACGAGCCTCGAAAGAAAAATTAGGAATAATCCCTTGCGTATTTCTTATTTTCCTCTATATACTCTCTATAGACATATGGCTGAGGGTATAATGATTTATAAGTCTAGCCCCCATGGAGGACCTAAAAACACTTTAATTTCATTTCCAGTTGAAGGTATATAGCAGAGGTGTATTTGAAAAGGATTTTTATCTGTATTATTCAAACCCCTCCCCTCCCATTTTTCTGTTCTCAAACATTTGTAACAATCTTGAAAATGCAGACTGCAAGCTTTTTTTTTGCTTTTATTATTTTTTTGTTTTTTATTTTGTCTAGAGCCTTTAGTGTTTTCCTTTTCGCCGTTTACCTTCCTACACCATTTCATCTTTGCTACATATGCGGTGTTTTTGGCCTAAATATTTTTTATATGCATTTTATTTGTTGTTGGGTGTTTTTTTTTTTTTTTGTTCTTTTCTGTGAACGTTGGGCGCCGCCACTTTTAGCTTCAAGCGAAGTATAATCTAAAAAAGAAAGGCAGACAAATGCAAGGCGAAAAAACGAGTTTTTATTTTCACATTTTTAGAGGTCGTTTTGTAGCTTAGTTTTTAGTCCTACACAGAAGCACATAGCACATATTTAATGTGAAAAAAACATAACAAAACATAAATTGTTTTACTTAAATATTATTCCGGTAACATTTTCCCACTCATGTTCTTTGCCCAAGATGATGAGATGACGTTGGCTTCGAGGGGATATGTCATCAAACACACAATTCCTGTTTCCTAGACACATCTTACCTAAATTCTTTTGACGGACATACGCCTTTCATTCAAAGGAAAACAAAACCTATTTTTTCTGGATGTTTGTCGCACAACAAGAAACAGGTAGTTATTCTCCTGCAGCCAAAAGCCTGGGGGATTTTTTTTCAGGAAAACGGGTTTTGCATATTTTTTGTTGACGCCCAACAGATTCTCTTATATTTCTACTCTACTAAGAAAAAATGTAAAAAAATATATATTTTTTTCTTCGATAATTTCTTTCTAACCTTGGGCGCCATTTTAATATCTAAAGAAGGAAAACACCCTAAAATTCGAAAATGTTTGATTTTTTTTTGACAAAGTTACGTATCTCGAACAGCAGGCAAAAATATACCAATTTGGGCTAATATTACATGTTTGGTGCACAATGAAAGGCAAATCGGACGAAGATTCATTCGGGAACTATATTTAAATATTGACCGATTTTCTCCAATTTCAATAGAGTTCGTCCTGGGGTCAGACAAATGACCTGTGGAAAATTGGGCAATAAATTCAAAAATACATATGCGCAATATGCATAAATCGGCTCAGAATGTGATTCTATGCAGATCAACAAAAGGGTCCTTCTCGTTTCCTTTTGCCTGGTACAAGTTAGCTACTTTACGTTGGGCGCCAATAGTATTCAACTAAAAAATTATTAAAAGTCGATAAGATAAAAATACTTGAGGTCGATATTGGCGCCCAACGTACGTATTTTTTCATCGCTACAAAAAATGGCTTTGTGTTTGTGTGGCGATGAGATAAAATACGTACGTTGGGCGCCAATATCGACCCCAAGTATTTTTATTATCTTATCGACTTGTACTAAAAACTTTGACCTGTTTGCAATGCAAGAAAGGGAATAAAACTTTTTCAGTGGCATGCTCTTAGCACCCAATTTACATTAGAAAACATGAATATTGCTTGCAGAATGGTGGCGCCCAACGTAAAGTAGAAAATTTGGAAAATACCACTTTCATATGTGAATTCATAGAGTACCTCCCCCACAAAGGGTCAACATTTTTGGACATTCGATTCCATTCAGACTTGACGCATATCAATGTTTCCATCAAAACAAGATCTGTTATAAATATGGTAGATATTGGACCATTCCTTCTGGTACCTCTCCTTCTAACGTTGGGCGCCATTTTACCTCATGAAGATGGTTATTATAAACGAATTTAAGAAAGTTGTGTTTTTTTTTTTTTCTTTCTTAAAAATCACCCCCTGCAATATTTTAATATTGCAGGTGCGTTCAGTGTTCTGACCAAAACAAAAAAAACACAACTTGAATGATCGGAAGAAAAGTGATTAATTATAGGGGTCGAGGAGTAACCATAAAAAAAGGTGTTATCTTCAATTTTGTATAAAACTCATCATTAAATTTCTTTTCACACAAACTGTCAGTCGGACAGGCAATAAGGAAACAGGTGCCAATATGTTTGCAACAGGTAGTAAAAAATTTAGTTCTAACGCACAGGGGGAAGCCGAAATGACCAACAAGAAAACCATGGTTTCATTAAGGGTTTAAATCTAACTGCGAGGTTATTGTCAAGAGAATAAAGGCCATATAGAATGGGAGAGAAGAGAGAGTGGCAAAAAGGAAGAAGATGAAATGGGAAGAAACAATTAAAGGTCTCCTAAATATTTAATGATATTAAGCTAACATAAAGAGAGTAGGAAAACGAGAGATGTACAGGGAGAGTTTAAAAAACTGCCACCAATTTCCGACTGCTGCCATTTTTAAGCCACTCGTACGACAGCTGTTAAAATTATTCCAATGACAGCTCATTATATTGTTTACAAGCGTACAAAAGCATGTTGTTGAGAATTTTCCAGAAAAAAAATTATTCGTGATGGAATTCAAGCGGGATAGTGTGATTTCTTTATATTTGGCTGGAAAACCACAAGTGGCTATCGTTAGAGCACTCCAGCATTTAAATGTGAATACATATTTTGTGTCTCGTACCATCGCTCGTTACCGTGATATTGGTATAGCGTAGCCCGACGTCAATAAAGTGGATGGAAGAAACAGCAACATCAGCAGAAATGGTTCGAAATGTAAAGAAGCGACTTGAAACGAAACCCGCCTCGCAGTGGTTGAAAAATGGCTGGTGAGCTGAACATATCGCAATATTTCATTCGGCAAATGGTGAAAAATGAGCTCGGGGGTAAAGCCATTGAAATTCTAAAAAGTGCAAGAACTTACATCGCAACAGAGAGTTGCTTCGCTTGCCCGAAATTGGTGAACTGCTGAATTTGGTTTTCTCCGTCTCCGATGAGAAAACATTCGTTGTCCAGCGGTTTGTAAACAAACAAAATGGTCGTGTTTACTTGCCACAGAGGTCAGCTGAAAATGTGCACCTTCGGTTGGCCACCAGAACTCAAGCGCCGGCCATGGTGATGGTGTGGGCCGCCATTACAGCTGATGGTTGCTTTTTGCTCGTATTAATCGACCGTTGCATCAGAATAAATTCCGAATATTATCGCGAAAATATTCTGGAGGATGTATTAAAGCCTTGGGCACGCAAACATTTTGGCCGCAGACCTTGGACATTCCAATGGGTCCCAGCACCATTGCACTCAGCACTCGCCACCAAAGAATGGTTACAAAATGAGGATCCTCGTTCCATTTTCAGCGCATAATGGCCACTAAAATCTCGGGATACCAATCCGCTGGACTATTGTATCTGGAGTATTTTAGAAAGCAAGGTTGGCACTAGAAAATACCAAAGTGTCGATCGCCTCAAGCAAGCGTTTCGCAAGGAATGGGCCAAAATAGAGCAGAGCAACATTCGGGCACCATGTGACGGTTTCATTGGCCGTTTGAAAACCATAATTCGTGTCAAATGTGACCAATGCAAACAAATCTAAACTTATTCTAAAATTTGATGCTATTTCCGAATTTTTTTGCTTTAATTCAATAAAATTTAAAAAAAACGTAAAAATTATGGCGTTTTACTTTGTTGCAGTTTTTTTTTATTTCACCCTGTAATGACCCTGACAGTGATTTTACACTTCAGTGTAAATTTAATGAACCGCAAACTTGAAATTTAATCAAGGCTAAAGGTTTAGGCTTAGTTTCATTCTTGTCAAATACAAAAAAAAAATATATATATATAAATTTTAAAACCATACTAAAAATCTTTGAAATGATCATTATAAAATTACTTCAACGAATAAGCAAGGTTATATGCCTTAGCCAGAAAACGCACACATGTCTGTATGTATGCAATACGTAGGCCTAGTTCCCTTTCGAAAAAAATTCCATTAAAAAAATTATAATTTTGCTGCTTAACAAAAATTTCGAAAATAAACACACCATACACCAGACAATGAAAATTGAAAATCATGATCATTACCGGGCACAAAATTTTGTTTTATTTCAAGTTACCTGACGACGGGGTATTATGCTGGTTAACGAACAACACACCACACCAGTCCCCAAGACAGAGTTCGTTGTAGTACCTTAAGTTAAGAAATGAAAAAAAAAAAAAACAAAAATCGAAAGGTAAAAATCACCTCCTGTGAACCAAACAGCCAATCACACACACACACACGAGTACTTACTGGCCAGGCACCAGCAGAGACAACAGGAGGAATGGTCGCTTATGTTTACCTGGCTTAGACGGAAGACGAGACAAGCGGATATTGTTGGTCTATGCTGGCAGTAAACAACAAAAACAATATACATATGAGTAATCATATGGAAAGAAGAAGAAGAAGTTATACGAGGGTTGGCTATGATAAATACGCTCTCTTTCAAAAACATGCAATTAGAAAGTAAGCTCCAAGCGATTCTGTATGAGAGGGAGAGTAGTGTGAAAAAATATTCTGTTTTATCTCCAATAAAAAAACTCCAGATCATTCCGTACAAATAAGAACTTGTACACACCACTGGCGCCCAATGTAAAAATTTACATTTTTAAAATGAGGATATTTAGAAAAAAATTATCTCATTTGAAGCTAATTAACGAAGCTGTATAGTTTGAAGCTGTATATTTAGTTTTTTTTTAATTTTATCGAAAGAAAGCAAAAAATGTCGGAAATAGCCTTAAATTTTAGAATAAGTTTAGATTTGTTCGAATTGGTCACCTTTGGCACCAATTACGGCCTTCAAAGGCTAATGAAACCGTCACACCAACAACAGTGTCAACCTTGCTTTCCAAAATACTCCAGACACAATAGTCCAACGGTCGGATTGGTATCCGGAGATTTTGGTGGCCATTGTGCGCTGGAAATGAAGCGAGGAAACTCATTTTGTAATCATTCTTGGGTGGCGCGTGCTAAGTGCGATTGTTCTGAGCTCTGTTGGAATGTCCAAGGTCTGCGGCCAAATGTTTGCGTGCTCAAGGCTTTAATATACCCTCCAGAATAATATTCGGCATTTATTTTGATGCCACGGTCGATTAATACGAGAGCGAGAATTGGTCACCTTTGGCACGAATTATGGTCTTCAAACAGCCAATAAAATCGTTACACGCTCCCCGAATGTTGCTCTGCGGTATTTTGGCCCATTCCCGGTGAAGCGCTTGCTTGAGGTGATCGAGACTTTGGTATTTTTTAGTGCCAACCTTGCTTTTCAAAATACTCCAGACACAAATCTTCCGATTGGTCTCCGAAGATTCCGGTGGCCATTGTGCGCTGGAAACTCATTTTGTAACGATTCTTGGGTGGCGCGTGTTGAGTGCGATGGTGCTGAGACTTGTTGGAATGTTCAAGGTCTGCGGCCAAAATGTTTGCGTGCCCAAGGCTTTAATACACCCTTCAGAATATTTTCGCGATAATATTCGGAATTTATTCTGATGCCACGGTGGATTAATACAAGCGGAATGCGACCATCGGCTGATATGGCGGCCCACACCATCACCATGGCCGGTGCTTGAGTTCTGGTGGCCAACCGAAGGTGCTCATTTTCAGCTGACCTCTTTGGCGGAGAGCGACCGACCATCGGCTGTTATGGCATCACCATAGCCGGCGCTTGAGTTCTGGCGGCCAACCGAGGGTGCACATTTTCAGCTGACCTCTTGGGCAAGTAAACACGATCATTTTGTTTGTTTACAAACTGCTGGACAACGAATGTTCTCTCATCGGAGACGGAGAAAACCAAATTCGGCAGTTCACCACTTTCGGCCAAGCGAGGCAACTCTTTAGCTCTTTTCAGTCTCTTTTCTTTCTGTTGCGGTGTAAGTTCTTGCACTTTTAGGAATTTCCCTTTTGGAATTTGCACTTTTTGGAATTTACCCCGAGCTCATTTTTCAATATTTGCCCCGAATGGAATATTGCGATATGTTCAGCTCACGAGCCATATTTCGGCCACTGCGACACGGGTATCGATCAAGTCGCTTTTTTACTTTTCGAAACATTTCTGCTGATGCTGCTGTTTTCTTCCATCCACTTTCTTGACGTCGGGCTACGCTATACCAATATCACGATAATGAGCGATGGTACGAGACACAAAAAATTTATTCGCATTTAAATGCTGGTGTGCTCTAACGATAGCCACTTGTGGTTTTCCAGCCAAATGTATTTGAATTCCATCACGAATAACTTTTTTTCTGGAAAATTCTCACCAGAATGCTTTTGTACGCTTGTAAACAATATAATAAGCTGTCACTGGAATAATTTAACAGCTGTCGGACGAGTGGCTTAGAAATGACAGCAGTCTGAAATGGGTTGCAGTTTTTTCATCTCATCCTGTAGATATTATTTTTGATATAAATACATTACATTTGAAGACAAAAAAGGGTGCTGGAACTGGCGCCCAATGTGTGGCATAGAATTCCGAATTGTGAAATTCGGGCACATTATTTGGAAAATCATTTTTAATTTTACAACGAAGAAAAAATTGTTATGTGTATGAGCCAAATTCAAGTGGCGCCCAACGTTTCAAAGAAAGTATTTTTAGCTGAAATGGAATAATTTAACTGTTTACTCTCCACGCGTTGATATTTAGGGCTTGTTTTGTAGTTGAAATAATATTGCGTCTACATATTATTCTTGTTTTAAATTAATTGCTAGAAATGGTCATGAAACTTAAAAAGCCTGTTACTGGCGCCCAACGTATTACAGGAACCTTGAGAAACACATAATAATCTGCCAAAATCAAAAACAATAGCAGCCATCAACCATTGATTGTCTCCTACAAAAGACGACAAACCCAAAAGCTTAATTGCCATAGAGAAAATTAAAATGTCTGCCTATCTGTCTAGTTTTCAAAGTAAAAATGGCGCCCAACGTAATACTTTGTATTTCATCAACAACACTTTCATTCCAAACCTCGCTATGAATTCCTAATTTTTTCTATTCCCACCTCGTATCAAGTTAATTGTTTACGCACCACTCCAGAGCCTAATGATAATAGCCCAGCTCAAGAAAATTAAGCAATAGCAGCAGCAAACACCACCATCAAATAACCACCAGCAAACAAACCATCATCAAGCGTTTTTTTTTTCTTTAATTCTTCGTTATTTTTTGGGTAACCTGAGGAATACAAGTTCAAGGCCTTTCTGGTCGTTGGTGATGTTGTTTTTGATGTTTTCGGTCATATGGAGAGTGGTTTACTTGATAATGATGCCGGTAGATAGATGACGATGATGATGAGGTGTGGTGAGGTGGCAGAGAGCTACACAGGCGTAAGTAAAATGATGTGTGAACGAACAATAATTATTATTACGAAGAGGAGTTGGAGGGACAGCATTTGGGTTTCTTAATTTTGTTAAGCTGATGTTTGTGTTGCTGTTGTCGTCTTTTGTAGAAGACAATCAATGGTTGATGGCTGGTATTGTTTTTGATCGCTTTGACCGGAGAGGAAGAGACAAACATAGAGCCAAATCATCAAACATAATGATTTCTTTTTTGGCTGGAATTATGATTAATTAGCTTTAATTACACGCTTTAATTTTTTCGAAAAAAAAATCTTTAAACATGATCCAGCAAGTTATCCAAAAATCGAAAGCTATGAACCTTTGAGGGTTTTTTTTTTTTGGGAATGTTTTGAAATACTCTCGGGACATAAAATGCTTGAATAATTTCTATTGATAATCATGGAGATAGTGTTAAAAAAAATACTTTCCAAAGATTATTGGGGAATTTGTGTAAATAAAAGAATTATAAACAATTAATTAATTAGCGAGTATGGGATTCAAAGTGAAAAAAAGAAATTGCAAATATTGCTCTGGGCAAAAAACATTTGCTGTGGAAAAGTACTTGCCATGGAAGACCGGCAACAGATCTTTGGTTTTTGAGCTCATCTGAAGATACTACCATTCATTTCGGTGCATAGAAGCTCTGTACAGTGTCTCCTATTCACAGTAAAGTTAGAGCTATCACAGTAGTCTGTCAGTCGATGACGATCCACAAAAAATATGACCGGTAATTTTTTCCAATTTAAATAAACAGTGGCGCCCAACATGGGGTAGAATCTACCCTTCATGTCGGTGCATAGAAAACCTGTAAAGTATCTCCTATCCACAGTAAATCTAAATATATCAGTCGATGATGATCTAAGATCCACCAAAAATATGGCCGTTATTTTTCCAATTTAAATAAAAGTGGCGCCCAACACGGGGCACAATAGACCCTTCATTTTGGAGCATAAAAGTCCGGTAAAGTGTCTCCTATCCACAGTAAATCTGGATCTATCAGTCGATGACCATCTAAGATCCACAAAAAATATGAACGGTAATTTTTTCCAATTTAAATAAAAAATAGCGCCCAACGCGGGGCAAAAACTACCATTCATAAAAAACATGCATAGAAGATCTGTATTGTGTCTCCTATTCACAGTAAAGTTGGAGCTATCACAGTAGTCTGTCAGACGATGACACAAATAATATGACCGGTAATTTTTTTCAATTTAAATAAAAAGTGGCGCCCAACACGGGGCACAATTTACCCTTCATGTTAGTGCATAGAAGACCTGTAAAGTGTCTCCTATCCGCAGTAAATCTAGATCTATCAGTCGATTACGTTCTAAGATCCAAAAAAATGCAATTGATAATTTTTTTCAAATTTAAATAAAAAGTGGCGCCCAACACGGGACAAAATCTACCCTTCATGTTGGTGTATAGAAGACCTGTAAACAGTCTCCTATCCACAGTAAAGTTGGATCTATCAGTCGTTGACGATCTAAAATCCAAAAAAATACTATCGGCATTTTTTTTTTTCAATTTAAATAAAAAGTGGCGCCCAACACGGGGCACAATCTTTCCCTCATTTCGGTACATAGAAGACCTGTAAAGTGTATTCTATCCATAGTAAATCTTTTAAGTACCTTCTGTCCATGGAAGACATGTGAAATGTCTTCTATTCATAGAAGACCCTTAAAGGGTCTAGCAAGTCTGTGAAGGATCTTCTCTAAATAGAGGGCCTGTGAAGGACCTTATATTTTTTTATATTTCTTTCTTCTATCCCAAGAACACTTGCGAAGGATTTCCAGTCCTTGGGTTCCTAGGGGTCATGCGGGTGTCCTCTGTCTATAGAAGACCTGTGAAGGTACGTCTATCCAGAAGAGTAATTTTAAAGGGTCTGTGAAATTTTTTTATTCATATAAGCCTAACTAAGACCTTTTTTTAGTCGCAGAATACATCTGAACTGTCTCTTATTCAGAGAAGACCTGTGAAGTGACATGTATCCACAGAAGAGGAGTACGAGGTCTTTTATTAAAATAAGGCCTGTGAAGAGTCTTTTAAAAACAATAGGAGCTCAGAGAGGGGTCCTGTAAACATAGAAGAATCTTCTATTTGTAGAAGATCCTTGAAGGATTTTATATCCATAAAAATACATGTAAGGAGTTTTCTATCCAAAGAACACTTGCGAAGGATTTCCAGTCCTTGGGTTCCTAGGGGTCATGCGGGGGTCCTCTGTCTATAGAAGACCTGTGAAGGTACGTCTATCCATACAAGTCATTTTAAAGGACCTGTGAGAATTTTTTGTATGCATATAAGTCTTACTAAGGCCTTTTTAGCCACAGAATACAACTGAACGGTCTCTTATTCATAGAAGACCTGTGAGATGTCATCTATCCATAGAAGCCTTACCCGTCTTTTATTAAAATAAGGCCTGTATGAGTCTTCTATTCATAAAAGACATATAAAGGGGTTTGTTATCCATTGAAGACCTGTGAAGAGTCTTATATAAACCGAAGTTCTGAGAGGGGCCCCGTATACATAGAAGAATCTCCTATTTATAGATGGTCTATGATGGGTATAATATTCGAAGAAATCCTGCGAACTATGTTAAAGTACACGTCAGAGTTATTTTATGCATAGAAGACCTGCGAAGGATACTTTATCCACAGAAGACATGTGAAGAGTTCAGCTATCTGAGACCTGTAAAGGAAATTTCTAAACATAGCAGTCGGAAATAAGATCTTCTACCTATAAAATACCGGTCAGAGCTCTTCCATTCTTATAAGTTAAAGGGCATGTTAAAGAACTCGAAAGAGGTCTTTTATGCATAGAAGACCTACGAAGGGTATTTTATACAAAGAAGACCTGTGACGAGTTTAGCCATCTGAGACCCGTGAAGGGTCTTCAAACATTAAAAAACCTACGAAAATAATTTCTGAACATAATAGACCGGAAATAGGATCTTCTATCTATAAAAGAACTGTCAAAGCTCCTCCATTTTTAGAAGTTGAAGGACGTGTTAAAAGACACTTGCGTGGTATTGTATCTATATTAAAGACCTGTCAAGGCTCCTCCATTTTTAGAAGTTAAAGGACAAGTGAGAGGTCTTTTATGCATAGAAGACCTGCGAAGGTCATTTATACACAGAAGACATGTGAAGAGTTTAGCCATCTGAGACCCGTGAAGGTTTTTCAAACCTTAGAAAACCCGTTGAGGAAATTTCTGAACATAGCAGACTTAAATACATAGTATCTTTTATCTAAAAAAGATCTATCAGAGCTCTTCCATTCTTAGAAGACCAGTGAAAGCTATTCCGTTGATAGAAGGCCCGTGCTGGGTATTTTACGCATAGAAGACCTGAGAGATTTCAGAGGTCTTCGATTTGATGGCATTTTCAGTACTAACCTCTTTGGGACATTTTGAGACCTTTCCTAGCTAGAAAATTTCAATATCTTCTAGTATTCAAAGAAGTTCCAATGAGAAGGTCGATCTTCTGTCAATAAGTTTACTCTAGCTCTATGTTGAATATTTCTTTAATTATAAATTATTTTTTTAATTATAATTTTTACATAAAGTTTCGAAAACTATTTTTGGGGTGAATTTCCCCAAAAGACCATAATTGTGAACAACTTAAAAAATCGAATCATCAAAAACCAATCAATCATAATTTAATTACCGCTTACAAATAGCACGAAAGGTGACCCCGAGCTGCTGCTCATCCCAATTCAATGCAATGCTAATATAATTAAGGCTAAGAGTCGGTTCAAAAGACACACGGACACACACACACGCGCGCCATTACACATATTGACACCATGTTACAAATTCACCACATGGCAACAATGGCAAAAAAAAAAAACATAAAACTGCACTGTTGGACGTTTTTCCATTAAAGCACCGCAGCAGCACCTAGAAACTTTTATTAATTTAATTAAAAAATCCACATGGTCTCTTTCGGCGACAACAGCAAAAACAATAACAAATAGAAATCAATTCAATATTCAATGAATGGTTTGCTGTGGTGATGGTCAATCATCATTGGCCGATTGTGGCCCGTACTCATTTCAGATCATTGGCTATGGGTCAATAACTGCAAAATGAAGAAAGAAAGCTCTGAAGACAATAACTTCTGTCAGTTAGTCACTCAGTTGTCCAGTCAGCCGTTCAGTCGTTAACCAACCTCAACAAAACGCAGCTAACGAAAACATCTGCTGCTGTTAGTCGTGGTCTCGAAGTAAAATTGCAATTTCCATTGTTATTATTGTTGTTGTTTGGTGGATATTGGCTTCATGGCATCTTTAGATTTCAATAGAGTGGTCGAAGAGAGAGAGAGAGAGAGAGAGACATATGAAGAGGGAGATATATAAAATAATATTGTATTTTGATTCTTGTCCAATCTCCACATATTTGAATCATTCAAAAATGTGTTGCGATATTTAGGGTCAAGCGTAAGAAAAGAAGCTTCAAGTTTCAAGACCACAATGAGGTGCTGGCAAATGAACTCGTAACATGTGCACGTAACAGCGTCTGCAACCTATACGTATGTACGTATCACGTACGTAATGCAACCGTAACGTGGCTGTGATACATTCGTTGAAGTCCACAGCCACAAGGCAAAGAGAGAAAAACTTCAAATGCAAAAAAAAAAAAAAAAAATGGGGAAAAAGTGTTAATTGCCAATATTGGTTACACTCACACACACACACACAAACACACATGTGCACCGATTCAGACATAAGCACTTAGTAGCCCAAGCAACAGCGAATACGAAACGGTGCACAAGTGGATCTCCATATACGAAGTGTAGTATGCACACCACCAAAGTTATGAAGTTTATTCCGTACAAATGAAGTTATAATAAATTCATGGGCAATCGTCATGCATGTCGGAGGAGCAAAATGTTTCAATGTTGGAAAAAAATGTGATATTGGATTTCTTGACCATTTAGTGGTAGCCAAGGCATGGATATGATGATCGAGGCTGGGCGGGAAATTGTTGGGATTCTTTATGAGCTATACAAAAAATTTAAAAATTTTATTTTGACCTTTACCAAAGGCGACTAAATTGATTTGAATTGAGGTGTAGCGGGGCCAAGAGATAATAATTTGTTTATACCCTCAGCCATATGGCTATAGAGGGTATATATCATTTGATACGGCCAAAACATGCCTCATCGAAATAACGTTTTTAAGACCTAGGTCTCTTTGGACTAAATCCGCTTTAGGACATTTGGAGTCGATCTAGCGATGTCCGTCCGTCCATCTATATGGCTGGCTGGTGTGCACGATAACTCTCGAAGGGAGTACCCGATTTGGACCAAACTTGGTACATATTATGGCCAAACTTATATCGAGTTCGGAGATGGGCAATATAGGTACACATCTGTTCTGTTAACCAACACACCGAACCCTCCACTAAAAAATTGAAAGAAAATAATTTACAGCACAGAAGGAGAAAGGATAACCCGATTTTGCTCCAACGTTGCAAATCGTACTACTTGCGAAAGTGGACAATAATGGTCTTCTGGTACCTCCACCACAAAGGACAAAATTTTGAACATCCAAAATGATCATAAAATCCGAAATAAGCATCAGGGTTTCTTCATATTTCACACATCCCATTATTTCCACTAAGGCATATGCTGTGCAGATGCTAGGGATCGATCCACTCCTTCTGAAAATTTTAATCCTTTGTGGGGAGGTACCACAAGGATTAAAATTTTGAATAACCAAAATGATCATGCTCGAATTATATTCTGCTCCCAGAAGTGTTCCCGCTCGAATTCTAGCAAGTTTTACAACTTTGTACAAATTCGAGCGAGATTTTCGGAAGTCCGGTTTCGAGGCCTTTCAAGGGCGGAAGACCTTCTGCCTTACTTTGGCGAAGCGCATGCTTGAGTTGGTCGACACTTTGGTATTTTTTAGTGGAAACCTTGCTTTCCAAAATACTGCAAACACATTAGTCCAACGTATTGCTATCCGGAGATTTTGGTGGCCATTGTGCGTTAGAAATGAAGCGAGGAACCTCATTTTTCAACCATTCTTGGGAGGCGCGTGCTGAGTCCTGTTGGAATGTCCAAGGTCTGCGTCCAAAATTTTTGCGTGCTCAAGGCTTTAATATACCCTCCAGAATATTTTCGCGATAATATTCGGCATTTATTCTGATGCCACGGTCGATTAATACGAGAGAGAATTGGTCACCTTTGGCACGAATTATGGCCTTCAAACGGCTCGTGAAACCGCCACACGCTGCCCGAATGTTGCTCTGCGGTATTTTAGCCCATTCACGGCGAAGCGCTTGCTTGAGCTGATCGACACTTTGGTATTTTTTAGTGCCAACCTTGCTTTCCGAAATACTCCAGACACAATAGTCCAACGGATTGGTATCCGGAGATTTTGGTGGCCATTGTGTGCTGGAAATGAAGCGATGAAACTCATTTTGTAACCATTCTTGGGTGGCGCGTGCTGAGTGCGATGTTGCAGAGTCCTGTTAAAATGTCCAATGTCTGAGGCCAAAATGTTTGGGTGTCCAAGGCTTTAATACATACTCCAGAATATTTAGGAGGCGACCACGTCCAAATAACGTGCGAGCGAATTGGTACTCACTTTTGTGGGGCCGTTGGTAGACGCATTATATTCACCCGGTGCTAAGACCACTGTGAGATAGACTGCAAGGTAAGTGCTCACACAAAACACACACAGACACATGCACCCTTCAGAATATTCTCACAATGATATTCCTCATTTATTCTGATGCAACGGTCGATTAATACGAGCGTAGATCGACCATCGACTGTTATGGCGGCCCACACCATCACCATGGCCAGCGCTTGAGTTTTGGTGGCCAACCGAAGGTGCACATTTTTAGCTGATCTCTTTGGCAAGTAAACACGATCATTTTGTTTGTTTACAAACTGCTGGACAACGAATGTTTTCTCATCGAAGAAGAGCAAATTCGGCAGTTCACCACTTTCGGCCAAGCGAAGCAACTCTTTAGCTCTTTCTTTCTGTTGCGGTGTAAGTTCTTGCACTTTTTGGAATTTCAATGGCTTTAACCCGAGTTCATTTTTCAATATTTGCCGAATGGAATATTGCGATATGTTCAGTTCATGAGCAATTTTTTGGCAACTGCGATGCGGGTTTTATATCAAGTGGCTTCTTTATTTTTCGAAGCATTTCTGCTGATGTTGCTGTTTTCTTCCGTCCACTTCCTTGACGTCAGGCTACGCTACCAGTATCACGGTAAGGAGCGATGGTACGAGTCACAAAAGATTTATTCACATTTAAATGCTGTAGTGCTCTACCTATAGCCACTTGTGGTTTTCCACCCAAAAAAAAATAAAGAAATCACACTATCCCGCTTAAATTCCATCACGAATAATTTTTTTTTTCTGGAAAATGCTCACCAAATGCTTTTCTACGCTTGTAAACAATATAATGAGCTATCACTGGAATAATTTTAACAGCTTTCGGACGAGTGACTTAGAAATGATAGCAGTCTGAAGTTGGTGGCAGTTTTTTCATCTCACCCTGTATAACCTCTCTAGCCATATGGCTGAGGGTATAATTAGGGTTTGTCCAATAAAACTGAGTTTAATTGGTGCTCGTGGGCACCTAAAGAGAGTGCAGAAAATTTTGGTAAATAGATAGAGAGAGCTACTAGCCCATTAATTTTGTCTGTGAGAGTAGAGATGATCAAAGCTTTTGCATTAGCATTGCCCTCTTTTTACAGAACCCCGGTTCTTCACTGATCAAACGCGGGTATTGGTCCGTATGATAATTCCTAAGCATCTTGGCGTATTTAGGGTGCAGTTCCTAAGTCTTTTTTGCGGGTCAGAAAAAATTCAAATGCTCACCACCCCAAATCTGTGAACGATACTAACCCGATTTGGAATATTTTTCATTTTTCAGAGCAAATCGGTCACCATAATCTCTGTAAAAAACATCAAGAACAAGAGCTGCAACAGCAAACAGTTGCAGCAGCTGATATGTTTCAATTAACAACAGCTTGATGATGTTATGATATAAAAACAACAACAACACCAACAACAAAAGAGAGAAAAAACCTTGGACGGATGGATGAACAAATGGACGAACGGATTAAATGCCTGACCGACCAATTTGCTTGCCAGGCCAAGCCAAATGCGCATATGGGTGAAATGTTTGCCGGCTAGCTGGCAGGTTGGCTGGTTGGTTGGTTGGTTGGTCATGCCGATTTTTGTTTTTACGTGACACTACAAAAATAGTGGCACAAAAAAGGCTGGGAAAGGGAATTTATTGCAAGAAAACAATTTTTTCTCGCCACCTTTTTTTTCAAAAAAAAAAAAAAAAAAAAAAGAATGCTGCTTCGTGGTTAACGGGTGCTGTTGCTGATTCATAAATACCAGAGGGATTCAGTGGAACAAACTGCAAAAAAAAAAATACATGGTAAAAATTGAATGATAGACTCCAGCGGCGGAGAGAGTGGCAATGTGGAAGTATGGCTACATTTGCAAGCAGGCCCAAACAATCAGTTCGCCGGCCAGCCAGCCATCAACATTTACAGTGGCAGATAAATAAGAAAATAAACTTGTATATACTTAAGAGTACATATATACATTGCTCTGTACATAAATATGTATTTACATATGTATGTGTGTATGTGTGCATGGCATGTATGTATTCGGTCTTGCCATGAAAAACCAAAAGAAGCCAAGTAACCGTAAGCCTCATTTCTTTGGCATCATGCAACTGGCTGGCAGGCTGGCTGACGGACTGACTGGCTTTGCCTTGCCTTGGCTCGGTTTGTCTTACTTGTAGTACCATGCCATGCCTCTGCTATCCGGGTAAGTCGAAGATATGTATGCACGTATATATAAACGGATATAAGTATATTCATATATACATATACATACATGTTATTTGCAATGCCACACCACGCCATAATCCATGGCGTGCATTGATGAACTACCGTCACCACCAGCAGCAGTGCCACGGGTGCAAGACGAACGAACGAAGAAAAAATCAGCCACGGAAACTATTCAATCGATACGATGTGAAATATATTGCGCACAGAAATGCCAATGAAAAACGTGAGAAATGGTTTCAAGGGGGAGCAGGGCCCAAGGAGGGCCCTCAGATAGCAAATATTCTCAGAAGACAGAAAAGGAGGAGAGAAAATAACCGGAAACAGGTCCATTGCTTCTAAAAAAAAACTTCAAGAGTTTTTTTACCTACGGGAGACCGGCAGTTATAGGTGTCTTGATATAAGATCTGAAGTAGGGTTTCTCAAAGAAGAGATGAAGCTATTTTCGTAGAAGAGATTAAGATTTTCTCATAGAAGAGATGAAACTATTCTCATGGAAGAGAAGAGGTTTTCCTATGGAAGAGACGAAGGTTTTCCCATGGAAGAGCAGAAGGCCTTCTCATAGAAGAGCGAAAGGTCTTCTCATAGACGAGCAGAAGCTCTTCTCGTAGACGAGCAGAAGCTCTTCTCACTGAGGAGCAGAAGCTCTTCTCACTGAGGAGTAGAAGCTCTTCTCACTGAGGAGTAGAAGCTCTTCTCACTGAGGAGTAGAAGCTCTTCTCACTGAGGAGTAGTAGCCCTTCTCATTGAGGAGTAGTAGCCCTTCTCACTGAGGAGTAGAAGCTCTTCTCACTGAGGAGTAGTAGCCCTTCTCATTGAGGAGTAGTAGCCCTTCTCATAGAAGAGCGGAAGATCTTCTCATAGCAGAGCGGAAGGTCTTCTCATAGAAGAGCGGAAGGTCTTCTCATAGAAGAGCAGAAGCTCGTCTCATAGAAGAGCGGAAGGTCTTCTTCATAGAAGAGCGGAAGGTCTTCTTCATAGAAGAGCGGAAGGTCTTCTTCATAGAAGAGCGGAAGGTCTTCTTCATAGAAGAGCGGAAGGTCTTCTTCATAGAAGAGCGGAAGGTCTTCTTCATAGAAGAGCGGAAGGTCTTCTTCATAGAAGAGCGGAAGGTCTTCTTCATAGAAGAGCGGAAGGTCTTCTTCATAGAAGAGCGGAAGGTCTTCTTCATAGAAGAGCGGAAGGTCTTCTTCATAGAAGAGCGGAAGGTCTTCTTCATAGAAGAGCGGAAGGTCTTCTTCATAGAAGAGCGGAAGGTCTTCTTCATAGAAGAGCGGAAGGTCTTCTTCATAGAAGAGCGGAAGGTCTTCTCATAGAAGAGCGGAAGGTCTTTCATAGAAGAGAAAAACCTCTTCTAATAGACGAGCAGAAGCTCTCCTGATTAAAAAGCAAACGTCTTCGTAAAGAAGAGCAGAAATATTCCTCGGAGAAGATCAAAAAAGTAAACAACGGAAAATGACTTCTCGTAGAAGTATCGGACGCCTTCACACAGAGGAGCAGAAATTTTTCTGGGTGAAGCCTCACAGAAAATCAGGATGCTTTCCCACAGAAGAGCAGGCCTGCGCAATAGAAGAGCGGAGTATCTTCTCCGAGAAGAGAAGATGGTCTTCTCTCACAGAATACCAGAAGGAATTCTAATAGAAGATCTGTACTTCGTCTCATGAAAGATCAGAAGAGCTTCTCACAGAAGATATCAGAAATTGCACTAACAGAAGCTCAATTGTCTTCTCGATGAGAGAAGTGAATCCAGAAAGCCTACTACGCGAATGTCTTCTCTTAGAGGATGAAGTGGCCTTTTTCTAGAACCTAACGTTGTCTCAAAGTAGACACCTGTGTCTTCATCTGTGTCTTCGAAATGATACTTGTTGCAAATTTTTTGTAGATCCACTACCTAGAGACCTTCTATATGTCGAAGGCCTAAAGGGTTAAGGGATAAAGTGGAGACGGGATAAAGTAAAAAAAAACATCTAAGAGGTACATCACTGGAACTGATAGTACCCAGTCCCATTCAATATCAAAATTAGAATTTGAACTGAAATTTTTTAAAAACTGAAGGATATGCTCTTTTGACCTATCCCTCACAAGGCTATTCATCAATGGAGGGTCTTGAAAACCTCTATAGTTTTCAAGAATAAAATAAAACGTTTCAAGGCCCTAAAAATTCCAAAAAAGATTACTTTGGCATAAAAATAAATTAACTTATGTACTTATGTACATAATACATATGTATATATTTATATATATAAATATACATAATATAAACATATAACATAACACCAGTAGCCGTATAGCTAAAGTAGCCATGGCAGCAACAGCTCAATTGGCATAAATGTGGCTTCCATCATGGACACGTCGCCATGTCATGCTAAGTAGCTGAAAGCATGGCTGCCCGGCTGGCTGTATGTCTGCCTGTTCACATCAACAATCCATCCATTCATCCATCCAGTTAACTAGCCGGCAATCATATTATGCCTAGTGAAGGCTAAGATATTATATACTTTGGGCCTGCCAGCCATACAGCTGGTGTATAATGTCCTTAGCTGTTCAAGATTTCATCCCCCCTTCCACAATTTGAAACAAAAAATTCTTGTTAATTTTCTTGTGGTGTAAATAAGTAGTAATGTCCGCCGCTGCCAATCGTCTTGACCATCATGTGGAACCGTTCCGCTAAACTACTTAGCGTTGAAAAAAAAAACAGCAACAGCAAAAATACATTGTTGCCATTCTTAGGCTTTTGCTAAACGGATTTTCTTCGGAGAGGTACGGGGACAAGAGGGAGGCATGGTGGGATTTTGCAAGCGGAGATTTGTATGTATCGATGGAAAATATTGCCGTTGCAAAGCTTAAGCATGACATGGATATGTTCATACTAATATCTTAATTACTGACATAAAAAAACAGTTAGTTTTCATTAAAGCTTAGGAGAAGTATAAATCGCTTGGAAAGTTGGGGAGAGAGAAGGTTTTTTTCAGGCACAAAAGACCCACACAGACTACCTTCTCATAGCAGGCCAGAAGGGCTCATAGAGGATCTAGAAGTCTTATCTTAAAAGACCAAAAAATTTTTTTAGAGGATAAGAAGACGAAAAATTATTCTCATAGAAGATCAGAAGGCCTAATAGAAGAGGAGAAGGTCCCCATATAGAAGGCCAAGAAGTCTTGAAAAAGAGAAGACGAGAATGACTTCTAAGGGAAGTCTTTAAGAGCCTCTCAGAGAAAACCAGAAGGCGGAAGATCTTCGAATAGAAAACCAAATGATCTTCGTATAAAAGAACGCAGACCATAGAACAGAAGACCCTAAGGTCCACCTAAGAAGGTCTTCTTAAAAGAGACCAGAAGGTCTTCTCATAGAAGACCAGAAGGTTTTCTCACAAAAGGGCAGAAGGTCTTCTTAGAGAGGACGAAAAAGTCTTCTTAGAGAAAATGAATAGGACTTCTCAGAGAAAACCAGATAATCATTGCATAGAAGTCCTTATTCAAGACCAGAAAGTACATTAAAGGAAAGACGAAGGGTATTTCTGAGGTCACAAGAAGGTCTGCTCCGCGAAGACGAAAAGCTCTTCTCAGAAAAAAGGAAAGGGTCTTCTCCGAGAAGACTAAGAAGTCGTTCTCTCAGAGGACGAGAAAGCCTTTTCGGAGAAAACGAGAAGTGCTTCTCAAAGAAGCTAAAAAGTTCATTTCCGAGAAGGGTCTTCTAAGGAAGACAAGAATGTATTTTCAGAAAAAAAAGGAGAAGGTAAGGAGGTGTTCCCATGAAAGACTTAAAGTCTCTTCACAGAAGATCAGAGAGCCCTATTACAAAGAGCTCAGGACGTATCATAGAAAGAATACAGTGACTTATTCGAGAGAAGTTTTTTTCAGAGCAAAGGTCTCCTGAAAGGTAAGGTCTTTACCTTTCAGAGGTCAGTACACAGATAGGTTTTTTCCGATAGGTGTTATCAGTGAAAAGGTGTTTAAAAGATCATCTCACAGAGCGGATATTCTCAGTAAGGAGGTATTTTCCAAGAGAAGGTTTTCTCAGTTAGAAGGAATTCTTAGAGAGAAGCTCTTTTCAGAGAGTAGGTCAAGATCATCTCAAAGAGAGAATATTCTCAGTTAGAAGGTCTACTCAGAGAGAAGGTCTTTTCAGAGAGTAGGTGTTCTCATAGAGTCGGTATTCTCAGAGAAAAGGTCTCCTCAGAGAGAAGGTCTTCTCATATAGAAGGTCTTTTCATAGAGAAGGTCTTATTATCATAGAGAAGGTCTTCTCATAGAGAAGGTCTTCTCATAGAGAAGGTCTTCTCATAGAGAAGGTCTTCTCATAGAGAAGGTCTTCTCATAGAGAAGGTCTTCTCATAGAGAAGGTCTTCTCATAGAGAAGGTCTTCTCATAGAGAAGGTCTTCTCATAGAGAAGGTCTTCTCATAGAGAAGATCTTCTCATAGAGAAGGTCTTCTCATAGAGAAGGTCTTCTCATAGAGAAGGTCTTCTCATAGAGAAGGTCTTCTCATAGAGAAGGTCTTCTCATAGAGAAGGTCTTCTCATAGAGAAGGTCTTCTCATAGAGAAGGTCTTCTCATAGAGAAGGTCTTCTCATAGAGAAGGTCTTCTCATAGAGAAGGTCTTCTCATAGAGAAGGTCTTCTCATAGGGAATGTCTTCTCATAGCGAAGGTCTTCTCATAGCGAAGGTCTTCTCATAGAGAAGGTCTTCCCATAGAGATGGTCGTCTCATAGAGATGGTCTAGAGAAGGAAGTGCTTCTCATAGAGGAGGTCCTCTCATAGAGAAGTGTTTCTCATAGAAGAGGTCCTCTCATAGAGAAGTGTTTCTCATAGAGAAGATCTTCTCATAGAGAAGTGCTTCTCGGAGAGTAGGTCTTCTCAGAGAGTAGGACTCCTCAGAGAGTAGGTCTTCTCAGAGAGTAGGTCTTCTCAGAGAGTAAGTCTTCTCAGAGAGTAAGTCTTCTCAGAGAGTAGGACTTCTCTGAGAGTAGGTCTTCTCAGAGAGTAGGTCTTCTCATAGAGATGGTGTTTTGAAAGAGCAAAGGTCTACCCAAGATAATTTTCTCTTTTCTTCTCTTTTTTCAGAGAAAGGATCTTTTGATATTTTATAGAAGGCAAAATTGTATTTGAATTCCTTGGAAATTTTCCAAAAAACAAAATAGTTTTAACAATAATATCAAATTTAATTTTATCCATGCGAAAGCCTATCCAAATTGAGCCCGAAGAAAAAATCCAATAATGGACCCCAATGGCCTTGACCAATCTCGCTGGCCTTTGACATGTGCACAAACGAAGAGGATGAAAAGATAAAGAAACCTGAATGGGGAAAACAAAATTTAACACGGTTTGCAATGTAATTATTAAAGAAATTAACAAAAAACGTAAAAATAAATTGACAAAGAAAACCTAATGAGTTGGGATTATGAAGAAGAAGCAGCAGCATCAGCTGCAGCAACAAGAAATGTCAAGGTAAATTTTAAAAATTACTATTTAAAAATAGTTTGTAAAATTCATAAATTTTTGAAGATTTAATCATATCAAAAAAAAAAAAAAAAATGGCCAGTAGTTTGGCCCCTGAGGGCCGGGTCGTTGGTTGCTGTTTTTTTTTTTTTCTATTTTCAAAGTGAAATCAAAATGGAATTTTAAAATGTCTGAGATGGTTGTTTTGAAAGAAATTATGGCTAATTTTGAAAAACAAAACACTAGACCATGCATAAGATGAAGATGATGGTGGTATTGATTATGGCTTGCAAAAGACTTAAAATAACCCATTATAATAATCATAATGATGCGGACATGTCAAGATTGATTGATGTTTTATAAGAGATATTTTCGAACACAACAAAAAAAATAAATAATAATAAATAAATAAATAATAAGATTTAATACAAGTTGTCTTTTTTTTTGGAAATTAAAACGAGTTTCGGGGAAAATATGTTGCACGTGTAGAGGGGGACTAAAGATATACGTCTCCAAAGTTTGAAAATTGATTAATTTATGAGTTTCATAGATATTCAAAATTGTGAAACCTTTGTGGGGAAGTACCAGAAGGAGTGGGCCGATAAATACCATTTTCACCACAGATCTTGTGTTTGTAAAAATAATGACATGTGTGAGATTTGATGAGAACCGGATGCTTTTTTCGAGTTTTATGATCGTTTTGGTTATTCAAAATATTTACTCTTTATGGGGAAGGGACCAGAAGAAATGACCCGATCTCTACCATATTTATAACAGATCTTGCGTTGAAAGAAATATTGATATTTGCCAAGTCTAAATGGAATCGGATTTGATTTTGGCATTTTAGGAGCTTCATGGATTTTCAAAATTTTGACCCTTTGTGGGGGAAGTACCCCAAAGAGTGGACCGATATGTCCCATCTTCACAGCAGATCTTGTGTTAGTAGAAATAACGGGATGTGTGAAATATGAAGAGAACAGGATGTTTATTTCAGATTTAATAATCGTTTTGGTTATTCGAAACTTTGACTCTTTGTGGGGCAGGTACCAGAAGGTGTGGTCCGATCTCTTCCATCTTTATATCACATCTTGTGTTGATGGAAATATTGAGACGTACCAAGTCTGAATGAAATCGAATGTTAATATTTCGTTTTATGAACTCCGTGGATATTCAAAATGTTGACCCTTTGTGGGGGAGGTACCGGGAGGAATGGACCAATATATCCCATCTTCACATCAGACCTTGGGTTAATAAAAATATTGTGATGTGTGCAATTTGAAGGGAACCGGATGCTTATTTCGGATTTTATAATCATTTTGATTATTCAAAACGTTGACCCTTTGTGGGGGAGGTACCAGAAGGAATGGTCGAATCTCTACAATCTTTGTTTTGATGGAAATATTGAGACGTGCCAAGTCAGAATGGGATATTGATTTCGTGTTTTCGATAATATTCGAAATTTGGACCCTGAGTAGAGGTACCAGGAGTGGGCCAACATTATCTTTGGGTTAATAGTTATTTATGAGAGTTAGAAGTAATTATTCAAAATTTTGAACCTATGTGGGGGAGGTAGGTACTTGATGGAGTTGACCGATATTGTCCGCTTTCTCACCTGACCTACCACTGATGCAAATATTAAGTTTTGCAAATCTGGATCAAAATCGGATTATCCTTTCTCTTTCTGTGCAATAAAATATTTTTTTGAAATTCGACCTTTAGTGTGGAAGATACCAGAGGGAGTGGAACGATATTTCTCGATCAAAGTTTAATAACAATATTCCGATGTACCAACTTTGGTCCTAATTGGATACTCCCTTCGAGAATTATCGTACGCACCAGCCAAACAGACGGACGGACATCGCTAGATCGACTCCAAATGTACTGAAACGGATTTGGTCCAAAGAGACCTAGAGGCTGAAACCTTTATTTCCATGAGACACATTTTGGCCGTATCAAATGATATATACCCTCTCTGGCTATATGGCTGAGTGTATAAAAATATCAAATTCTCACAAACATATGCTCTTTTTATAGCCATGGATGAACATTTGCCCATAGAAGACCACTTGTACTCTCCTATGGCACTTGTGCTCCTCTATAGCCATAAAAGACCACTTTTGCTCCTCTATAGCCATAAAAGACCACTATTGCTTATCTATAGCCATAGAAGACCAATTGTGTTCTTCTATAGCCACAGAAGACCACTTGTCTTCTTCTATAGCCATAGAAGACCACTTGTCTTCTTGTATAGCCATAGAAGACCACTTGTCTTCTTCTATAGCCATAGAAGACCACTTGTGTTCTTCTATAGCCATAGGAGACAACTTGTGTTCTTCTATGACAATAGAAGACTTTTTGTGGTATTATGTGTCAATAGGAGACCACTGGCGCTCTTCTATGGCAATATAAGACTACTTCTGTAGAAATAGAAGACCATTTGTGCTCTTAGAAGACCTCTTGTCCTCTCTATAGCAATATAAGACCTATTTTGCTCATATATTGCACTATAAGACTTCTGTGATATTAGAAGACCTCTGGCTATCCTTTAGACTTTCAGGGTCTTTTAGGTTTCTGTAGTAAGACCCCCTTTAATATTCTATAGTAAAAGAAGGCCACATAATTATGTGTCAAAATCGGTACCCTTTCTGGGATTTACTTTTAATTTTTTATGGCTTCGAAATAACAAGTCTCTACCCTGAAATTTTACAATTTCTTTTATCCAAAAAAACCTATGCCCCTCAAAAGAAGGAAAAAAACACCCAACCCCTCTCCAGATCTTGAAACAATGATAACTCTTTAAAAAATAAAAAAACATGCCTCCAACAAACACAAAATGCCTCCACTAGAAATTCAAAATGAACAACGCACTACGCGTCAGCAATAATTAATCAATATTAATTAAAGAAAGCAACAAAAAAAAAAAAAACAATAACAACAACAATTAAAGCTCCTCAGATCACCCATTAAGCCTAGGAGGAATAAACAACAACCAAAACGAAGAAAAAACAACTGAATTATTCCAAAGAATATATTTTAAAATCGAAATGCTACTTAGCCACAGAGAACAATACCAACACTAATGAAACAATGAACACATACACGTAGACATGAATGTTTGTATGTGTGTGGGCCTTTTGAGGTGGGAACAAGGCGAAGAAAAATTGTTGATTTTGAACAATGATAGGCTTAAAAATACAGAAATTGATTTCTTTCAAGATTTTTCAATATTAAGTGTTTTTTATTTTGGTTTTGAAATCTTCCAATGAATACAAAGCGCAAACTCACATCCGGTCAAGGGTATGAAATGAACACTAGTGGTGGATGGATAACACTCGTAATATATGTAGCGAAATGAACAAATTTTTAAATCGGAACTGTGCTCACAGATTTACAAGGCAAAGTTTGCGGATCCCGGAGGTGAGATGCCCAAAAACGGAGATCAATTCAGGGAAGCATTCTATAGCTCGGAAATTTTGCTCAGACATTTATATTATCCCGAGTATGGTTGGTATTAAAAATTGGCCATATCGGTCCACGTTCGGTAAGGAACCCCCCCTGATTTTCGGTATTTTGAATGTTTTGATCAAACGATATCATGTAAAAATTGATATTTAGAGTTCTGAATAGGTATAATCTCTTCATGCTAAGACTTTTCAAGATTGCTCCAGTATTTGGTATACAACCCATATTACTGTACCTCATAATTTTCGGTATTTTTAAGGTTTCGGCCACAATATTAAATCCAAACATCAGTAACTTGACATTTTTAGTTCTGAGCTGACAAAATCTCTCCCGGCTAAATTTTGAGAGAGAAAAATAATTATAAAAAATTGAAATATAAGCCTTCTGATCTGAAGTTGACAAAAAACTAATTAAAAAGTATAAGTCGGTTCTGCCGACAGATGTATACCCTCAGGCAATGTTCGATTACTATAATATATTTTGACTTCCGTCATGATTATTCAAATTGTTAACCCTATATTGTCAATGTCGTATTGGATCTAAATAAACATGATATAAATATTTCAACGTGGGGAAGGTACCAGAAGAAATGGTCCGATCTCTACCATCTTTCTAACAGATCTTGTGATGAGGAAAATATTGAGTTGTGCCAAGTCTTAAAGGAATCGGATGTTAATTTCGCTTCTATGAGATTAATATTCTGTGTAGTTTTTTTTTTTTTTTTTTTTTTTTTTGGAAATTTCGACTTTTTGTGTTAGAGGTACCAGAAGGAGTGAACCGATATTGACCATCTCCGAACTCAATCTAGGTTTGATAATAATATTACAATGTACCAAGTTATGACCAAATCGCAAACTCCCTTCGAGATTTATCGAACGCCATCCAGACAGACGGACGGACATGGCTAGATCGACTCCAAATGTTCTGAAACGAATTTGGGAATAACTATAGTTTAGTAAAAACTCTTTGATTTTTTTCAGAGATAGGTATTTTCACCCTTATTCCTGGAAATGTATCCAGAGGAGAAAATCTCAAGCCCAGTCCGAAGGTCGACTACTTACAACAACTGTTAAATTTATAAAAACTTTAGTTCGCGTGGTTCGTGAGTTGTTGTACAAAAAAATTAGACTAACCGAGTTTAATAAAAAGCAAGTTTTAGTTATACAACCAATATATTCTGGGTCCAGATATAAAGGCATTAGCACAAATTGTAGAATTTTGTTAAGGTAAGAGTGTCATCTATAATTTGGCATCATTTTTGTTGACTTTCATACTGGAACCCTTTTGTCTTTTTGGGGGTTTCCTATAAACTCCGGGTCCAAAAAATCGATAATTTTACTATACTTCCGAACCGCTTTAAAACAATATGTTAGCAGTTGTTGTTGGATAGGTATTTTCATAAGCTTCTAAACGATACCTATATTGTCTATATCGGATAAGTGAATCCTGGTCTAGCCGGGATGACGGACTTTCGGGCCAAAAATCTGGGGCCACGTTCCGCCCCTAAAAAAATAGTTTCCCGAAATCAGGGTAAAAATACCATCACTGGAAAAAATAGAAGAATTTGTAAACTAGCTTCAAAGAGACCTACAGGGTGAGATGAAAAAACTGCAACCAACTTCAGACTGCTGCCATTTGTAAGATACTCATCCGACAGCTTTTAAAATTATTCCAGTGACAGCTCATTATATTGTTTACAAGCGTACTAAATCATTTTGGTGAGAATATTATTGAGAAAATATTCTGGAGGGTGTATTAAAGCCTTGAGCACGAAAACATTTTGGCCGCAGACCTTGGACATTCCAACAGAACTCAGCACCATCGCACTCAACAGGCGCCACCCAAGAATGGTTACAAAATGAGGTTGCTCGCTTCATTTCCAGCGCACAATGGCCACAAAAATCTCCGGATACTAAACCGTCCGTTCTGGAGCATTTTGGAAAGCAAGGTTGGAACTAAAATATACCAAATTGTCGATCACCTCAAGCAAGTGCTTCGCCGGAAATGAGCCAAAATACCGCAGAGCAACATTCGGGCAGCGTGTGACGTTTTCAATTCGTGTCAAAGGTGACCAATCTAAACTTATTCTAAAATTTGATGCTATTTCTGAAATTTTTTGCTTTCATTCAATAAAATTTAAAAAAATATATAAAAATTGTGGCATTTGACTTTGTTGTAGATTTTTTATGGAGACGTAGAAATAGTTTTCCGCAGAAAAATTCAATGTGGATCCATTGTGCAATGGTTTTACTAATATTTTCCTTCAAACTTCAAAACGACCGGATTTTCGGTTCAAATATCCATGAATTCGGGGATCGTCCTCCAAGAAAAAAATTTCCCGAAATCTCCGGAAATTTAAAAAAAATTCAAGAGTTTTTACAAAGTTAAACCGAAAAAAGTGTAAACATATGATGGCTTGACTTTACCTTCATAGTTCTACCATGATGGAATTATTCCAGAAAAATATTGAAAATTATTTAAAAACAAGTAAAAAAGGTGTAAGTTCGGCCCAGCCAAACTTTGAATTTCCTCCACCATTTGGTACAAATTTAACAATTTTCAAAAAAAAAAAAAAAAAATAATGAAATCCGTTAAAAAAATCTGCTAAAATCTTAAAAGTACCGAATGTAGCCGTATATTAGGGTCAATACGATGACGACGTGATCCTGCATAGGCAACTTTTGTCATAAGCCATTACAATATTCAAATGCGAAACTTGAAAAAAAATTGGTATATATTATAGCTAAAATCATCAAAATACCGAATATATTGAGGTACCATGGGGGTTATAAAACGTGGACCTGTACAGACAATTTTCTGTCTTAGGGTGTAGTATCCATTTGGAACTTCAAATACCAAATTTGAAATAATTCCGGTAAATAATGTCGCTAAAATCACCGAAATACCGCATATCGGGAGGTACCGTTATATGTACGAAGACGTGGACCTGCACAGACAATTTTCTGTCATAGGCTGTAGTATCCATTACGAACTTCAAATACCAAATTTGAAATAGTTCCGGTAAATAATGTCGCTAAAATCACTGAAATACCGCATATCGGGAGGTACCGTCATATGGTGGCTATACGAAGACGTGGATCTACATGGCCCATTTTCAATACCAAAAGTCCTGCAGACATAATACACATTTGAGTAATATTTTATCAACCTACTTTATTTTGTTCGGAAGCTAGCTTGGTTTCCACAGACGGACCTGACATTGATAAATCGATATAGAATTTTATGCTGATCAAGAGTATATATACTTTGTGGGGTCTAAAATGTATATTTCGAGGTGTTACAAACAGAATGACAAACTTAATATACCCTCCATACTATGGTGGAGGATAAAAAAATTTTTTATGTGAGTTTCCAATCTTACCTTGATTCCAATACAAAAAAATTGATGATTATAATCCAAACAAAAATTCGGAAGAATTTTAATATCCAATTGTGTGTTTTTTTTTCACGCTGCAAATTGCTTACGTATTCCAATTGAATTGCTGGTAATGATGACAAATGTAAAAAAAAACGTATAAATGTAGTTGTGAGTGTATGTGTGTGCAACTCATGTGAATCCTTGCCCGACCGACAGCAAGTAGTAGGCTTGTCATTTAACGAATTGCGTTTATTTTTCTTTTATTTTTGGTTTTGGTTTTGTCTTTGGAAAACTTGAAATTTGAAGTCACAATTATGCCGGTTTGTTTAGAATTTCAAACACAAAAGAGAAACACTCAAAAAAAGCGATTGCTTGTATTCTTCTTTTCAAAGTCACAAAAAAAAATCCGGAAGATCATAAAAATGTGGAAAAATGTAATCTAAAAATAAAAACGTGACGTAGATATCAGAAGAAAATACATTTAAAGAAGGAAAACAATGAATGGTTGGCGGGGAGTGGGGGGAGGAGAAACCGAGACACATGTGTGGTGGAATTTGCAACAAAGCAGATATGTTTAAGAAAGTAATACAAAAAAACGAAACGAAAACAACAAGGACAGAGGGAAAATACCCTGTCTGGCAAAAAGTGAATGAATGAATGAACCAAAAAAAAAAAAATAAAAAAATAAAAAATAAATAGAACACCAGGAGTGGCACTATAAGAAAACCGGCCAGACAAGTGGCTTTGACTTGAGTTGCATGGCTGGGGAAAGAGAACCGGATATCACTGGCACATTATGGGCTCTTGGATGGTTGTTTGGTGCTCAATAACCCAAAAAGCACGGCTTAGAGTCAGCACTTTTCATAAATGGTTGAATGCATTTTTGTATTTTCTTTGCTTTTTTTGTTCTTTTCACTTGTCCCAAATTCTTTTCTTGTTTTTTTTTTTTTTTAATTTTTACAATTTTTTATTATTTTTTCTTTTTTTTAATGTCACATTTCTTTTAGGCTCGCAAAATGTCCATCCTTTTTTTCACGAAATCAAAACCGCACCGTATTCCTTAATAATAAAACAAAAAAATCTCCATTGAAGCAAATTTACACCGTGCTATGCAAACCGTCCGTGCGTGCGTTCGTGCATACCTCTTGTATCCGTATCCGTATACCGTCGTACCGCTCGCTGGGGTTCGTTATACCTTTTGCCGTCTATTTTTTGCTACAAAACACGAAACGTGCGCTCGGTTGTACAAGAAATTAAAAAACTGAAGCCAAAGAAAATCATCGCCAGTTTGAACCCAAAAGCCGTCGTCCGTCGTCGTCGCCGTCTTAGCAGCAGCGGTAGCAGAGGCCGCCGTAAGAGGAGGCCAACAACAACAACGGCTAAGCAGAAAAAAAATAATTCCAAAAACCTAAATTGTTTCATGTTATGCTCATGTTGTATTTCTTTCGGTCGGCTGAGCGGTGTTTTCACTGTTCACCGAGTATTGGCGTTCGCTGTTCTTGTTGCTTTTGTTGTTGCGGCCAATGTCTTTTTTCCTCATTTTACCACCAATACCAATACGAAAGAAACACAACAACGGCTTAAACACACACACACACAGATACTCAACACCAACATGTGCTCTTTTTTGGTACAAGTTACAATGCTCTCACCCATACACTTGCTGGCGGTGGTAGCAGGCAGGGATGGAAAATGCGAATTACTTAAACTATAGAGACCAAAAAGTTTTGAGGTCTCCTACATGACATGGGAAATCGCATGATCTGACAAAGGTTACCTAAGATCCACTGAATGACGCATGAGACCACAAGGTCTCCTATGAGAAAAAAAGAGACCACGAGGTCTCCTATATAAATTAGGAGACCTATGTGAAATAGGAGACCATAAGGTCTCTTATGAGAAATAGGCGAACATAAGCCCTCCCTATTGGAAATAGGAGACCACGGCGTCTCCTATATGAAATAAGAGACCCGAGGTCTCCTATATGAAATAGGAGACCACGAGGTCTCCTATATGAATTAGAAGACCAAAAGGTCTCCTATATAAAACAACAGACCACGAGGTATCCTGTACGAAATAGTAGACCACGACGTCTCCTATTTGAAAAAGGAGACCACGAGGTCTCCTATATAATATAGGACACCATGAGGTCTCCTATATAAAATAGGACACCATGAGGTCGCCTATGTGAAGGAGGAGACCACGAGGTCTCCTATATGAAATATAGGAGACCACGAGGTCTCCTATATGAAATAGAAGACTGTGAGATATCCTATGTGAAATAGGAGACCACGAATTATCCTACATGAAATTGGAGACCACGAGGTCTCCTATATGAAATAGGAGACCACGAGATGCCCTATAAGAAAAAGGAGACCAAGAGGCCTCCTTTATGAAATAGAGACCACAAGATATCTTATAAAAAGTAGGAGACCATAAGTTCTCCTTTATAGAATAGAGGTCTTCTATATGCCATAGGAGACCACAAGGTCTCCTATACAGAATAGGAGACCACAAGGTCTTCTATACAGAATAGGAGACCACAAGGTCTTCTATACAGAATAGGAGACCACAAGGTCTTCTATACAGAATAGGAGACCACAAGCTTTCCTAAGTAGACTAGGACACCACAAGGTCTCAAATATGCCATAGGAGACCACAAGATCTCCTGTATGTCATAGGAGACCACAGGGTCTCCTATATAGAATAGGAGACCACAGGGTCTGCTATGTAGAATAGGAGACCACAGGGTCTCCTATGTAGAATAGGAGACCACAGGGTCTCCTATGTAGAATAGGAGACCACAGGGTCTCCTATGTAGAATAGGAGACCACAGTGTCTCCTATGTAGAATAGGAGACCACAGGGTCTCCTATGTAGAATAGGAGACCACAGGGCCTCCTATGTAGAATAGGAGACCACAGGGTCTCCTATATAGAATAGGAGACCACAAGATCTCCTGAGGAGGACCAAGGTCTTGTAGAAGATAATGAAGAACATTTGGCCTTCTTCGTCCTATGGGAGAGCTCGGAATATCCCAAGGCATATAGGAGACCATAAGGTCCCTATATAGAGTAGGAGACCACAAGATCTCTTGAGGAGGACTAAGGTCTTGTAGAAGACAATGAAGAACGTTTGGCCTTCTTCGTCCTGTGGGAGAGCTCGGAATATCCTATGGCATATAGGAGGCCACAAGGTGGCTATGTAGAATAGGAGACCACAAAGCCTTCTGAGGAGGACTAAGGTCTTGCAGACGACATTGAAGAACATTTGGCCTTCTTCGTCCTATGGGAGAGCTCGGAATATCCTATGGCATATAGGAGATCTTCTGGTATCCTATGTCACATATGAGACCTTTTGGTCATACGGGAGACCTATTGGTATCCTATATCAGATGGACAGCATCATGGTCCCTTATAAAATATACGCCACCTCGTTCTATCCTATGCTTAAAAAGACATAGGAATTCTATTCTATATATATTAGGAGTCCCTCAATTCTTATATTTTCCCTAAAAAGCTATGTCGACTTTTATTTGGTCTTCTATATGTCTCTGATTGTCATTCGACCCTCAATTTTCCATAGGTTCACTTGTAGACGACATTGAAGAACGTTTGGTTTGGAATATCCTATGACATAAAGCAGATCTTCTGGTATCCTATGTCACATATGAGACCTTTTGATCATAAAGGGGACCTATTTGCCTCCTATATCAAAGGGCCAGCATCTTGGTCTCTTACGAGAAATAGGCGACCTCGTTCTGTCCTACGCTTAAAAAGCCATAGGACTTCTATATTCAATGGGAGACCCTCAACTTCTATATGTCTATGATTTTCATTCGACCCTCAATTTTACATAGGTTCACTTGTTTGTCTTGATCGTAAAAAGATGTAATCTAAAACTCCCATCCCTGCATGTATTTATTATTTAGAAAAGAGAGCGTAATGACGCCGCCACCAACCGACATTTATGTCTTTTGAGACGGTCTTTGACTGTCAGTGTATTGGTGTGGTCTGTCTGTATGTCTGTCTGTCCGCATCGGTGTGTATGCCGGTCGTATGTCCATCAAAATCCCATCGTCACTATCCCTCATTCTTGCAAGTCGGCAACTGGCAATGACTTCGTATTTTGTTGTACTCCATAGATAGATCTTGTTGTTGTTGTTGTTGCAGCGCTTACTTCAAGTAAGACTTTAATTGTAAAAGACACGGTTTTGGGTTTCCGTAGCTAATAAGTCAGCCGAGTCAGGCCAGACATTAATCGCACTCAGAGAGAGAGAGAGAGTGAGGGAGATTGGGAGAGAGATAATAAGAAAGGTTGCCACAGTTTGGCTATGAAAATATGATTAACCAAAGGGGAGAAAGGTTTCACCGTAAAATGAGCTGTCCGAAATGTTTGGGAATTTACTTTTAAAGTAGAGTTTGAAAGAATGGATGAGGAGATAATTTCACGTAGATATGAATTGCATTTTTATTTACGTTTCGTTATGTTTTGTGAACTTTTCTAGAAATTTAAAGGGTCCCCAGAGGTTAAACATTTTAGATATCCAGTAATTTTTAAGATATTTTCTCGTAGAAAAAATTGGTTTTCCGTCAAAAATTCCAAAATAATATATTTTTTAAAGTAGTCTATGTTACATGGTAGCCTTATATTTCAACCTCAAACTTGCACAAAATTAAGAATTTACCTCCGTTGCTGTTGGTGGCATTATTTTCATCACCCATCACCACCCTGGTGTGAACGAAGTAGTTTCTTTAGTTCAACATCGGCGGTTGTTTCCGTCATCGTCGTCACTTTTGGCAAAAATAGTGTCGGCTAACCAACTACAAACTACGACCGACCAACTACTGCTTCGGCACAAATTTGCACACACGTGAACACACACACACACAGCCAGCCACACATCTCAGCCAACTAATTGCTGTAAAGCTCTGAACGAACAACGAGTTGAAATGTGAATGGTAGACGAGGAGAAACACTAGAAACGACGAATGATAATTTTCGGTTAAATGAATTGTCGAACAACGACGACGAATCATATTCATCGGTTATGAAAAACGATGACGATGACGATGATGACAACAACAACAAGAGCAACCATTTGTTACCAAACCAAAGACAAACGACTTGGGCCATGGACAAATAACGAAGAGTAAAATGGTCGGCCCACAAGGGGAATATGGTGGTTTTTATTTACCAAAAAACGAAGAAGGAGGGCAACTCTGGCAAACTATGAAATTGGTATCTTAAGTCGTCGAGCATGGAAAATTTTTATCTCAACTATAGATGGATGATTTCCTAACACATTGTTTGGTGGTGTTCTGAAAAATATCAAAGAAAAAGAAAGAAAAAAACTCATTAAGGTAGAAAGGCAGCCCGGCAGGTAGGTAGTTGACTCATAAATCCATCCATGAGCAGCATAATTCGTTTTAAGCCAAATGACTACAGGTATGTGCGTTTGTGTGAGTCACACACACACACCATTCACTTGTAAGAATTGTTATTCGACCGCAAAATCGTTTCTCTGATGGGGGTCTGTCTGTCTTTGAATGACTTTGCCACAAGTGTTCATGAAATGAGCGAATATTTCTTTCTCTTACACAATAAGAATTATACTCACTCCCATTCGTTCTCAGAGCGAGAGAGTGACTTAAATGAAAGCAGACAGGTAGAAAAATACCAAACAACAATGGATTAAATTGTTGCTGTTGTTGTTCTTATCAAAGTGATCGCCTCTTTGCTGTAGTGGAAGGAAACAATTGAAATGTATAGACTCTTAAAATAATAATCGTATTTGATTTATGGCCCTCCAATAAAAATAAAGAGAGGGAGAGCAAAGTTGAGAGAAAGGGGCAATGCAATAACTATTAATAAGAAATTAAAAAGAGACAAAATGGGTACCGATTTTAACACATAATTATGTGGCTTTCTTTTACTATAGAATATTAAAAGGGGGTCTTACACTACAGAAACCGAAAAGACCCTGAAATTCGAAAGGATAGCCAGTGGTCTTCTAATATCACAGAAGAGCAAAAGAGGTCTTCTATTGCCATAGAGCAATAGAACATCGGTACATCGTAATATTATTGTCAAACATAGATCAAGTTCGGAGATGAGCGATATTGGACCACTCCTTCTGGTACCTCTCCCACAAATTTATTTACTGCATAGCAAAAGAAAGGGTAATCCGATCTTGTTCCAACTTAGCAAATCCTAATATTAGCACCAGTGCTAGGTCAGGTTAGAAAATTCCTAATATCGGCTGACTCCATCAAGAGGGTCCTAATTTTGAATATCAGATTATCTTCAAATTCCGCATAAACCATATTGGTTATTAACCCAAGGTCTGGTGTGAAGATGGAATATATCGGTCCACTCCTTTTGGTACCTTCCCCACATTTTGAATATCCACGAAGCTCGTAAAACCCGAAATTAACATCCGATTCCATTTAGACTTGTCACATCTGAATATTTCTATCAACACAGAATCTGGTCTAAAGACTGTTGGGATCGGACCATTCCATCCGGTAACTCCCCCACATAGGGTTCACGATTTTGAAAAACAAGAGCACAAGTGGTCTTCTATGGCTATAGAAGAGCACAAGTGGTCTTCTATGGCTATAGAAGAGCACAAGTGGTCTTCTAAGAGTACAAGTGGTCTTCTATGGCTATAGCAGAGCAGAAGTGGTCTTATATGGCTATAGAGGAGCACAAGTGGTCTTCTATGGCTATAGAGGAGCACAAGTGGTCTTCTATGGCTATAGCAGAGCACAAGTGGTCTTCTATGGCTATATAAGAGCACAAGTGGTCTTCTTTGGCTGTAGAACAGCACAAGTGGTCTTCTATGGCTATGGAATAGCACATACGGTCTTCTAAGAGCACAAGTGGTCTTCTATGGCTATAGAAGAGTACAAGTGGTCTTCTTTGGATATAGAAGAGCTCAAGTGGTCTTCTATGGCTATAGAAGGCCACAAGTAGTCTTCTATGACTATAGAAGGGCACAGGTGGTCTTCTATGGCTATAGAAGAGCACAAGTGGTCTTCTTTGGATATAGAAGAGCTCAAGTGGTCTTCTATGACTATAGAAGACCACAGGTAGTCTTCTATGGCTTTAATAGAGCAGATGTGGTCTTCTGAAAGGCACAAGTGGTCTTCTGTGGCTATGGAAGAGCAAAAGTTGTCTTATATGGCTATAGAAGAGCACAAGTATTCTTCTATGGCTATGGAAGAGCACAGGTGGCCTTCTATGGCTATGGAAGAGCACAGGTGGTCTTTTTTTACTTACACATAAATTAACAAAATTATCCGACGCTTACCTGCAAAGAGAGGAAGATAGAAATAATTAGTATCACTTACTTAGGTAATAAATTAAAATAATTAAAATATGATTCTGGCATAAAATTCAATATATGTTAAAACAAAATCAATAATCCGAAACTCTTACCTCGCATTGGCCAGGGAAGTTCTAAAAGTATATTGTCTAGGAATCCTTGCCCTACAAGGCAAAGGATAATATCTGAGCTTTCTGAAATTCTATTTTGGTTTAAAAAAGCTGCACCTCTCTCCCAAGAAAAAAAAATAGGCAACATGCCTCCTCCTATATGGGTATATGCAACGATTGAAATTCAAAACTTAATTGCACAGGAAGGAAGGAAAAAGGCAGGATGTCACATGGCGGTAGGGGGAGGAAAGCAAAAAAGGCAACAAATGGCAATGGCGACAATGAAATGGCAATGAATAAAAATCTCTGACTTTTTCTTCTCAGCCCACAAACAAGCTGCGACTTCAAACCAATGGGAAAAAATAGCTGGTGATTTGAATACCTACTCAAAGAAGAAGAGGAAGAAAAAATTCCATGGAATGCAGATAGCTCCAGTGGTTTGGCTGAGATTTGTTTTCTGTTTTCAAAAAAAAGTGGTAGGCTAAGGAAGAAGCTTTGGAAATTTCAGGGAGAAGACATTGAATCTATATCTCAGGCTCATGATATGCCATAAACAATGCATCGGCATCGTCGTCATCAGCATCAGACGAGCACTGGTGTGAAGCCAAGTGGGGATTCAGTTGGAAAAAATAGTAACAACAACATGGAAACCAAAAAAAGGACAGAGGGAGGCCTCTATCGTTGTTTCTGTTGCAGGAAAGTTAGAAAACTTACAACAACAAATCCTTAACACAGACACTGCACTGCTACCTTACCCAAAGACATGACCGAGCAAAGGAGCTGCAGAAAAAAAGAAACCGAAGCCAATGAATCAAATAAAAAATAAAACACCAGGATGTATATTGAGAGGAGAAGCAAGGACCACAACAAGGATCTGAGAGGGAGAGGAGCTGCTGTGATGACTGTGATTTCATGGACCAGCCCAAAAACAACGGATATCGAAACACACACACACAGAAATGCAAACTAACAAAAACAATAACAACAAGCAAACCCAACAGAAGGACACAAAAAATCAATACAAGGATAAAGGATATCGAAAGAAATGGAGAGGCGAAAAACAACGACAACAAATGATACAACGTGAAAAACACGTTACTGGAAAAATTCGATTATCCACCGAAAAGAATTGTAATTAAATCGGAGATACGACAACGACGTCGACATTGCAATACAACAACATTTTGCAACAGCTACAACATAACACCCATCCTGGCGGGCCATTCTTTGCAGCAACAAAGAAGATTTAAATGAGAAAAAGACAACCTCCTCCTCCGGATAGCAGGAACTGGAGGAGGAGGAGCCAACAACCGTTACGGCGGCTTATCATCAATGTCGTCGCTGTAAAGAATGTCGTTTTAATGGAAACCTGCAGAGTCAGCGATTAAAAAAATCCAAAAAAAAATGCAATTCTGAAAAAACTCGAAGCCATCGAAAGACTAAAACAATTTCAAGGAAATGGCATTAGGAAGCAGCAGCAGATTTAAGGTGAAACATTTGAAATATCTGCAAAATTTAAAAACTAAGAGACATTTAAGGACTGTATATCAGGCCCAAAAAATTATCTCAGGAAAAAAGCTTTAGAGCCTTGTTTTTCTACAGAAAAATAAATCATTACAAAAGAGGCCTGAATTCTTTCCATAGAAAAACAGAGGCCTGATGTATGGAAAAACAAGTAAAAAAACATTAAGTTCGGTCGGGCCAAACTTTTAATACCCTCCACCTTAGGGTAAAGGAAACATTGGAAGAAATGTGGCAAAAACCATTAAAATGCCGAATATCGGGAGGTACCGTTACATGGGGACTATACCAAAACGTGGACCTACACATGCAAGGTTCCGCCAACGGAGCTAGAACCCATTATGACCTACAAATACCAATTTTCAGACAAATTCGTGAAAAAAATGTGGCAAAAATCATCAAATTACCGAATATCGGGAGGTACCGTTATATGGGGGCTATACCAAAACGTGGACCTATACATGCAATGTTTTGCCACACGTACAGGGACCCGTTATGACCTACAAATACCAATTTTCAGACAAATCCGTGAAAAAATGTGGCATAAATCATCAAAATATCGAATATCGGGAGGTACCGTTATATGGGGACTATACCAGAACGTGAAGCGATATATCTCATTTTCAATACCAACCATCCTAGACACAATACCAATTGCTCTGCTAAATTTTTGGCGCTCTACGTCAAATAATGTGGGCTGTATCGTGATTTCAACAGACAGACAGACGGACAGACAGACGGACATCGTTAAATCGACTTAGAATTTTATGCTGATTATGAATATATATACTTTATGGGATCTACCGCGAATATTTAAGGATGTTACAAACGGAATGACAAAGTTAATATACCCTCCGTTCCAAAGAGGAGGGTATAACTAGGTCCTCAGAGGAGATATGTGAGGAAATGTGTTATGGAAATGTTACGGTTCAACCCTTAAACAAGCTAAACGGGATCAGTCGATTTTGCCGAGAGATATATATCCTTAGCCAAATGTTCGATTACCTAAATATACTTCTGTTATGATTATTCAAACTGTTGACCCTCTATGGAGTAGGTTCCGAAGGAATCGTCCAATATTGTCCATTTCGTATGTCGGACTTAAATAAATATAATATAAATATTGCCACGTGCCAGGTTTGGACTATATTGGTTACTTCTTGCCCTATGTTGGGGCGGTGGTATCAGAAGAAATGATCCGATCTCTACCATCTTTATAATAGATCTTGTGCTGATGGAAATATTGAGATTTGCCAACTCTGAATGGAATCGAATGTTAATTTCGCGAATTATTGGCTTCATGGATATTCAGAATGTTGACCCTTTGTGGGTGCGGTACCAGAAGAAGTGAACCGATATATTCCATCTTCACAGCAGATCTTGTGTTAGCGGAAATAATGAGATGTGTGAAATATGAAGAGAACCGGATGCTTATGTCGGATTTTATGATCGTTTTGGTTATTCAAAACTTTGACCCTTTGTGGGGGAGGTACCAGGACGAATGGTTCGATCTCTACCATCTTAATAATTGATCTTGTGCTGATGGAAATATTGAGATTTGCCAAGTCTGAATGGAATCGGATGTTAATTTCGCGTTTTCTGAGCTTCACGACTATTCAAAATGTTGACCCTTTGTGGGGGCGGTACCAGAAGAAGTTGACCAATATATTCCAGCAGATCTTGTGTTAGCAGTAAAAATGGGATGTGTGAAATATGAAGAGAACGGGATGCTTATGTCGGATTGTATGAACGTTTTGGTTATTCAAAACTTTGACCCTTTGTGGGGGAGGTACCAGAAGAAATGGTCCAATTTCTACCATCTTCATAACAGATCATGTGTTGATGGAAATATTAAGATGCGCCAACTCTGAATGGAATCGGATGTTAATTTCGCGTTTTATGAGCTTCATGGATATTCAAAATGTTGATCTGACTTTAGGGGGAGGTACTCGATGGAGTGGACCGATAAATTCCATTTTAACACCAGATCTTGGATTTATAAAAATATTGGGATGTGTGAAATTAGGAGACAATCGGCGGACTCTTCCATAACATTTTATAAGAGTTGTAAATATTGAAAATGTTGATCCTTTGTGGGAGAGGCACTTTCTGGAGTGGACCGATATTAATCATTTTTGCACCTGATTTAGAACTTATGTAAATATTAGGATTAGCAAATTTGGAGCAAAATCGGATTATTGCTACTCTTTCAGGAAAAAATTGTTTTCTTTTTTTTTTTTTTTTGAAAATTTCGACCTTTTGTGTGGGAGGTACCAGAAGGAGTGGACCTATGAATTCCACCATTGCACCAGTCCTTGAGTTAATGAAATTATTGGGATGTGTGAAATTTTAAGACAATCGGACACCTACATCACATTTCATAAGGATTATAATTATTCCAAATTTTAACCGTTTGTGGGGGAGATACTTGATGGAGTGGACCGATATTGACCATTTTCCCACCTGTAGTAGCATTGATGGAAAGAACAGAATTTGCAAAGTTGGATCAATATCGGATTGTCCTAACTCTTTCTGTGCCGCAAAAAAAAAAATATATATATTTTTTTTTTGAAAATTTCGACCGGAAATCGTGGACCGATATTGCCCATCTCCGAACTTGATCTAAGTCTGACAATAATATTACGATGTACCAAGTTTGGATCAAATCGGATTCTCCCTTTGAGAGTTATCGTGCACACCAGATAGCAGGACGGACGGACGGACGGGCGGGCGTCGTTAGATCGACTCCAAATGTCCTAAAACTGATTTGGTCCAAAGAGTCCTAGGGTCTAAAAACCGCTATTTCGATGAGACACGCTTTGGCCCTATCAAATAATATATACCCTACCCTTTCTAGGCATATGGCTGATGGTATAAAAAGTCCCCAGGGTTCCTAGGATATTTAAATTCCAGGACAATGTCCTTGGAAAAAAGATGTTTTAGGACATGGAGAAACATCTTAAAAATCTCCAGGATTCATAGAAAATATTCTAAAAATCCAGAACTTCGTCCTTTGCATAAAGGTTATTAAAATTGCGAAATAGGGTCTTCAGAAAAATCCTTTTGAACTTTTTTTAATCTTTTCAAAATTACCTTTAGAAAATGTGCCTTAAAATCCAACGAAAAGTACTCTTTCGAAATTCAGGATATTATCGTTCACAAAATTTTTCTTGCTAGGAACAAGGTCTTTAAAAAAAATATCCGTAAAATAAAAAAATTGCAAAATAGGGTCTTCAGAAAAATCCTTTTGACATTTTTTAATCTTTTTAAAATTACCCCCCTAGAAAATGTGCCTTAAAATCCAAAGAAAAGTACTTTTCCGAAATTCAGGATATGGATGCTTCACAAAATTTTTCTTGCTAGGAACAAGGTCCTTAAAAAAATATCCGTAATAATTTCAAATCGTTCCTCGACTTGATGGAATTTCTATTCTAAAAATAATTAAAACTCATCCCGCAAGCCGTATTCGATATCGAACTAAAATCGAATGCCAATAAAAAATACAACAACACCAACAACCAGTGAAACCCCCTCTTCGAAAACACACCAAGATTCCAGTTTTGAATATTTGAAGCACCTCCTGAGAAAACTAATGCCTGGCTCACTCTCAAAACCAAACTTCCTCCAATACCAGTCATCATCTTGCCACCATCCCCCCCACCCCCTCCAGACAAATGAATCTCGAAATGAATATGTATAAAATGATGTGGTTGTTGTTGTTTTTGTTGTCAGCCCCAGAGAAGAGCAGCATCAGGAGTGTCATCGTCGCCTCCCTTGTAAAAAAGCACACATCCAACTATTTTTTCCGCTATTTAAAACAAGGATCTAAAAAAAACACGTTTCTTGTTGGTGTTGTTGCTCAAGTGGTAGAAGGAGGAAGAAAGGAACCAAGGAAGGTTGGTAGGCAAGCAAGGCTGTCAGGTAGTCATATGATTTGTCCTGGGGTGGCAGAGTGGGGACCTAGAGATTAAATGTGGCCAACTCTTTCCCTAGAATGGGGAGGACATTCAAGAACTCAATGGGGGAGCCCCCTTAGATTTATATAAGAACCTCCAAGAAGAGGGAAGGAGACTTGTGTGAAGGTATCTCTACCAGGACTGCCAACTCCAAGCTGTCTGTTGCTGGTGTGGAGAAGTGGCTGCAAATGTGCTGCTTGCTCTCCAAATGGAGGATGGGGATGGGAAAGTTGTTGCCAAGAAATGAGAGCGAACAAGTTTTGTGGCGAAAAAATTGGTATTTAAAACAGTTCTCCCTCTGTCCTCTTTCAGGACTCTTTATGGGGCGGGATTAGCATACCACCCCGACATCGGGGAGGAAGAATGTTAGGAAAACTTTCCAAGTTTTTCTCTTTTTTTTTTGTTGTATGCAAACTAAGGAAGGACTCTCACACCAATGGTCACCAACTGGTGGAACACACGTAGCAACGCCAGTAATAACCTCCACAGCACCAGGAGAAATGCTCTGGCCAAAGTAGAAAGAAATAGCCAACAAAAAAAAAACGCCAGCCAACTATACAACAATAGAGAAGACGAGACGAGTTATGTCCTGGTCGTGTGTCCATCTAAGGATGGGTAACACAAAAAAAAAACTAGAGAAGCAAAAGACGGAGGCAGAAGAAAGGCTTCATTAGTTTGCACTTGCCATGGCAAGCAAGAGAGCCTGGACAAAAGATGAAAGTGTAGACGGAGGACGATGCAAAAAAAATCATTCGGAAAAAAATCTAAAAAAAAAAATATGCAAAAAAGGACCAACAGGACAGAATGCAAAAAAAAAATAACGGAACGCTGCAGATTTGTAAGAATGGAGGAAAAAATGGCAAAAATAAATGCGAATGAAAGAAACAGCATGTCAAACAAACACACACACAGATACACTCACACACCCATACACACATAAACTTGACATCATGGTTGGGCTGGAGGTAATGGAGCGGGTTAAGAGCAGTACCAGATATCATTGTAGTTGTTAATGAATGGTCGGGTGAAAAATAGAAAGAAGAGGACACAACAGAGGAGTATATAGCCAGATGGACCATCATACTGGACCAGAAACTAGCAACAACAACAACTGCATTATATCCTAAAAACTAAAGACTCATTTGGGAGGTGTACTCTGGCGCACACAGACTAAGAAGGATGCTAACTACCCGCAGTTTCGAGATTAGTTAAAAAATGCACACCTCACAGAAGCAGCACTCCATGTAAACCAACACCTAACCTCCCTCCCTTATCCAAAAAGTGGGGTGGTAGTGGGGGTGGGGAGGTGGTTTCTTCTGAGGAGACAAACTTTGCAACTCTCTAGAATTTTTGTTTTCCAAGTTTTGAAAAAAAAATACTTGGAAACTTGGCTACCAAAAAAAAAAAAAAAACACAATTCTATGGCGCAGTTCAAAAAAAAAAAAAAAAAAAAAAAAAAAAAACAATGAATCAGGACAAGCTCGGAAAAAAGGACATGGTACAATAGCAGTTTGGCCAAAAAACAAACGAATGGCCAAGGAGTAAAATATATCAAATTCATATTGTCCAGCACATTATATACACACTTTTTTATATATATACCGACTAGTTATATAGTTTTGCATATATATATTAACAAAAAAAAAAACACACACACACACAATACATATTTCTTTGTTGAGTAGTCTGTGATGCAGTGGCCATCTATTGTTCACCACCATCCCTCCTTTGGAGGTTACATAAATAATAACTGGAAGGATATGGAAATGTATCTACCATCAAATGGTGTAAAACAATACCAGAGTTAATGAACAATTATTTTTAACAATGTTTTGTTTTGTTGTTATTTTTTCATATCCTTTGTATTCCATTCAATGCCACCGCCTCTGGATTATCCTGTGTGGCATTATGGGTTTCCTGGGATACTAAAAGAATTTTTAATGACCAGAAAGAAATATGCAAATTGGATGTAGAAATCAGTATGCAAAGGACTTCTATAGAGAGTAGATAAAGCGAGAGCTCTCTTACCGAGACTGGGTCTTCAAAAGGTCTTTTATAGGTACAAGAGGCATCTAAAAGCTTTTCATAGGTCCATTCAAGGCTTTTTACATATAGAGGATCGTTCATAGATCTGCAAAAGACAAATGGATTTCAAAAGCGCTGGAAGAAATTTCCTTCAGATAAAAACCCTCCCAAAACTCTTTTATGATCGGAACATAATCTATTGAAAAAGAGGACATTTAAAAGTTGGTTTAGAAACTTAAAGATTTTTTAATGACCAGAAAGAAGTATGCAAAGGACTTCTATTTAGAGTAGATATACCACGAACGCTCTTTACAAGACAGGTCCATCAAAAGGTCTTTTATAGGTACAAGAGGACATCTACAGTTCGAATAACTTTTCATAGGCCCATTCAAGGTTTTTTTACATATAGATGATAATTCAAAGATCTGCAAAAGACAAATGGATTTCAAAAGTGCTGGAAGTCCTCTAAGAAATATCCTTCAGATAGAAACCACCCCCAAAACTCTTTTATGATCGGAACATAATCTATTGAAAAAGAGGAAATTTAAAATTTGGTTTAGAAACTAAAAGAATTTTTAATGACCAGAAAAGGAATATACAAATTGGATGTAGAAATCAAATGACTTCTATAGATATACCAGGATATCTCTCATAGATACAGGACCTTCAAAAGGTCTTCTATAGATAAAATACCTTCAAGAGGTCATATTCGGGTCGAAAACTGTTCATAGGTCCATTCAAGGCTTATTACATATAGGGGATCATATAAAGGTCTTCTAAGGACAATTTGATTTCAAAAGTGCTGGAAGTCCTGTAAGAAATATCCTTTAGATAGAAACCTTTCCAAAACACTTCTAGACGATCTTCAGAAAGTGTACAACTGAGAAAGAGTGACTTTTTTCGAAAGGGACGATCTTCATGAGGACTTCTATGAAGGAAAAACCTACTGGAGGTCTCCTGTGGATGGAAGATCCAGAGTGCTAATCACTTAGGATTTTATTTTCTACAGGACCTTCAAAAGGTCTTCTATAGATAAAATTCCTTCAAGAGGTCATTTACGGGTTGAAAACTTTTCATAGGCCCATTCAAGGCTTTTTACATATAGGGGATAATTCAAAGATCTTCTAAAGACAAATGGATGTCCTGTAAAAATATCCTCCTGATAGAAACCTTTCCGAAACACTTCTAGATAATCTTCAGAAAGTGTACTACTGAGAAAAGAGTGACTTTGAAAGGTCTTTTTCGAAAGGAACGATTTTCATGATGACTTCTATGAATGAAAAACCTACTGGTGGTCTCCTGTGGATAGAAGATCCAGAGTCCTAACCACTTAGGATTTTATTTTCTAAACGAAAACAAGTAAAAAACTGTAAGATCGGATATGGGGGCTATACGAAGACGTGGACCTGCACACACTATTTTCTGTCGTAGGCTGTAGTATCCATTACGAACTTCTAATACCAAATTTGAAACAATTTCGGCGAATAATGTAGCTAAAATCATCAAAATACCGAATATATGGAGATACCAAAACATAGACCTGCACAGACAATTTTCTGTAGTACCCATTAGAAACTTCTAATACTAAAATTGAAACAATTCCGGCGAATAATTTCATCAAAATACCGAATATATGGAGGTACCAATACTTAGGGGCTATACGAAGACCTAGACCTGCATAGACAATTTTCTGTCACAGGTTGTAATACTCATTAGGACCTTTAAATACGAAATTTAAAACAATTCCGGTGAATACCGCTGAAATCAGCAAAATACCGAATATAGGGAGGTACCGCTATACGGGGGGCTATAAGAAGACCTAGACAATTTTTTTTGACATTTTCTGTCATAGTTTGTAATACCCATTAGGACCTTCAAATACGAAATTTGAAACAATTCCGGCGAATAATGTCGCCAAAATCTTCGAAATACCGAATATCGTGAGATACCGCTATATGGGGGCTATAAGAAGACCTAGACAATTTTTTTTTTTTGACAATTTTCTGTCACAGGTTGTAATACCCATTAGGACCTTCAAATACCAAATTTGAAACAATTTCGGTGAATACTGTCGTTAAAATCATCGAAATACCGAATATATGGAGGTACCAAATATATATGGGGGGTTATACGAAGACGTGGACCTGCACAGACAATTTTCTGTCATAGGCTGTAGTATCCATTACGAACTTCTAATACCCAATCTGAAACAATTCCAGCGAATAACGCCGCTAAAATCATCAAAATACCGAATATCGGCAGGTACCGTTATATGGGGGCTATACGAAGACGTGGACCTAGATGGCCCATTTGCAATACCAAAAGTCCAGCAGGCATAATATACATTTGAGTAAAATTGTGTAAACCTACTTCATTTCGTTCGGAAGCTAGAGTGATTTCTGCAGACGGACGGACAATGTTAAATCGGATAGAAGTTTATGCTGATCAAGAATATATATACTTTGTGGATTCTTAAATGTATATTTCAAGGTGTAACAAAAGGAATGACAAGCTTTATATACCCTCCATACTTTGGTGGAGGATATAAAAATTAGCCTCACTATTAATGCATTTTTTATACCATCAGCCATATGGCTAGAGAGGGTTTATATCCTTCGATACGAAATGTGCCTCATCGAAATAACGGTTCTAGACCTTATGTCTCTTTGTACCAAATTCGTTTCAGGACATTTGTAATCGATCTAGCGATGTCCGTCCGTCAGTCTGTCTGTCTGGCTGGTGCGCACGATAACTATAGAAGGGAATATCCGATTTTGTAAAATCTTGGTACATCGTAATATTATTACCAAACATAGATTGAGTTCGGAGATGGGCAATATCGGTCCACTCCTTCTGGTACCTCCCCCACAAAATATCGACATTTTCAAAGAAAATAAAATACTGCACAGAAAGAGAAAGTATGATTCGATTTTGCTCCAATTTTGCAAATCCTAATATTTTCATCAGTGCTAGGTCAGGTGCGAAAATGTCCAATATCGGTCCACCACTCCATCAAATACCTCCTCCAAAAAACGGTCAAAATTTCGAATAATTTCGAATAATTTCACACATCTCAATATTTTTATTAACCCAAGATCTGTTGGGAAGATGGAATACAATTTGAATAATAATAACAGAAGTTAAAATATATTTAAATAATCGAACATTGGCTGAGGGTGGTATACATCTGTCGACAAACCCGACTGATATTTTTCTATAGAAAAATATGCGATCCTCAGTAGTCAGAGGTATTTTTTGTTGCTCTAGAAAAAAATCCGGGCCTACCTTTCATTTTTTTCAATTTAAAAAATTTGGAGCCTCAATTGTCTAAGGCCTTTTTATAGGAAAAAATCAGAGCCTCTATTGTCTAAGACTTTTTTTATAGAAAAAAATCGGAGCCTCAGTTGACTGAGGTATTTTTTTTTTTTTGTTTTTGATTTTTTTTTTTTTTTTTTTTTTTTTGAGAAGAAAAATGCCTTGTGATCATTGAGCCTCAGTAGCGGTCCGAGGCATTTTTTTCTATAGAAACAAAATTCGGACCTCAGCAGTGGTTTGAGGAATTCTATTCAAAAAAATCTCGGCCGCAGTTGTGGTCTGAAGCATTATATAGAAAAAAAATCTCGGCCTCTGTTGTAGTCTGAGCCAACAATTCCGGCCTCAGTTGTCGTCTAAGGAATATTTTTTATTCAAAAAAATCAAGACCTCAGTTGTGGTCTGAGGCATTTTATTTCATTTTTTCCTATGGAAAAAAAATCCGGTCCTCAGCCTGAGGTCTGAGGCATTTTTTTTTTCTATAGAAGAAATAGAAGCCTCAGTTGTGGTCTGAGGCAAAAGGCGACCTATTGAAAAAAAATTCTTTAGACAACAAATGAGGCTCCGATTTTTTTTCAGCTGTGGTATAAGCCATTTGTTTCTATAAAAAAAAAAATCGGGCTTCCAGTTGTGGTCTGAGGCATTTATTTCTACAGAAAAATGTCGAGCCTCATTTATGGGCTGAGACATTTTTTCAAATTCAAAAAAAATTGAAGCCTTTGTTGTGGTCTCAGGCATTTAAAAAAAATGGAGCCTCAGTTGTGGTCTGAGGCATTTTTTTCCACAGAAAAAAATCGAAGCCTCTGTGGCTTATTTTTTCTCAAAACCCGATTCCCGATTATTTCGATAGTAAATATTGCTTTATGCCTCTATGGAAAATGTTTATATCTGGGAACAGGTAACATTGCAAGTAAATTGCATACTTTTAGGCGCCCAATGAACTTATCAGCTGGTCGATGAAAATTGATTTCTTTGGATTTTTTTAGATTAGCCCACATTGGCTATTTTATGTTTTTTTACAGAGGGAGATCAAAATTATCTTTTTCCTCTGCGTAAGATACAATACTATTAGCTACTTAAGAACAAATTTCTCCCACTTACCAATTTTTAATGAGGCCTTGATACAAATTATCAACAGCAGGTGGTAAATGCAGGAACTTATTGAAGGCACAAGGTTGCATCTTTGTTGTTGTTGTTGCAATAGAGTAAAGGTTAAGAGGTTGGAACGCCTTCCTGTGCTGCAGGTGTTGGCCTACCATCTGTTTGGGTCATCCGTTCTATCTGGGTGAATTGTCACCACGACGATTGTAGGGTAGGCGGGGATAGGTAATATTTGTAGAGGATCTCCTGGACTGTTCATTTGAAAATGGTCCGCGGGAAAGCTCTTCTGAAGGGAAATTTTGGCTTGGTTCGTTGGAGGAGAATCTCTGGAAGGTATCCCCTTGCCATGATAAATTGTGACGATATTGGGAAAAAGTTGGGACAGGAGGAGGTGGTGGTATTGTTATGTTGGGAGAACTATGGCCATGAGTTACTGATGCCATGGGATTTGGGTGTTGGAATGGATTGAAGGAGCTACTGAAGAAATTTCGGGATCTTGCTTCTTTACTAGTGGAGGGTAGATCTGATAACCCCTCCCGACTAGATTTCGAAAAGCTTGTTTCTTCTCTGCCCTCCTTTTCATATCCCTGCTGCAGTCTTAAATAGATGTGACCAAATCTATAGGCAATGTAACCTTTGGTCTGCTTCAATTGTTCCCATGATTTCCTATCGACGGCAAGTGAAAGTTCCACATTTGAACCCTCCGACCATTTTCTTTGCAAAACTCTCCACATCGAGGCTTTTAGCTGATTTTGGGCCTCAATGGTGCCCAGGATTTTATCATTGGCTAGCCCTTGGCTATTGGGAAATTTTCCATGAACATAATAGGTATAAGGGAATTCCAATTCTTCAATGATACGTAAATCCAAAGCGGATTTTCTTTTGATTATGTCGACATTCTCCTGCAGCCACTTAGCAGTATTGGAATTACTACAGCTGACCATAAGCCAGCCACGGCGTGGATAACATCCCTCGAATTGGGGTTTCACTGCACAACCCGTTTCAATGGTCGCATCTATTATGGCCTCTTGAAGCCTCTCCAAATCTTGGGTGGTGAGGGGATTTTCATATAAATCCAAGGGTATTATACCCATATTTATAGAGCAGGGCTGCTCAAGGCGGGATCTCTTTGTTATTTCTCCTGAATGAGTTTCGGGCATTGGGTTTCGTTTTAAGGGAATTCTCCGTTCTGTTGGCTTTTTGGCCCTTTCCAAAGCTTCTTTTCGTGAGAGTCCTTCCGACAAGGCTTTCTTGAAACGACGTTTCTCGGCTGTATTAAGTTTTACAAAATCGGGTTCTTGTCTTTGCTTTGGACTGTTTCCGCTGGTGGATGAAGTTGACGACATGGTTGGGATTTCAGTCTTACATAAATCAGGATCTCCTGAAGGCACAATAGGTGTAGTAGCCGTATCTTCTGATGGCCATTCTGTTTCGCACACCTCCTGGCTGATTGTTGTTGTATCCTTGGAGAAAGGTGCCATTTTTAGTTTTTCTGTTAATGAATCCTTTGTTTGTGACGATGGTGTTTCCTTATGGTAGTTCATAATATTGTCCTTTTCTTAGAGAGAGAACCACAATGTTCCTCTGCTATCCAATGATAGCATTTTCTTGTCAATTTTTCTTATTTATTTATGAGTACTATTCTTGTATTCAGACACCAAGGACACAAAGTCCTTATTGAGTCTTCTTATGTTTTAAGTTCGTTATGAAATTCTATAAAAAATTAGATTTAATTTTACAAAAAAGAAAAAAAAACTTACAGCCAGATCTTTGTTATCATCCTTAAATTCAGCTTTTACAATGTCCACATAAATTACCAGTCTCACAATAAAGGACCTCGAGGGTCTCTGAATTCAAAACAAACCTGCGTTTTAGCAGAATATTTTAGAAGAAAATAAAAGTTTTTTCTTAAGGAAAAAACGAAGATTATATCCTAAAGATATCTCTTCTTTAAAGAAAAAATCCTTAATATCCTTTCTTAGAAAGAGGTCATTTTGTTACAGAAAAGGTCTTTGAAAATATAAATTTTTGGAGAAAGGGTTATTTAAAACTTCCTCTTTTTAGAAAAAAATCCATTTTAAGAAGGATATGTGAAATCACCATCAAATCATCGATTTATTAGAAAAAAGGATCAATAAAAGGTACCATAATAAACCTGTCGATGAAAGGAGACCTTGAACAATCCTTCCGTAGACAAAGGTTCGGTACAAGAGGATCCTTGAAAGCAAAATTTCTTATGAAAAATAATCCTTAAAATCATGTCGTTACAGGGTCCTTAAAATATCCTTCCGTACAAAATAGGTCCTTGCAACCACGATTTCATAAAGGAACATACAAAACTCATTCTTTAGGAAAGGGTCCTTTCAATCCTCCTTACATGGAAAAACGGATCCATAAAACATATTTTATTGGAGAAGACATCACTAAAATCATACTTCTTAGGTTCCAAACATCCTATCCTGAATTGAGGTACATTAAAAATTATCTTCTTGAGGAGGAAGTACCTTAAAAGAGCCTTTCTTAGATATAGAGTAGAACACCTTTCCGAGGTTATGTCCTTCAACGAACCCATTTCTGGGCAAAGGAACCTTTTCTTCGAAGAAAAAAATTCTTTTAATAGCCAAATGGTCTATAAATTGGCCCAAAAATTATGCTTGATTCGGGAAATGGTCTTAGGTATTACCCATTACCTCTCAGAGATTTATTCCGTTTTTTATAATAAAAAATTCTGACAAACCATTATTACAGAAACCTGAGACCCCAAGTCATCAGATCAGTACTGGCTGAGAACCGGATTTTTTTTTTCTATATAAAAAAATGCCTCAGCCCAGACTGAGATTCGGATTTTATATAGAAAAAAATTCCTCAGTTTTAACTGAGGGCCGGATTTTTTTCCATAGAAAAAAATTCCTCTGTCCTAACTGAGGACCAGATTTTTTTTTTATAGAAAAAATACCTGAGATTTTTTTCTCAGTCCTAACTGAAGCCCCTGAAAATGCCTCAGACGGCAACTTAGGCTCCCGATTTTTTCTATAGAAAAAAATTCCTCAGTCCATAGTTGAGGCCTCCGATTTTTTTCTATAGAAAAAAATGCACCAGAACACTACTGAGGCCCCTGATTTTTTTCTTTTTTTCGATAAAAAAAAAAAAACCGAAAACCAAGTTTTATCTATAGAAAAAAATGCCTCAGCACTGACTGAGGTCTCCGATTTTTTTCTATAGAAAAAATGCCCCAGAACACTACTGAGGCCCCTGTTTTTTTATTTTTTTCGATAAAAAAAACCGAGCCTCAGTTAGGTCCGATGCATTTTTTCCTATAGAAAAATTTGGGGCCTAGGTAGCGACCCTCTATAGAAAAGTGCCTCAGACTTAAATGAGGCTCGGTTTTTTTTCGAAAAAAAAAAATGGCTAAGACCTAGGTGCGGTCCAGATTTATTTTATAAAAAAAAAAATGTCTAACTAACTGAGGCCCCTGATTTTTTTCTATAGAATATCGAAAAAATGCTTCATTCAGTCCCCGATTTTTCCTACAGAAAAAAATGCCTCAGTTCGAAGTGAGGCCCCGGATTTTTTTCTATCAAAAAAATTTCTCAGACCTGATTTTTTTCTATGAAAAAAATGCCTTATTCCTAGCCGAGTTCCGGATTTTATTTCTATAGAAATACCTCATTACTGAGGCCTGAGAATAATTTCTTGATAATATTTCTATTACGTGATTTTAATCAGCCACAGATTTATGACCTACTTTAAGGCTTATGTCTATTACTTCTTCTTCTTCAATTTAATTACGAGAATATCCTGATTTTCGACAGCTCAGATTTCAAGTAGCATTGAGTTAATTAATAACATAATTTCAAGCAATTAGCTTCATTTACAAGGAATCACATCCTTTTCGGTTTGGAATCCGGTTGCCATGAAACAACATATTGCCTATCAGATAGGGGGGAGGAGTTTTTAAAATACAATTTGTTGCATACTTTTTGGGGATTGGTTTGTGTGAAATTTCACAAATGTTATTTAACGGTTATGGAGGATGGATGATGGTTGGTGGTGGTGATGAAGATGAAGATGAGAATGTTGACAAGGATATCAACATGTTTGACTTTGCAACAACAACAACAAAAACAACACAATTAAATATTCATATCTTAAGTTGGGTTGTAATGCATATTTGCCTTTTTCCAAAAAAACACAGATTTTCATTAATCTAATAAGACTTTGTAATAATTTTTTGGGTAAACACACACACACACACACACACAGACAACACATCGAGCAGATGATGATGCCGATCTGTAGAAGTTCGTAACTTATCCTTTGGTTATGTCCGTCCGTCTTGGCGTTCGTTCGTTCCTCTGTCCGTCCATACTCATGATTTGGGCTGTCTGTCTGTTGTGCTTAAAACCATGAATTTGTAATTGTGCGGTATGTACGACTGTCTCTAACCATGGCATTTAGTCCTGCCCGCTTGTGTCACAACTTCCACCGACTGGTGTTTACTTTGGAAACTGTTCAAAAAGTTTACTTGGGCGGAAAACCTCCATTAGAAGAAGGGTAATCTTTTTGGTGGTGGCCTCACTTCGATGCAAAGTGTCTCAATGTGATTGTGTTCTGGCTCCAAAAGCCGTAAAGAGTTTATGCTAAAAATCTGATGATGTTGCTGAGGATATCTAGGAGAGGAGAGACTTTGGCTCTTGTTCTTCATCCACAGCTGTTGGCTGACTGGTGCCAAGAATATTGTTTTACATTCTTAGTGAGCTGTGAACTGTGAATTCTGAACTGATTTAACTTTGAACTACTCCCGCACAGTCGAACACACCAGGAGGACACACACACAAAGGATTATTCCGTGTGTGTGATGGCGTTGCCTTCCTTGCCACCAGCCAGCCACCAGTTGCTGTTGCCTTGCAAAGAGGAATCTTCGCATTTGAGGAATTATATTTTTACAAATTACAAGCATACTTTTAGGATGAATAGCTTTACAACAGGCCAAAAGACTAACTGATGATATTACAAATTGATGATGATACTCAGCTGCTGCTGCTGCGGCTGCCACTGCGGATGATGATGATTTTATCATCTGAATGGCACTTTAACTTTTAAATACAACAACAAAGAATTGTGTCCTTTGAACGGATCCTGTTACCCAGCGCTTCATGCCCCTACACAACCAAAAAAACAAACCCGATTCGGAAAGGATAATTATTTGTTGTTTAACCAAGAGTAAACCACAATTATCCCAGCCCCTGACCAAAGAAGAATGGAGGGGGTTGAGTAGTTTTAAACTGTCAAATAGTGTTAAGGTCCTTCATGGCTAGGATTTAAAATATAAAAAAAAACGCTGGAAGGGTTGGCCAGCCACTATCCATTGATCATTGTGCTGGCATTACTTGTAGAGGTCCAGTTTGTGTTATTATCTCAACAATTAAAGGTGGTGATTGGGGTGGCAAAAGGGTCAAACGGGAGAGGGGTTAAAAGGTCACACAAGGGCGGGCAAGTTGGTATGCTAATGACACAACATAAAATAACAGTTAATTAGCATAACATGGACACGTGATGATGGAAGGGTGGACAGACGACGGACAGGAAGGGGACAAGCAACAATATCCTCTCAAGTGCTGATATCAACTATTATGTTGTTGTTGTTGGTCGCGGTCCTTCTTCCCAATGACATTGTTGCATGTTCCACACTTCAGCCGGGAAAAGGGTTCGCTTGCCACAGTGTCGTCATATGATGACGTTGCCAAAAAGTTACAACTAATTTGTGTGTCCGTCCGTCCGTCCGTCTATCTTTCTGAGTGCTTGTGTGTGTGTGTGTGTCTCTCAGTGTCAAAAGCCATAAGTTGAGTTTTAATTGAGCATAAAATGTGCTCATCAAATGATTGTAATTAAAACTTATAAAAATCGGAAGTCAACACTTTGGTTGAACGCCAAAAGGCGGAAACCGGTTGGTTGGTTGGGTATGGCTGTCAGTTTGTCTAATTGCTGTTGAAACTTGTTTTACAAGTATTAAGTTATTTGTAAATCCATGCTGAACTCTTGTCAAAGTAATTACAAAGAGGGGGTTAAATATTTGTTGCCTACTTTTAGGGGAAAGGAAAATAATCTCAAATATAACGATTATTTTCTATAAAATATCAAACAATTTTAAGAATTTTTTTCTGCAGAAAACAAACAGGCCTCAACTGCGAGGTATTTTTCAATGAAAATTATCACAGGCCTCACAGGAATGGGCCATTCAGGGGAAAGATTTTTTTTATAGAAAAAAGAAAATCCTCATTCCTTTGGACCATTTTAATACTCTCCAACATAGTATGAAGGCTATATTAAGTTTGTCATTTCGTTTGTAAAACCTCGAAACATACATTTTAGACCCCACAAATTATATCTATTCTTGATGGGCATAAATCTCTTTGTCGATTTAGCGATGTCCTTCCGTCTGTCCATCGGTGGAAATCACTATAGCTTTCAAATATAAATTATGTCTGCCGGACTTTTGGTATTGAAAATGGGCCATGTAGGTCCACGTTTTTGTATAGCCCCCATATAATGGTATCTCCCTATTTTCGGTATTTTTGTGATTTAAGCGACATTATTCATCGGAATTGTTTCAAATTTCATATTTGAAGTTCGTAAAGGATACTACAACCTATAACAGAAAATTTTCTGTGCAGGTTCACGTCTTCATATAGCCCTCATATAACGGCATAATTCGTGCCAAAGGTGACCAATTTGAACAAATCTAAACTTATTCTAAAATTTGATGCTATTTCCGACATTTTTGCTTTCATTCAATAATATTAAAAAAAAAAATATATAAAAATTATAGCGTTTGACTTTGTTGCAGTTTTTTTTTCTCCCACCCTGCAGAAAAAAATTCCTCAGTCCTAGGGAACAAGTTTATTTATGGAACATTTTTTTCAGTCCAGAGGAGCTATAGAGAAGCTATAGAAAAAATTCCTCAGTCCTGACGACCGACTTTTTTCTGTAGAAAAAAATTCCTCATTCCAGAGGACCGATTTTTTTCTATAGAAAAAAATTCCTCAATGCTGAGGACCAATTTTTTGTGTAGAAAAAAAATAAATAGAAAAAAATTCCTCAGTCCAATTTTTTCTGTAGAAAATCGGTCCTGAGGACCGATTTTTTTTCTATAGAAAAAAATTCCTCAGTTCTGAGGACCGACTTTTTTTCTATAGAAAAAAATTCCTCAGTTCTGAGGACCGACTTTTTTTTCTATAGAAAAAAATTCCTCAGTTTTGAGGACCGACTTTTTTTTCTATAGAAAAAATTTCCTCAGTTCTGAGGACCGACTTTTTTTTCTATAGAAAAAAATTCCTCAGTCCTGAGGAGCGATTTTTTTCTATAGAAAAAAATTCCTCAGTCCTGAGGAGCGATTTTTTTCTATAGAAAAAAATTCCTCAGTCCTGAGGAGCGATTTTTTTCTATAGAAAAAAATTCCTCACTCCGGAGGAGCGATTTTTTTTTTCTATAGAAAAAAATTCCTCACTCCGGAGGAGCGATTTTTTTTCTATAGAAAAAAATTCCTCAGTCCTGAGGAGCGATTTTTTTCTATAGAAAAAAATTCCTCAGTCCTGAAGCGATTTTTTTCTATAGAAAAAAAATCCTCAGTCCTGAGGAGCGATTTTTTTCTATAGAAAAAAATTCCTCAGTCCTGAGGAGCGATTTTTTTCTATAGAAAAAAATTCCTCAGTACTGAGGAGCGATTTTTTTCTATAGAAAAAAATTCCTCAGTCCTGAGGAGCGATTTTTTTCTATAGAAAAAAATTCCTCAGTCCTGAGGAGCGATTTTTTTTTCTATAGAAAAAAATGCCTCTGCCCTGAGCGATTTTTTCCATAGAAAAAATTCCTAAGGAGCAATTTTTTTCTGTAGAAAAAAATTCCGCTTTTTTCTATAGAAAAAATTTCCTGAGGACCGATTTGCTATAGAAAAAATTTCCTCAGTCCACTGGCCCAATTTTTTTTGTAGAAAAAAATTCCTTAATTTCCTTGTTTTTACCGCTGACATATTGTTGTGAGAAACAACTTACTTCTGCTTTGTGGGGAAGCATTGTGAAGTTTGAGGGCTGGATTTGTCTTTAGACAATGGCGGACTGAAACACTTCGGCATATGTTTGCAAATATTGGCATGAGCGCTGTGTTTTGTTATAATAATTGCCAGAAGTTTTTTTGTCAACTGTCAAAAAAACCGAACTGAAAAGACTGAGAGGGAATTTAGAAAGCTTGATAGAATTTTACGAAAAAATGTAGCATACATTTAGGCTGAAAATACATATTTATGTTCTGCCAAGTAATGTAATATAAAATACATATTTGAAAAGCATATTTTAAGGAGAACTTTGAAGTCTCATTTGGAAAAATATGATAAGTTACCAAAATTTCAAGTCTAAAAGCTTAAATTGCATTTAAATTCTTTGGTCATCTTGAATCAACTAAAAAATTCCACAAAACAATCTAAAGGTAATTTACCTCTTGAAACATTTCAATAAAATATGACAATAATCAAGTCCTAAACAATACCAAGTAATTTGAAATCAGTCATTAGTGAAAATGAGAACAACAACGACAACATTATGAACTATTGAGGGGACACAAATATACACCAGTATTTAGCAGAATGGAAACGGAAGTCAGCCACTAACAGGAAACTATATTTTTTAAATACTCTGCGCTCACACACAGACAGACTTAAATAAAAATGCCAATTTTTTGTGGGAAGAACCACACAAACTAAATATCTCTCAGATTTTCTCAACGTTGTGTTGTTGATGGCAAATGTCTGCTCGGTTTGGGGACTAGTTGTCTGACTGGCTGGTTGGCTGATTTGTTCACTAAACAAAAGCGACAACAAAACTGGAACAGGAAGTTTCAAGGAAGCTGGGGGTAGTTAGTTGATAAGTTGGCTCCAGCAGATATTTGCATTGTTGTTGCTGTTGTGGTTGTAGTTGTAGTTTTCACAACTTATTTTATGTTGAGCTTTTTGGTTAAAAACTGTTGTGGCCAATGGAGCAGACAAAAATTTGTATTGTTTTTGTGATTCCTCAGCAACATAATATAGTTTACTCTTTCTTTTACACTTGAATCAATATTGAGAATTATGGGATTTTGATTTTGGTGTCGATTAAATAATTTATTACAAAATTCGAAAATTTTCATTGGCTAATAGTTGTTCTTAATGAAACTCTTTTTCTTCGTCAAGCAAAGTAGATAGCCTAAAAGTAGGCAACACACTTTAAATGGCTTAATCTATAAACAACAAATTTCCTGCATTTTTTAGTTATGGCATGTGTGTAATTTGAAAAGAACCTGATGCTTATTTCGGATTTTATAAACGTTTTGGTTATTCCAAATTTTGACCCTTTGTGGGGGAGGTATCAGAAGGATTGGTCCAATCACTACCATCTTTTTAACAGATCTTATGTTGATGGAAATATTGAAATGTGCCAAGTCCGAATGAAATCGAATGTTAATTTCGCGTTTTATGAGCTTCAAGGATATTCAAAATTATGACCCTTTGTGGGGGAGGTACAAGAAGGAGTGGACCGATATATTCCATCTTCACACCAGACATTGCATCAATAAAAATATTGTGATGTGTGTATTTTGAAGGCAGTCGGACACTTAAATCACATTTTATAAGAGTTATAAATATTCAAAATTTTGACCCTATGTGGGCCAGGTACAAGAAGGAGTGGACCAATATATTCCATCTTCACACCAGACTATGGATTAATAAAAATATTGTGATGTGTGTAATTTGAAGCCAATCCGACTCTTACATCATATTTTACAAGAGTTATAATTATTCCAAATGTCGACCGTTTGTGGGTGAGCAACTTGATAAAGTTGACCGATATTGTCAATTTTCGCACCTGACCTAGCACTGATGCAAATATTAGGATTTGCAAAGTTGGAGCAAATTCGGATTGTCCTTTTCTCTTTCTGTGCATTAAAATATTTTCTTTGAAAATGTTGAAATTTTTGTGGGGGAGGTAACAGAAGAAGTGGACCGACATTGCCTATCTCCGAACTCCATCTAAGTTTGACAATAATATTACGATGTACCAAGTTTGGATCAAATCCGATACTCCCTTCGAGAGTTATACTACGCACCTGCCAGCCTGACGGACGGACATATCTAGATCGACTCCAAATGTCCTGAAACATATTTGGTCCAAATAGACCTAGGATCTAAAATCGTTATCTCGATGAGGCACGTTTTGGCCGTATCAAATGATATAACTCTTCTGAAGTCATATGCCTGAGGGTATAAAAAGCTCACTATGAACTTCATACAAAAAATATCAAAAATTTGTTATTCCACAAAAAAGCAGGTTAAAAAGGAGATAAGTTCGATCAAACCTAACTTTTATATACCTTCCACCATTTTCGAGAATCTTGAAAAATTTAAAAAAAAATCGTCAAAAAATGCCATTTAAATGAAACCCGTTGTATGTGGAAGACGTGGACCTGCATAAGTAATTTTTTGTCATGGGTTGTAGTACCAATTCCGAACTTCAAATAAGAAATTTGAAACAATTCCATTGAATAATGTTGCTATTATCATTAAAATGCCGAATAAAAACAGGCACCGTTATATGTGGTCCATATGAAGACGTAGAACTGGCATAGACAATTTTCCGTCAAAGGTTGTAGTGCTCATTTGGAGCTTGAAACCTTAAATACGAGATTTGAAACGATTCCGGTCAAAAGTGTGTCTAAAATCATCAAAATACCGAATATCAGGAGGTACCGTTATATGGATGCTATACTATATCGTGGACCTATATAGACAATTCTCTTCCAGGGGGTAAAGTACTCAAAGGGAACTCCTGATGTTGATTTTCAGATAATTCCATTAAAAAAATTGGCTACAATCATCGAATTACCGAATATCGAAAGATACCGTTATATGGGGAATTTACGATATCGTGGACCTATATAGACAACGTTCATAAGGTATCCACAAAGAACATCTTGTATAGAATTCCAGACAATTCAATTGAGAAATGTGGCTATAAACACCAAAATAGCAACTAACGTAAGGTACCGATATGTGGGGATATACGATATTGTGGACCGATGTGGACAATTCTCTTCCAGGGGGTAAAGAACTCACAAAGAACTCCTTGTGTAGATTTTCAGACAATTCCATTGAAGAATGTGGCTAAAATCATTACCGAATACCGAAAATCGGGGGTATCGTAATATGGGGGCTATATCGTGATATCGTGGACTGATATAGCCCATCTTTGATGTTGACCTGCCAGCAGACAAAATACTGATCTGTGCAAAATTTTAGCTTTCTATCTTAATTCGTTTTTACTCCAGCGTGATTAAAACAGATGGTCAGACGAACGGACGAACAGGGCTAAATCGTCTTGCAATTTTACGCTGATAAATAATATATATTCTTTGTTAGGTCTAAAATTATTAAGTTGCAAACGGAAGGAAGAACTTAATATACCCTCCATACTATGTTTTGTGGAGGATATAAAAAAACTCCAGCCTAATAGTATGCACCACAATAGAAGTGGCTCACATTCCGAATCCTAAACACTAAAATTCAAAATTCTACCCTATGAAACTCCTAAAAGTAGGCACCAATAAATTAAAAATTTTACTATTATTATTTTTATTTTTTTATTATTATTATTATTTTATTATTATTTTAATTATTTTATTATTATATTATTATTATTATTATTATTATTATTATTATTATTATTATTATTATTATTATTATTATTATTATTATTATTATTATTATTATTATTATTATTATTATTATTATTATTATTATTATTATTATTATTATTGTTATTGTTATTGTTATTGTTATTGTTATTATTATTATTATTATTATTATTATTATTATTATTATTATTATTATTATTATTATTATTATTATTATTATTATTATTATTATTATTATTATTATTATTATTATTATTATTATTATTATTATTATTATTTTCATTATTATTATTTTCATTATTATTATTTTCATTATTATTATTTCATTATTATTATTTTTTATTTTTTTATTTTTTATTATTTTTTATTATTTTTATTTTTATTTTTTTTATTATTTTTATTATTTTTATTATTTTTATTTTTTTTATTATTTTTATTTTTTTTTTTTATTATTTTTATTTTTTTTTTTTTTATTATTTTTATTTTTTTTTTTTTTTTTTTATTTTTTTTTTTTTTTTTTATTTTTATTTTTTTATTATTTTTATTTTTTTATTATTTTTATTTTTTTATTATTTTTATTTTTTTATTATTTTTATTTTTTTATTATTTTTATTTTTTTATTATTTTTATTTTTTTATTATTTTTATTTTTTTATTATTTTTATTTTTTTATTATTTTTATTTTTTTACTATTTTTATTTTTTTATTATTTTTATTTTTTTATTATTTTTATTTTTTATTATTTTTATTTTTTTATTATTTTTATTTTTTTATTATTTTTATTTTTTTATTATTTTTATTTTTTTATTATTTTAATTTTTTTATTATTTTTATTTTTTTTTATTATTATTTTTTTTTCTAAAACTTCCGAGAGTCCATTACTTTCTTCGTACAATAAATGTGAAGAAAAACTATTTTATTAAAGAGAGATGAGCCCAAAAGTAGGCAACAGAATTTTTTTTTAAAAATACTTTTTCTTTCCAAAAACACTTACAATTTTTCAACTACATTCTCAATACAGAAAATATCAAGAGAAGAGATTTTGTGTATTTTTCCACTGCTAAAACTATTCCGTAAAAGAAGAGTCGAGCCTAAAAGTAGGCAATAAAAATATTTTATACTTTCTCCTTTCAAAAAATAACTATAAAAATAATAATATTAATGAACAACAACTATCAACTTATTTTATTCTTATTCTCCAGAAAATTGATTTTGTAAAATTTTTTTGGTGCCGAACTAAAATTTAGTTTTCGAAACTGCAACTGTACTTTTTCTAGTTCTCGCACAAATCTTCTAGGCTTGCAGCATTTCGTTATCCCTTTAATCAAACGAAAAGAAAAGAAAGCGGAAGAGAATCTAAAAATGGAATTTGGAACAGGAAGAGGAAGTGGCGAGGAGTGGACTGGAGCGTCTCTAATGCCCAAGTCTGTTTGAACCTGTGCTCCACCATGTAATATCAGACTAATTGTATATTCTCTTATGACAGTCGGTTTTTTTTTCGTTCATTGGGATTTTTTCTCAATTCTGGCAAAAAAAAATCTTCATTACCTCCTTGAAATGGATGGAAGAATGCAATTCCATGCTACGTTTTCCGGTCATTGTAGTAATTGGGAATGAAGTGTATGTTTTTCTGTAAGGTATTCTTAATGTCGAATCAGTGTTCTTCCTTGAGTTTTTGTGTCTTTACCTCTTCTTGCCTTGGCAATTGCAATGTTAGCATTCCGAACATACATTACGGCATTGCAGGAAGTTGTGTGTGAAGGAGAGAAAAAAACTCGTCAAACAAAAATGAAGAAAGACAGAAAGAATTGTTGAGGAAAGAATGAAACAACGACATGGAATTGTAATTAAATCTTGACCAATGTTCGTTGCAGGGGGAGATGGAGTACCGCCGCTTCGGCTGTTGCCGTTGGTGTTAGTTACCAATGAGAGGATATCTGGGCAGAAGGATGGGTGCGGTGTTCTTAGGAACGTAGTGCATTCTTAGAAATCAATAGATTTTTTTTTTTTTTTTGTCGTGCCTTTCCACTTTTTTTCCTCCACTAATGGCTTGGCTGGATATGGACCTAAAGGAAGACGTGATGCAAAAAAAAAATAAAAAAAAAAAAAAAAACAAAAAAACATTTACACTGAAATTCCATTTTCAAAAATAAAAAAAAACACATCCTGTGGAATCACCGCCGCCAACAACTCTCCTCCATCGGTTTTCAATTTTCTCTACCCCAGTCTTTGAAAGAAGGTGGAAGAATTCAATTTTATCCTGATGCCTTCTTCTTGGATTGCTGCTAGGATTCCATTTCGAGTCGGACTCCCACTCACAATTCGTTTGCATATTTCTTGATTTGTTTTTTTTTTTTCTGTTCTTCGTCTTCTTCCTCTTCCATTTGAAAGGGTTCACTTGGACTTTGTGTGAAATTTCCAATCAAGAACCTCCTGGAGAAATATGATAGCCAACATGGCTGGCATACGAAAAGATATTGCAACGATTTTTTTGATAGCTTCATTTAATTAAAAACAAATGTATGGTCGAATGGTGGAGAAATGCCTTTGACGTGTGTCTGTGTGTGTGTGTGTGCGGGAGGCTCAAAGAACTCTCAAGAAAAGGAAAGATTTCATACATTCTTTCCCTGAAGATAAGCGAGAAAAAATCCATAACATGAGAAAACAAGAAGTTATCAAAGACATACATGCAACCCTAAATGTAGGCAACGAAATTGAGGAGGAACATTTTTTGTTTGTGCAGGGAAGTCTGAAAATAGTTCCTTGATTGCAGCAAAAAGTTTGATGAGCAATTGCATACCTCAAATGATTCCTAATTGAATTAAAAAAATCAGTAAAGAAAGTCCTAAAGTCGGGCGGGGCCGACTTTATGATACCCTACACCACTATGCTAATTTAGTAGAGCTCCACACAACAATTATAAGATTTTTTGGGAGAATTTGATTACACACGCTATGATTATAATTTGAAGTTCAAAGGTTCGAAGGACTAAATATGCCGAAGAATTTGTATCTTTTAAATTCGGACTTGTATTGCCCATATGGTGCAAAATTAATTTAAAATCGGATAAAAATATATATGGGAGCTATATCCAAATCTGAACCGATTTCAATAAAATTTGGCGAAGATATTTCTGAGCTGTATTTGATATATTTCCCTGAATATTGTTATTACAGAGTGCATATTGCGGCTGTGGGTGACAAATACAACAAATCGGATGAACAATATATATGGGAGCTATAGCTATATCTGAAGCGATCTTCACCAAATTTGTCATGCTAGCTTCTCGACTCAATTCGGTCGCATGTGTCGCAAATTGCATCCCATTTGGGCTGCAATATTAGACGTTTGGTGTACAATAAAAAAGTAAATCGGACGAAGTTATATATGGGAGCTATATCCAAATCTGAACCGATCTCGATAAAATTTAGCAAAGGTATTTCTGAGCTGCATATGATATATTTCCCCAAATATTGTTGTCACAGAGTGCATATTACGGCTGCGGAGGACAAAAAATAACAAATCGGATGAACAATATATATGGGAGCTATAGCTATATCCGAACCGATCTTCACCAAATTTGGCATACTTATTTTCAGGCCTAATTTGGTAGTATGTGCAAAATTCCATATTATTCGGGCTGATATTACCCGTTTGGTGCACAATAAAAGGCAAATCGGACGAAGATATATATGTGGGAGCTATATCTAATTTTTTACCGATTATCTCCAATTTCAATAGGGTTCGTCCTTGGGCCAAACAAATGATTTGTGCAAAATTTCATCTCAATCGGATAATAAATGCAACCTGCATTTTGTTCACAAGAATACATGGACAGACAGACGGACGGACATGCATAAATCAACTCAGAAAGTGATTTTATGGAGATCCTCAAAAGTAACTATGGGTCTATCTCGCTTCCTTCTCCATGTTACAAGCAAATGCACAAAGACCACTATGTGGTGTAGGGTATAAATATTTGCCATTAGAAACCGAGAAAGAAAAAAACACAGAAGGCAAAAAAAGTTTATCAATGAAATATTCCTAGAAGTATGCAACATATATTTGAAAAAGCCAAGAGACCATTCCCTTTCGTCGGGAGCAAATCATGATATTGGTAGCGATCAGCAAATATTGCAAAGCTGTTAGTTTCGTTTTAAAAATAGGGAGTAATATGAAGTTTAGCCAATGGGGGGTTATACTCCAGACTTAAGCAGTCTTTTTGTACCCTTCACCTTGAAAAGGAGAATTTGTAAAATCCCTAAATATTCGTCAGAGACCCCATGAAGTAGAGCTTTAAAATTTGGCACCACAACCTATATTATGTCTAGGGTGGATGGTATGGAAATTGAGATATACCGGTCTACGTTTTGGTATAGCCGCCATATAATGGTACCTCCCGATATTCGGTTTTTTTTTTTTTTTTTTTTGATGAATTTCGCCACATTTTTTCACGGATTTGTGTAAAAATTGGTATTTGTCAGTCATAATGGGTTCTAGCTCCGGTGGTGAAATATTATATATAAATATAGGTCCACGTTGTTGTGTAGGCCCCATTACAGCGGTACCTGCCGATATTCGGTATTGTGATGATTATTGCCAGATTTTTCCAAGGATTTCTCTGAAAACTGGAATTTGTAGTTCGTTATGGGTTCCAGTTCCGGTGGCACATATCCATTTTTAGAGGTTTATTATAAATAAAAGTGCATAGTTTTAGGGGATAAAAAATATTTTTTTTAAATTTGTGTAGCCTACGTTTAGGAGCCTCTTTCCTATACATAAATTATTGGAATACAAATTCTTAATCGAAAAATTGATTCGTAAAAGCTTTTCTTTGGGAAATTTTAGGCATAAATGACTTCTTGCATAAAGTAAAGCAAATAACGGTGCATACTTTTAGGCTCAACTATGAGGATTCTGAAGCCAATATTTAAAAATATTTTATAAACCTCAGTCATATGACTATAGAGGGTGGCTATATATCATTTGATATGGCTAAAAATGTGTCTGATCGAAATAATGGCTTTAGACTCTAGGTCTCTTTACAGCAAATCCGTTTCTGGACATTTGAAGTCCATATAGGCGTGTCTGTCCGTCTATTTCTCTGTTTGGTCTGAAAGACAACTCTCGAAGGAAGTATTAGATTTGATCCAAATTTTGTACATCGTAATATTATTATCAGACTTAGGTCGAGTCCGGAGATGGGCAATATCGATCAACTCCTTCTGGTACCTCCCCCACAAAATGTCAACATTTTCAAAGAAAATAATTTACTGCACGGGAAGAGGAGAAAGGATAAACCGATTTTGCTCCAACTTTGCAAATCCTAATATTTCCATCAACACAAGATCTGGTGTGAATATGATAAAAATCGACCTACCCCTTCAGGTGCCTCCCCCACAAACGGGTAAACATTTTGAATAATTATATCTTTCATAAAATGCGAAATAAGCATCCGTTTCCCTTCAAATTTCGTATATCCTAATATTTATACCAACACAAGATCTGCTGTGAAGATGTGATATATCGGCCCACCCCTTCTGGTACCTCCCCCACAAAGAGGTCAAAATTTTGAATGACCAAAACGCTCGTAAGATGCGAAATTAACTTCCGACTCTCTTCCAATTTCACACGTTTTAATATTTGAAAAAATGTTAAATCTGGCGCGAATATGGAGTATATCGGACCACCCCTTCTGGTGCCTCCCCCACAAAAGGGTCAAAAGTTTTGAATAATTATATCTCTCATAAAATACGAAATAAGCATCGGATTCACTTCAAACTCGCCACAAACCTATATTTCTATTAATACATGATCTGCCACGTAGATATAATATATCGGTCCACTCCTTCTGGTACCTCCCTCACAAAAGGGTTAAAAATTTGAATAACCAAGACGCTCATAACATGTGCAATAAGCATCCGAATTTCTTAAAATTTTTCACATCCCAATATTTTTTATGTACGCATTATCCGATGAGGTACCCCTTCGGGTACCTTCCCCACAAATGGTCATAATTTGGAAAAATACTATATTTCTTGCAAAATGTCTCAGAGCATCAGATTCCTTGCAAACTCGGGAAATCCCAACGGTTTTATTAGTACAAGATGTGATCGGAAGATGGGATATATCTACCCAATCCTTCGGGTATCTCCCCCACAACGGGTTAAAATTTTTAATAACCAAAACGCTCATAAAATGCGGAATATGCATCCGATTCTCATAAAATATCACACATCCTAATATTTCAATCTGCACAAGATCAAATGCGAAGATGGGATATATCGGACTACTGCTTCAAGTACCTCCCCCACAGCCGGTTAAAATTCTAAATAACCAAAATACCCATAAAATGCGAAATAAGCTTCCGATTCTCTTCAAATTTCACACATCCTTATAATTTTACCAATGCCAAATATGTTGTGTGGATGATAGATATCGGTCACCTGTTTTTAGTACCTCCTCCGCAAAGGGTGAGAATGTTTAATACTTATATCTCTCATAACTTGTGATTCTTTCCAGATTTTGTCTTTACTCTCAGTCCTGATTTTTTTCTATAAAAAATGCCTCATCGAATGAGGCCTGATTTTTTCTATAGAAACAAACTTATGCAAGACGAATGAGGCCAGATTTTTTTTCTATTAAAAAATGTCTCAGACCACTGAGACCAATTTTATTCCATAGAAAAAAAAATTGCCTCATAGTCTGAGACCAGATTTTTCTTCTATGGAAAAAAAATCCTAGTGTCTTGTGAATTTGTTTGTAAAAACCAATTTTATGTCCGACTGTGGAATTTTTCACTTTACTCCGTAAAATATTTGACATATTACTGTTGACCTTTTCACCTTTGCCCTGCCTCGGCATTTAGCCATGAAAATAATCCATTTCTCAATGGCGATGAGATGAGGAAGATAACTTAATTTTAATAAATGCAATAAAATGCTTATCACACTTCCTCTGTGGGGCCACATACCACCATCCTCGTGTCCAACGGAGGAGGAGGTGTGTGTGTTCTGCTGTGCGGAAGTTGATCAAGGAAATGCCTTACACATTTTTTTCGTGTGGAATACTTACGAAAGAATTTTTCTATTTCGATAGACTAGCAACCACCACCAATCAACCAAGCGACTGAAGTAGAGGAGTTGAGACGACACTTACCTGCAAGAAAAAGAAGAAGAAGAAGAAGAAGAAAAGAGGGAAAATAATTAATTATTTGATTAAGTGGCAAATAAAATAAACAAAAGGACTTAAAAGCGTTTTTTGTGGAGAGACCTAAACGCAATTGAAAAATGTTTCGGTTTTTGGTGGTATTTTGCAATAAGGGCGGAATATGGCAAGTTTTCGTTTTTTGTTTTTTGTGGTGGTTGCTGGACAAGATAGATATCCTTTCAAGGCAACAAGAACAACAACAACACCACCATAAAAATTATGTTTTATCATAGCAATTTACATGGAACCCTTTCGATAAAACACACAGTCCTTGACAAATATGAAAAAATTATTTCAAAACAACTCTAATGAATAGAATAATTGACAAATGAAGCATACTTTTAGGTGAGTAAAGCGTGACCACCAACAAACGGCCGAAGAGATATTCCTTGAGGATAATTTCCAAAGAAATTGTATTTTTCAATTAAAAATTATTTGTATTTGAAGAAAAGGGACCAAGACGCTTTGTTTGCTGGCCGACCAAAAAGGAAGATGTTGCTTCATTAGAGCATACTTTGGGGCTGACTTATTATTCGCAAGAAAACAAAAGCGCGTGTCAATAACATAAAATCATTTTTTTTTTTTTTGGAAAATCCAAAAGTTAGGCAGCCAAAACAATATTCTTTAGAATCATCCTTTTTTGTTGAAGAGTTTTTTTTAATTATGGAATTTATTTTGAAACACGCGACATATTTTAGGGATGTTTTGATTTTTTTTTTTGTTTGTTCACAATTGAGGGAAAAGGAAAGGGTTGTGAGTTTCTATTTCCCATTGTTTGTTGTAAGTGAACCTTAAATTATGTTTTTTTTTTTTTTGTTTATCTAAAATGTTGTTGTTTTTTTTATTTGGTCTTCAAAATAATAAGCGCTATTTCTAGGCAAAAAAAGGGTTGAATAGAAATGATGCTAGAAACTATAGCATAATTTTGGGTTTATATTTCACAAATCAAGCAAAACATGGCTATAAATTTCAATTGTTTGCCAGCGGATTTTAGAAATAATTATGAATAGAAAAAAAAAACATATAAATAGAAGGGAAAAGTGTTGGGGTGGGGGGTACTTCCTGCAGGAAATTTATTAAAGGGTTAAATATTTTTTTTTTTTTGGAAAAAAATGAATTCATATTTTGAAAGTGCCACGAGCCAATGACGTAATTAAAAACAAAGCTGCATAAATTTTGAGAAAAAATTAACAATTTATGAGAGCAATGAAAACAGGATTTAGGAGACTAGTTATTACACAAACCACCCTAATATAAAATATATTATTTTTTTTTTAATAATTTTTTATAAATCAGAATGGGATTTAGATTTTGAGTAAAGTCTCCAAATATTTGAAATTTGAGAAAAATCTTTAGAAAGATACTTTACCACAGGACAGAGAACATTTCTTTCTACAAAAAAAAATAAAATAAATAAATAAAAAATCTGAAGGAGCTGATCTCTTTTTCTATGGAAAAGAGACATACCTCGGAACACAGGGCAGAGAACATTTATTTCTACAAAAAAAAATAAATAAATAAAAAATCTAAAGGAGCTGATCTCTTCTTCTATGGAAAAGACGCAGACCTGAGGATACCTCGGAAATTCCGGAAAAAAAAAAACTTTTAAATTTTAATTTATTTCATTATTATTTTTTTTTTTCTTTTTTTGGAAAAACGTCCTCGAACTATAAAATTATTTGAAAATTAAAAATTTTTCAAAAATTGTCCTGATGTTTTTTTTTTTTATATCCAGCTCGACCTTTGACATGCGTTATGATTATTCAAACTGTTGACCCTTTTGGTAGAGGTTCGAAAGGCGTTCCAACTCTTATTACCAATTTAATGCGAATAATTGTTAATCAAAAATTTAGCCATTTGTGGGGCAGGAAGCAGAAGAAGTGGCCCGAAAAATGTAATTTTCACTGCAGATCTTGAGGTAGTGGAAATATTGGGATGTGCCGAGTTTGAAGGGAATCCGATGATTATTACGCATTTTATGGATATATAAAATTATTTAAAATTTGGACCGCAGAAGCAGTGGATTGATATATATAATTATTCAAAATGTTGACCCTAATGAGGGGGAGGTACTAGGAGGAGAGGACCGATATATCCCATCTTCACACCAGATATTATGTTAGTAAAAGTATTAGGATGTGTAAAATTTGAAGAGATTCGGATGCTTATTTCAAAGAGTATGTGGGTTTTGGTTATTCAAAATTTTAACCCCTTTGTGGGGGAGGTACCAGAAGGGTTGGTCCGATATACTCCATATTCGCGCCAGATCTTGTGTTGATAAAAATATTGGAATGAGGCGAGTTTAAAAGGAATCCGATGCTTATCTCACATTTTACGAGGCTTTTAGTTAGTTATTCAAAATGTTGACCTCTTTGTGGGGGAGGTATCATAAGGAGTGGGCTGATATATCCCATCTTCCTAGGTGATCTTGTTTTGAAAGAAATATTGGGATGTGGTAAGTTTAAAGAGAATCTGAAGCTTATTTCGTATTTTATGAGAGTTAAAGTTATTAAAAAAAATTGACACGTTGTGGGGGAGGTACCAGAAGGAGTGGTCCAATATATCCTATCTTCGCAGCAGAACTAGTGTTGTTGGAAATATTGGGATGTGCCGAGTTTAAAGGGAATCCGATGCTTATTTCGCATTTTATGAGAGATATAATTAAAATGTTGACCCTTTGTGGGGAAGTACCAGAAGGAGTGGTCCGATTATTCCTATATTCACAGCAGATATTATGGTGGTAGAAAATATTGGGATGTGTGAAATTTTAATTGAGTTGGATGCTTATTTAGCATTCTATGAGTTATAATTATTTAAAATTTTGATCCTTTGGGGGGTGGTGAACCGGTAGAAGTCGACTGATATTTCCCATCTCCGAACTAGATCTAAGTTCGATAATAATATTATGTTGTACCAAGTTTGGACTAAATCGGACATTCCCTTCTAAAGTTATCATGCGCACCAGCCAGCCAGCCAGCCAGCCAGCCAGCCAGCCAGCCAGCCAGCCAGCCAGACAAATAGAGACGTAGGGCCGATATATCGATGAGACATGCTTTGGACGCATCAAATGATATATATTGACATATGGCTGAGGGTATAAAACCCCCTCCCGAATCACGGTAAATTCTGAGGAACTATTTTCATTCTATAGAAAAAGGACATCCCAAAGTAATTATGATTTTTGTATGAACAAAACGGAAGCGACCTATAGAATTTCCACGTTGTACACCTTGTACGTATTCCGCATAAGGCAATTGAACTGAATCTTATATTGAAGCAATAAAAAAAAATAATAATTCCTGTTTCAATGATTGTTGTTTGCATCGCATTTGAATGCCTGCCTAAATGTATACCTTAATTGTATGTCGTCGAGGCTTTTGTTTTATTCAACAATACTCTCGTCATATGAATACGCTGCGGATGTTGACAATCGGAAGTGGCTTTTGAACGGCGGGAGAGAGAGTGTCTATATGTGTGAGGGACAAAATATGACAGTATATGTTATCAACATTTCAAATCATCAACCATTGCAAAAAAAAAGAATCTCACTCTGCATTGTTTCTATCAAATTGAGCAGAAATCGCAACTTAGCCTCCTTGAAGTATGCCAATGAATTTTGGAAAAGGGAATAATTTAGGGCAGTTATGTGGGAAATTAATCGAAAAAAAAGCAGCAATTAAATATTTTTTATTTATTATCAAAACTAAAATTTAAAAGTGTGTGTGCGCGCACTTCAAAAATAATTAAGTTTTTTAAATATCAAAAATTTTTAATTTTATTGCTTTTTTGCTAAAGCGAAAAAATATTTTGTTTTGAAGATCCCCTTTTCGCCGATATTGCCTAAATAAACTCTTGGCCCCACTGTTGGTTGTTTTGTTGGTCTTCCTTATCGCAGACGCAACACCTGAATGTATGCTTTAATTGAGGTGCCAAATGGCAACATGTCATACACTATGAGGCGGCTACTAGTGGGTAGAGGGCATTGCATATCTCTACACACGTTAGTGTTCTACGTTTTTTGCAAAGTCAGCAATTTGCCCATACAAGTTGCCAGCAAAAACAAAACCAAAAAAAAAAACAAGTGGGATACGCAATTGATACAGCCAGATAGGAGTCTTTGCGCTTAAGCCAAAAAGGAATTTTAAACTGTGACCATGAATTGTGATTTGTGAAAGGATGAGGGAAATTGAAATTGGATTTAAAAAGAAAAAATCAAATCTCATTTCATTCTGGCATTGAAATTTATATCCAATTCTCAGAAGATTTTCCAGAAAGATTCTGAAGAAAACCCAGTTAAATATCTCCGAACCAAACAATTGCCTATAGAAACGATTCAAAGTTCTGGAAGAGGAAGGAAGAGGGAATTTTGTCAATTGGGGGGTGAGGTGTTGCTAAGGCATTTGAAGACATGTTATTCCCAGTCGGCGGCCTTCGGAGAGACTTGCGAACAGAGGGCTTTTGGTTTTTGAAAATCTTTCATTGCCAATAGAGAGTTGGCCTCAGGATATCTGCTATTGCCAAAATATCTCCTATTGAGGATTGAGGGTCGAATGTTCTAAAATACATCTGAAAATGTGTAAACAAGAGCATACTTTTAGGGTTTGCCTTAGAACCTATGAGGCATCTTCTTAGACTCTGTTTTGAAAATAACGCCAAAAACACCAACAATTTTATTGTACTTAGACTTGAGTTATTATTATTGAAACTGTTGACCATTTCGAAGAGGTTGTTCAATATTGACCGATTCGTACCTGTCCTAAGACTGATATAAATATTACAACGTGCCAATCATAAACTTCGATTTCAGATTTTTGGTTAAGAGAAATATTTAGATATAGCAAGTTGTAATAAATCGCTGACTTCTTTCGTAAGTTATGAAAGATATAAGTATTGGAAATTGTGACCCCTTTTGTGGCTGAGATACAAGAAGGGGTTCGCAGTTATATATCACCTTCACAATAGATTTTGTGTTAGCAAAAATGTTTGCATGTGAGAAATTAGAAGAGAGTTTGATGCTTATTTCGTTCCCCTTTAGCGTTTTGTTTTTCAAAATCTTGAACCCTTTGTGGGGGAAGTACCAGAAGAAAGAAGTCCGATATCTACCATATTTATAACATATCCTGTGGTTATGGAAATATTGAAATTTGTCATGTCTGAATGGAATCGGATGTTAATTTCATGTTTTATGAACTTCATGAATATTCAAAATTTTGTCTCTTTTGTGAGGAAGGGAGGTACCAGATGGAGTGGAAAGATATATCCCACCTTCACAGCAGATCTTGTGTTAGTTGAAATAATGGGATTTGAGAAATTTGAATGGAGGACAAGATGCTTATTTCGGATTTTATGATCGTTTTGGTTATTCCAAACTATGTCCCTTTGTGCGACAGGTACCAGAATGAATGGTCCGATCTATACCATCTTTATAGCAGATCTTGTGTTTAGGGATATATTTTGATGTGCCAAGTCTGAATGGAATCGGATGATAATTTCGTGTTTTATGAGCTTCATGAATATTCAAAATTTTGACCCCTTTTGTGAGGGAGGTACCAGAAGGAGTGGAAAGATATATCCCGCCTTTACATCGCACATTGGGTTTATAAAAATACTGTGATGTGTGTAATTTGAAGACTATCGGAGTCTTATATCACATTTTATAAGAGTTAAAATTATTCAAAACTTTGACCCTTTGCGGGGAAGGTACTTGATAGAATGGACCGATATTGTCCATTTTCGCACCCGACCTAGCATTGACGCAAATATTAGAATTTACTAAGTTGGAGAAAAATCGGATTATCCTTTTTCTTTCTTTGCAGTAAATTATTTTCTTTGAAAATGTTGACATTTTGTGGGGGAGGTACCAGATGGAGTGGACCGATATTGTCCATCTCCGAACTCGATCTAAGTTTGACAATAATATTACTATGTAGCAAGTTTGGATCAAATCGAAAGTTATCCTGCACACCAGCCAGACAGACGGACGAACGGACATCGCTAGATTGACTTCAAATGTCCTGAAACAGATTTGGTCCAAAGAGACCTAGGGTCTTAAACTGTTATTTCGATGAGGCACGTTCTGGCCGTATAAAAAGCCATATAGCTGAGGGTATAACAAATAAAAATAATGTTCTACATTTATAATAACTAATGTTTATGGTTCAAAAATGGAGGCTTAAAGTATGCTTCAAACATTTGAAAAATGTGCCAAAGAGTATCGAGAAATACAGTACGCAAATTAAATTAATATGTATTTACTTAGAGACATTAAAGTTAATAAAAAACATTTTTTTTAATATTTTTTAAATAAACCCTTAAAGTATGCTACAAAAAATTAAATATCCAGCAAGTAGGAAGCTCACAAAATAGAAAAAAAAAATCTAAAATCTTCCTTAAAGGAAAAACGTTATATATATTATTTGTGTAGCATACTTTCGGGGGTTACCTTAAATTTTTCAATAAAAATCAAAGAAATATTGAAAATTTAGGAGAAAAATCCCGACGTTTAGGAAAGTATATATATATATACATATTATTGAAAATTTCAAAAAAAATCCCTATATTTAGGAAAATAAATATTTAATACCTGCAGCGTTCTTTGAGCCTTATAGTATGCTTTACAAAATTAAAAATCCGAGAAAAATGTTGAAAATTTTTATATAAAAAGTAAAAAAATATTTATTTAATTTATGTAGCATACTTTCGGGGGTTACCATAAAATTTTGCAACAGAAATAAAAGAAATATTGCAACTTTAAAAAAATGTATACATTTAGGAAAGTAAATACTTAATGTCTGCAACGTTCCTTAAGCCTTACGGTACGCTTTAAAAAATTAAACATTTGACAAAAATTTAGAAACTGCTTTAAAAATTAAAAATCTGAGAAAAATAAAACATTCCGCAGAAATTTAAGACGTGAAAAAAAAGTCTTATATTGTTTTCGGCTTAAAGTATGCTTTAAAAAATTGATTTTTTATTCACCAGATTCCCGAAAAAAAAACAATAGACAAATGGGGAAGGATAAATAACGAAAATAAATAATATATCCTTAAAACGTCATTGACCTTATGTGACATAGAGAGGAAAAACAGAATACAACAACAATATGTGAATCAAAACAAACAACAAGAATAGCAAATAAAGAAAGAAGGAGACTCCCAAGAAAGCCGGTCAAAAAATAAAAAAAGAATAAAAATAAAATCACGACTAAACGCACTTACAAAGGTGCCTCCACTTCTGCCCTCTCCCAGACATGGCCTTTCCCATATTCCAGGGAGATAAAAATAAGAGGTTTTTGACATTGCGCTGCCAACGGAAAAAAACAAAAAAATAACACAAAGAATTGTGGGAAAAAGCAAAAGTAATTTCATTTTATGGCGAAAAATAAACCAAACGGAAAGTAGGAGAACAAGACATGGAGGCAAAAGCAGAAATACGCCAAAAATCCTGTTAACATGACTTACAAAAAATATCATCATCAAAGAATGCCACACCAGACAGACAAGAATCAACAACAAAATTGTTGCACCAAAACGTAAAAATAAATAAATAAAAGGAGAGAAGAGAAGAAAAGAAAAAAATAAGATAAAATTAAATAAAAAATGGGGGACGACCAAAACAAACCATATGGGGAGACCACTAGGCAAGTGATGAGAATACCAAAAAGAAAATACAGAAAAAGCGGAACAGGAATATCCATAAAAGGCCGCAAGTTAAAGACAAGCCAGCAGACAATCCAGCTTCCATCTCCTCTCCTGGCTAGTGGCATTTTTGCAAAATAATACAAAAGCTCTCTGAAAACGGAAGTTGTAAACGCAGCAGGTTTTCAGACTTTCCCAGAATAGAAGAGCAACGGCCACAAGAATATTATGTGCCGGGAGAAAAAAAAACGAAACGAAACAGCCGCATTCAATGATGAAAACAAATTCAAAATAAAAGAAAAAAGAATAAATAATGGCAGAATATAACACTTTATGTTTGAGCAGCAGAAGACGAAGGTAGAATGGAGAATAGCAGGTTGGCTGGCTCCAAATTCAAAGGCTGAGGTCTAGGTAAACCTGCCATGAAAGCTAAGAGTTTTATGGCGGCCAGGCGGCTTCTGCGGCTCTCACAGAAAATGGAAAGGTGTTGGTGGCGGATGGATGGCCATTGAAATTTCGTTTGTATGCCAGCCAGACAGGTTTAAGCAGCAACAGCAGTTAAGTTAAAGCTATTCCGCAAATAATGGCAGCCGGAGAAGCGAAAAGCAGAGGACCCCTACACCTTTTTATCTTCTTTGGCCACCAAAAAAAAAAAAAAAAAAAAAAAAAAGAAACGCAAAACAAAATAAAACCTGTGTTGCAAAAGCAATAAAATACCTGTAAAAAACGCACACATACACACACAAGACAAGATAAATAGCAAAAAAAAAAAGGAGAAGAAGAAGAATGTGGAACTACCGCCGTTGACGATGACGATGATGATGCCATCCAAAATAAACCAAATTGCGACGCGTCAGACATTGACTCCCCAGCCAAACAACTCCACATCCAGTTTTCAGTAATTCGGTCACATGTATGTAAGGAGTGGTAGTTGTAGGTGTGTGTGTGTGACCGTATTGGAGGTTATGTTGTCCTGTTTTGTTTTTTTTTTTTTCTTTTTTTTTATTATTTTTTTATTTTCGATTTTGTTATGCCATCATCGCCAGCGTCATCATCGTGTCATTGTGGTGGTGTAAGGCAGCGTAAGCGTTTGATGTCATCACAAAATAGAGATTTTCGTTTTTCTTTGATAGACAAATTGTTGTGGCATTTTATTTTATTTATTCTTTAAGTTGTTACTTCCGTTTTTTTCTTTGTTTTGAATACCAAAAAAACGTATGAGGAATTTGAATTGTATTCAATTGACCACAGAAGTCCTCGAAGGATTTCCTCTGACAATAAAATGAATTTTATGGATTCTATAAATCTAAGGAGATATTTGAAGGTCATTTATTGGCAACAGATGACCCCTGGGCGGTTGAACTCGAAAGTCATACTTTGGTCATAGAATATCTTTAAAAGTTCTGCCACTAGACTATCTAGATCTGAGAGATTTCCTATATAAAATGCAAGAACCCGATAGGGCATCTCATTTCTCTCGAAGAACCTACAAAACATTGTACCATGTACCTTAAAAGGGCTTCTCTGTTTAACAAACGACCTTGAGAGGTCATTTATGTTAAAAGAAGCCCATGACAAGCCATTCAATAGAAGACCATGGGAGGGGCATATGTTTAATAGAAGACCATGAAAGGTCTATAAAAGATATTGAGAGCTCTTCCATTACATAAAAGAGTTCCTTAGAGGCCTTTTATGCTTTCTATGTTTTATAGAAGACCTCGATGATATATATTCTGCGTCTTTTAGAAGTAGAAGTAACATCATCTATGTCTAATAGAAGGCCTTAAGAGGTCCTCTACATTTTATAGAAGACGTTAAGAGGTCTTCTATGTTTAATAGAAAACCTAAGAAGACCTTCTATGATTCATCGAAAAACTTAGAAGGCATTTTATGTCTTGTAGAAAATTTCAGAAGGTATTCTATGTTTTTTAGAAAACCTCAAAAGGCCTTATATGTTTTACCGAAGACCTTAAGAGGTCTCCTATTTTTAATAGAAAAACCTAAGAAGACTTTCTATCATTCATAGAAAACCTTAGAAGGCATTCTATTTTTTTGTAGAAAATCTCAGAAGGCATTCCATGTTTTATAGAAGAACTTAAGAGATCTTCTATGTTTTATAGACAACTTTATGGGGTCTTCAATATTTTATAGAAGATCTTCCATGTTTTATGGAAAGCCTGAAAAAGTCTTCTATGTTTTACAGAAAACCTTAGAAGGCCATCAATGTATTATAGAAGACCTTAAGAGGTGGAGAGGAGAACTTCTATGTCCTATAGAAGACCTCACGAGGTCTTCTATGTTCTATTGAGACCTCACAAGGTCTTCTATGTTCTATTAAGACCTCACAATGTACTATGTACTATAGAAGACCTCACGAGGTCCTCTATGTTCAATAGAAGACCTCACGAGGTCTTCCATGTTCTATAGAAGACCTCACGAGGTCATCTATGTTCTATAGAAGACCTCACGAGGTCATCTATGTTCTATAGAAGACCTCACGAGGTCATCTATGTTCTATAGAAGACCTCACGAGGTTTTCTATGTTCTATAGACGACCTCACGAAGTCTTCTCTGTTCTATAGACGACCTCACGAAGTCTTCTCTGTTCTATAGAAGACCTCACGAGGTCATCTATGTTCTATAGAAGACCTCACGAGGTCATCTATGTTCTATAGAAGACCTCACGAGGTCATCTATGTTCTATGGAAGACCTAACGAGGTCATCTATGTTCTATAGAAGACCTCACGAGGCCTTCTATATTCTATAGAAGACTTCACGAGGCCTTCTATATTCTATAGAAGACTTCACGAGGCCTTCTATGATCTATAGAAGACCCCTCGATTTCGTCTATGTTCTATAGAAGACCTCACGAGGTCCTCTATGTTCTATAGAAGACCTCACGAGGTCCTCTATGTTCTATAGAAGACCTCACGAGGTCCTCTATGTTCTATAGAAGACCTCACGAGGTCCTCTATGTTCTATAGAAGACCTCACGAGGTCCTCTATGTTCTATAGAAGACCTCACGAGGTCCTCTATGTTCTATAGAAGACCTCACGAGGTCATCTATGTTCTATAGAAGACCTCACGAGGTCCTCTATGTTCTATAGAAGACCTCACGGGGTCTTCATGTTCTAAAGAAGACCTCACGAGGTCTTTATGTTCTGAAGAAGAACCTAACTACGAACTTTACTACGCTTCAAAGAAAAACTTAAAATGGATTCTATGTCTTTTGGAAAACCCCACAAGGTCCTCTAGAGGTCATTCATGTTCTATAGAATAAAACCTTTGGCAATCTATGTTCCGTTGAAGCTTCGCGAAGGTACCTCTATGGCCAATAAATTCCTCCAAGGCAAAGATTTTCCATATCTCAAAATTCTCCTTGGCAATTCAAAAATATCTACATTTCCAAGCATACTTTTAGGTGTTGAAGAGCAACTAATTGCCCCTTCAAGCCAACAATATAACTACCTTGTAATGCAAATCACTTTATTCGACAACCTAATTTCAACAAGTCAAGTATACTTTTAATTAACACTTTACAAACTCTTAAGATTGTTGCATACTCTAAGGAGCTTGTCTGCTGTTTAATTATTGCCAAACAAGAACAAGGAGTAATTTAACAAATTGTTATATTAGGGCAATTTGTTGAAAAGTTTAACCAGAGTTTGACAGTTTTATAAGTTCTTGCTGTTAAAATCATTGTGTGTTCAATTATTTGAAAAGGCAATGAAATGGCAAATTAAAATATAGCATACTTTTAGGTTGCAAATAAAGGATGAACTTTTAGTTGTCTTTTTTTATAGAAATAAATGACAAATTTGGTAAACAATGAAGCTTTTTTGATTTGTTTAAATGATTCATGGAAAAAATGGTTACAGAGAGGGGTAAAGAAAATGAAGGAGGGCCATAAAAATTGAGAAAATTTTGAAGAATATATATATTTTTTTGTTTGCTAAGGACGGACATCTTTTAAATTTACAATTTTATTTTATTCGCAAAGAATCACATCTCTTTAAGCTCAAAAAAAAAAACAAATATTTAATTTTTTAAGTATCTCCTTAATAGCCCTTGAATACTTGCTGTTTCTCAGAAAGATTATGCTGTGGCTTCTAAATACCAGCAAATTATCCTTTCATCCGGTTAAATTATATTAAATAACTCACAAAGCCTTTGTGTTCACACCAGCAATTAACACACACACACGCAACACATACACATGTCAGTTTCACACACATGTGTGTGTGTGCAAAGATTCACACCATAGATTGTGTTTGCCATAAGATATGCCGCCATACATTTAAGGTTACCTCAAAGTATGCTATAGAAAAGTTTTACATATCACCACCTACCCCGCTCGAACAAGCGAGGGTGTAAACATTGCTAATTGTTTACAGCAAACAAAAAAAGGTGTTGTTTGCAGAATCCGACAGAGAAACTGAGAGAAGACAGACAGACAGAAAGGCAGGAAGAAGTTTTTAAATAAGATATTCATTACGCAAGGAATTTTGTTCTGCACGGCAACTTCAAGTAATTAAGCCTTTAAGGAGTAGCATATGTTTGGGGGTTATTAGTACGGGAAATGTAATTGGAATTTATTCGTTCCTGAAATGGCTCGATTAAAAATTTAATATGTTTTAATTGAGCTGAGGATTTTTTTTTTTAATTGAGGTTTGAATTACAAAAAAAAATTATTGCCTACTTATAGGCAAAAATATTTTCTCTTCATTTTTTGCAATTTTTATTTGTGCCGATTGCCGCTCATTATTGATTCGAAAGGATAAATCTTTTTTCCTTTGAAGTGAAATTTTAAGCCTTTAATAATGAAAAAAGAAAAGAATTGTATAGCAGTCTGTTGTCAATCCTTTGTCAGGAAGTTTTTTTGCTTAGCCAGGATTTTGTATGAAATCTTCTCGATAAAAGCTTTGACAAGTGAAGGCAATTGGTTGCTCAAAATTTAATGGAAAAAATCGTAAAGAGTATATAATTTTTTTCCTTTCACAACTAAAGCATACTTTGAGGCCTTCGGTGAAAATGGAATACTTTAGGGAGATTGTATAAATCTCATGAATAATTAACCTCAGTTATCGGAAGACCGTTTTGGCAACATAAGAAAATTATGGGGTCCAATTGGCAAGAAACCTCAAAAGGCCCCCCAAAAGGCAAAGAAGATTTCTGAACGCCGTCTATCGGCAATGGGAAGACTGTCATTTGGCAAAAAAAAACTTTAAGGGACTTTCGGAAATAGAGGTCATCTGAGAGTCTTCTATTGTCTCCGGCGGTCTTTTACGCAAAGAGAGCCTTCAATGATCTGCTTCCAAACCGCTCTAAAAGATCTTATATTGCCAACAGAGGGCTTTCGAGCGGTTTTTATTTGAAAAGTTGAGGTGAAATAGGACTTTGGGAGACCTCAACTTTTGAAATGAAAATCGCTGGAAGGCTCTCTGTGAGCAATATAAAGCATAAGAATGCCCTCTGTTGGTTTTGGAGTAGATCGTAAAAAACCACCGGAGACAATAGAAGATACTCAGAGACCCTCTATTTCCAAAAAAGAGCTGTGTAGGAACTTTATGAGAAATATAAATTCCTCGAATCGAAATATAGGTTACTTGAACGCCATCTAGTGACAGTAGGATACTTCCTAAGCCCTCTATTAAAATAGACGTTGCACGAAAGCCCTCTATTGGTAATAGAAGACTTCCCAAGGCTCTCAATTTACAATAAAAGGGTCCCACAGCAGAGGAACTGTAATGGCCCCTATTGGCTATCGAAGTCGTCCAAAAGTCCTCTATTGGCAATAGAAGATTTATAAAGAACCTCTGTTGCAATACAAGACATATCAGACATCTTTTTTTTATTTTTTTTTGAAATAAAATAAAAGAGCGCCAAAACAATAGAAGATACTCACAGGACCTATATTTGCAAACAAGAGCTTTGAAAGATCTTTGTGAAAAATAAAAAATCCTAAAATGTTATATTTAATAATTTAAGAGCGCCTGGAGAACGTCTATCGAAACAGAAGTTGCTTGAACGCCATCTCTATTGGCAACAGAAGACTTCCCAATGCTCTCAATTTGCAATGTAATGTTTCTACAGCAGAGGTACACTAAAGCTCTCTATTGGCTATAGAAGTGGTGGAAAGGTCCTCTATTGACAATAGAAGATTTTTAAAGGCCAACTGTTGGCAGTACAAGACCCACCACTCTCGCTGGGCGTAAGACCACCAGAAGCAAAATAAAAATAATTCTGTAGGTATGTTATTGGTCTTAAAAGGCCTCCGACGTCGGTCTATTTGAAACAGAAAACCTCTAAAGGCCCTGAAAGAGCTCTGCAGAGACTCTATTAGCAATATACGATCCTCAAAGGTCCTAATTTCACAATGGAATGCCCCAGAAGTAATATAGGAGACCTCTATAGGCCTTAAAAGGTATTCTGTGTTTTAAAGAAGACCTTAAAAGCCTTCTATGTTTTATAGAACATCTTATAAGGCCTTCTATGTTTTATAGAAGACCTTAGAAAGCCTTCTATGTTTTATAGAATATCTTAAAAGTTCTTCTATGCTTTATAGATGACTTTAAGATGTCTTCTATGTTTTAAACGAGCTTTTAATATGTATGCCTTCTGTTGAAATCGTAGTTACATGAATGCCCTCTTATGACAATGAAAGGCTGAAATATTCCCCCTTAATGGTAATAGAAGACTTAAGTAGGGCTCCTAGCGGGGATGCTTCATTGACAATGGAATTCCCAAGATACATTCAAAGACCTCCATTGGAAACAGATGAGCTCCACTGGCCCTCTTTTGTCAAAATATGAACTCTGCCCTCTATTGGTATAAAAGGGTTTATAAATGCCCTCTATTGGCTATATAAGACCCCTGAGGACCTCCTCTATAGAAATATAAGTAGCCCTTTTAAACTTTTTCTTGTAGGTAAACCCTTCAAAAAACCTCTCTTGTAAAATCAAGATATTCCGCATTGGGGACATCAGACTTCAAAGTCGGTCGAAGTGGCCAAAGGCAAAAAAAAACATCTTCAGAGGCCTCTTTGAAATAGAAGGAAGTATAGAAGAAGTATTGAGATAAAGGACCTCGAAAGTACATATATTCGTAATAAAAGACCACCAAAGCCCCCCCCTCCATTGGCAAAAGAAGAGCCCCAAAGGCCCTCTATTGGCTATAGAAGACTTAACAACCTCTCCAAGCGGTGAAAGATGACAACGCTTTATTGGCAATAGAAGGCCCGAGGTAAAGCAGACACTCAGAGACCTCTATTGGAAACGGAAATGTGACATCCAAAGGGCCTCTCTTGGTTAAAAAAGACGCATTAAGATCCCTTATAGCTTACATAAACACCTGAAGACCCATAATTTAAATAGAATACCTATTAAGAACATCCAATAGCAAAACAAGCCCTCAGAAACATTATCTTGAAAGTAAAACCTCCAAAGGTCCTCCCTTGGAAAAAAGACCACTGAGGGTTTTCTACAGACCTAAAAAGATTTTCGTAAAACCTATGTTGACAAGAGACTAAAGAAGACCCGAAAGTCTTTTTTAGACCAAAGATAATCTCTTAAGTTGTTAATGGGCGCAGTAAGACCTTTCAAGAAAATTTATAGACAAAAGGACACCACTCAAGGTGCTAAAATTGCCCAAGAAGACCTTTCAAGATATTCCATAGAAAAAATAAGACATATTCTATCTTTCAAGGACAATAGACGGTCGCAGAAGGCCATCTATTGGCAATAAGAAAAAGTTCGAAGACCTTTAAATCCCTAAAATAGCAATAAAAATAACTATAAAGGTCCTGTATGAAAAAAATACGACCTACGAAGGCCCCCTATTGGAAAAAAAAAACTCCGAACTCCTACTATTGAGAAAATAAGACCTCAATCTATTAACTAGAAAATATATCTGAAAGTCCTCTAGTAGAAGACCTTTGGCGAACTTCCATTTACAGAAGGCTTTTAAAGGTCCTCTATTGGCCGTAGAAGACTTCTAGAATCATTCTATTCCAAATGTTCAAAATTTCCTTTATGAGAAAGTTGCGTTCCACGTAATCTTTTCCCAAAAATCGATAACTGCACAAACATTTATCTTTTTTAAAATCCACAACTTTTTAATCCGATTAATTCTTGTTTAAAATCCACCGCATAATCTCCCCTTGAGAGATAAGCCCAGACAATGGTAAAGCATAGTTTTTTTACTTTGGCATGAGTTTTTAATTTGTTAAATTTTTGGATCTCCTCCCTTTGCTATCCTGCACTCACTCTGTCCCATTTAAACTTTTTGTCTGTGACGCCACAAAGTACACCATGTTTTTTTTTTTTCTGGAAAAAGAATTGCAAAATTAACATTTTTGTTTTCTTTTAAAAAGGACAAAGAGAGGAGAGGGAGATGAATAACTTTAGCTATTTATTTTTTTTTTTTTTCAAACCCGCCATTTTCCTTTTTTTTTTGGCTGGACCTAAGAGCTTCATTTTTTTGGTATTTTGTTACCATTACTGGCCTTTGTCTTTCATTATTGTAATTTATTTTTTTTTACTGTTGGCTGGAAGGTTTTTGGTGTTTTTTTCCTCTTTTTTTTGTCTCAGTTCTCCTTAGATTCGTTAATGAAAATAATTTTTTAATTAGAATTGTTCGTTTGTAATGCTTTTGCGGCGCGTCGCTAAATTTTTTCGCTTCGTTCTGCTGTAGCATTATTTTTAATGAACATTTTTTTGGACTAGAGAGTAGCGACGGACGGACTGGCCTCTCGTTAGTAACCAACCAACCAAATATCGAAATCCTCTTCTCAGTTAGCCACCTAAAAGTATGCTTCGTTTTTTTTCGTCTTCTCATTAACGTTTAATTCCCATCTGGACATTTCGGAGCTGGGCTGGCGTTCTTTGACCTGTGTAACATTGTGTCTGGTAAAACGTCAGCCAAAGTGATTTGATTTGTGTTGGAAAAAAAGAAGAAGCAAAAAACACCAACAACAACAAAGCGAGAAAAACTTATTGTCTGGCCACTAAGTTGTTAAAGAGATTGAAGTGCATTTCTGTGTAACGTTTTTCTTTTTTTTTGCACAGCTAGAGGAGTTGGAGGAAGTTGAATGGTCATAGTTATATTAAAGTCAAAAAGGTACTGGAGAGATCAGCGAAACTTGGTGACTTAGACAATTTTAGCTAAAGATTTGCAAAATCTTTTCAAAAAAGACCCTGAGGAGATTTTGAGAGTCTTTCAAAAGGACTTGCGAAAAAGTTCTCTGGTCCTGACATTGCGTTTTTTTTTTTTTTTTTTTTTAGGCCTTGAGATGGTTTTAAGATAAGAAGACCTTGAAAGGTCTTCTTGGGTTCATTGAAGAATTTGAGAGATTATCTTTGGGCTATGACAGATCGTTGCAAGTCTATTGAAAACCTTAGGTTTCTTCTTTAACCCAATGAACATCCTGGCAGGACTTCTTTGGTCCACAGAAGACCTTTGATGGACTTCTTTGCCATATAGAAGACCTGGAGAAGTCTTATCTGGTCTTTTTTATTCGCCTTTGTTACTTTGACGAACCAAACCTAGAAAGATCTGCTTGGGTGCTTTGACGATTTTTGTTGTCTTGTTTGGTTAAAGATCTTTTGAATCCATTAAAGGCCTTGAGCGGTCTTTCTGATCTGTATTCGGGCTTATGAGGCCTTGAAGGTCTTCTTGTATAGGTTCGGAGGTCTTGTTTTTCTTATGTGTAAAAAATATCCTGAAAGGTCCTATTTAAGACCTGGACGGTGATGCTTCAAAGTCCTCCTTTGATCTGATCGGTCCATAGAAGACACTGCATGCATATCTTCCTTGTGAGAACTTCTTGGGTCAATTGAAGACCTTGATAAACCCCAAAAGACTTCGAAAGGATCCCAAAAGAAAGATTTTTTTTGGTTTCTAGAAGGCCTAGAGAGATCCTTGTTACTCGAGATCGCTTCGTTGATATCTCGACAAGTTTTTGATTATTGTTTCATAAAATGGTTCAAGTAAGGTCCTCGTTGGTCTATGGAAGACATTAAAAGACCTTCGTTGGCCTTCAGACGACCTGAGAGACATTTTTCGATCTTTCGAAAACTTTGAAGGTATCCTTAGGACTCCCCGGTACCTTCGGAGATGTTCTTAGGTCTATGAAGACCTTGAAATGCTTTTTTGGGTATTCAGAGGAGATTGAGAGGTATTCTGAGGCCTTTAGAAGACCTTGACTTTCTATGGTTAATTTGTATAGTCCTTGAAATATATTCCTATCATGTTTAAAACCCTGATAGTCCATTATAATTATTCCTTTAAAATCCACGTTTGAAATTCTGAAAGTCCTTGAAACATATTCCTTAAAAATCGAAATTATTCCTTAAAAGTCTTCGTTCGGAATTCTGAGAGTCCTTGAAAAATACTCCTTAAAAATCTCAGTTCGGAATTCTGAGAGTCCTTGGAAAGTATTCCTTAAATATCTCCGTTCGGAATTCTGAGAGAGAATTCCTTGGAAAATATTCCTTAAAAATCTCCGTTCGGAATTCTGAGAATCCTTCGAAAATATTAATCCTAAGAATTAATCCTTAAAAATCCATTCTGAGTCCTTGGAAAATTATCCTTACAAAATCCACGTTTGGGAATCTGAGAGTCCTTGTAAACTCTTCCTCAAAAATTCACGTTTGGTGATCTTAGAGTCCTTGGAAAATATTACTTAAAAAATCCACGTTTGTTAATCTTAGAGTCCTTGGAGAATTGTCCTTTAAAAATCCACGTTTGGGAATCTGAGGGTCCTTGGAAAATATTCGTTAAAAATCCAAGTTCGGGATTCTGAGAGTCATTGAAAAAAAATCTTTATAAATCCACGTTTGGAAATCTGAGTCCTGTAAAAAATTCCCTACAAAAACCACGACTGAGAGTCCTAGGAAAATATTCCTTAAAAAATCCAGGTTTGGGAATCTGAGAGTCCTTGTAAAATATTCCTTAAACCACCCACGATTGGCAATCTGAGTGTCCTTGGAAAATATTCCTTAAAAATCCACGTTTGGTAATCTTAGAGTCCTTGGAAAATATTCCTTAAAAATACACGTTTGGTAATCTTAGAGTCCTTGGAAAATATTCCTTAAAAAATCCACGTTTGGTAATCTTAGAGTCCTTGGAGAATTGTCCTTAAAAAAATCCACGTTTGGGTATCTGAGAGCCCTTGGAAAATATTCGTTAAAAATCCACGTTCGGCATTCGGAAAGTCATTGGAAAAAATCTTTAAAAATCCACGTTTGGAAATATGAGTCCTTGTAAAAAAATTCCCCAAAAAAACCACGACTGAGAGTCCTTGGAAAATATTCCTTAAAAATCTAGATTTGAGAATCTGAGAATCCCATATTTGGGAATCTGAGAGTCCTTGGAAAAAAAGAATCTTTAAAAATCCCCGTTAGAGAATCTGAGTCCTTGAAAAAATTCTCTAAAAAATCCACGTTTGGTAATCTTGGAATCCTTGGAAAAAAATCCTTAAAAACCCACGATTGGGTTTTTTCTTGGAAAAAATTCCAAGAAAAATGTCCACGTCGCTACCTCTAATTATCTCTGAGAATTAATCCTTGAAAAACCACGTCTGGGAATCTGGGAGTCCTTGGAAAATATTTCTAACAAAATCCACCCCTATTTGTCTCTGCGAATTAACCCTTAAAAATTCACGTTTGAAGCTCTAATAATTCCTCAAATAGTTTCTTCAATCCTCATTGAAAACTCTGATTCTCCTTGAAAAATTCTTGTTTGTTTCTCTTGTATTTCTTGAAAAAAGTTCCTTAAAAAAACTCTACCATTAAAATCTGATCTGAAAACTCCACCATTGAAAATCTGATAATCCTCGGAAATCCGCTTTTGCAACTATGAGTCTTTGAAAAACGGTCCTTAAGAACATGTATTCGTATCCTTAAAAAAATTAAACTCTAATTTGTTAAGGAAATTGATGTCTGTGGCTTTACTATTCCTTGAAAAAATCTTCTTCCTTCAAAAATCTCCGTTTGAAACTCGGAGAGTCCTTAAAATTGATCCTGTAAAACCCTCGTTTACAGAGGATCTTAGAATTCTATTTCCAATGGAAGTCTTTCCAAAGCATTCGGACTCAAAATGAAAAGTCCTCTTAATAAATGTATCCTGTAATCCTACTCCTGTAATGACTTCGAGGAGTAGGATATTGCCACGAAAACTGATATCCTTTGATTAGCATAAAATTAATTTTCCACTTCTTAATTATGGTCATAGTTATTATCCGCTAGAAAACTTGGTCCTTCGACCACGACACGACAACTATTAAGAAGCAAATTTCATGTTTTTTCTTCTTTTGTGTGGACGCCTAAAAGTATGCATTTGATTTCAATAAATGAGGCATCCCGTCCACAACGAACCCATGCATAAGATGTCAATAAGTTATTACAAAGTTTGCTTGCAAAGAAGACTTAACATCAATTGCTATGCAGTGGTCGTATGGCTCCTGGCTCCCCCTCCCCACCACTTTGTCTACTTTGTGTGGTCCTTGAGAATCTTTTTATGCCCACGAAGAAGAAAAGAAGAAAAAAAAAGTTCGACAAAACTCCTTCATAAGCAAGTCATTTCCGCTGACGTTTGTCGATGACGCTCTCTGGTTCTCACCCTCTCCCCCTCCCTCTCTCACTCTTCGCTTTCTCCTTAACCACAAACGTACAATTTGTATGCCTTTGATGTTCCGCTGTGTTTTTGTGGCAAAGTGTCATACTTTGGAAGAAAGGCTGCGAATGCTGTCTGAGAGAATGTGTGTGTGCGTTTGTCCTGCTTCATTTTTTTCAAGTATCTGGCCCAAACCTCCCAAAAATATGCATTAAATAATGTTTAATACATGATTGTGTTTTTTTCTTGTTTTCGTTAAGAAACAGCAGCATCTCTTTGCTGCTCTTCACAACTTTTGCTTGAGGTGTGGGGAGATGGGGAGATTTCTGTGGCTTTTTTATAATTTATATAACATATGCGACATATTTCCATGCATATACATATATATACATATGTATGTGTTATATACTACATAAAAAATATATATACTTTTGTTTCTTGGTTGCCACAAAAGGAAGAAGAAGAAAGCACCAGCCAGCCAGCCAGCCAGCCAGCCACACTCTTGTTGTATCATTTGCATTTCTTTGTAGAGATCGGATGGTCGGTCGGTCCAAGCCTTTGGCTGGTTATTGGTATTCAAGTGTCCTTTCTACTCAATACAAGTGTGTGCGTGTGCATGTAAAGAGCCTTGTCGTTGTATTTGTAATTCTCTTTGAAGGAACAGAAGAAAAAAAAAACGAAATCAAGAGGCTGCAAATGCATCAGGGTTGGGAGTTATTTTTTCCTCAACTGCATTTTCTTGGGCATAATATATACAACAACAACAAAAAAGCACACGCATAATTTCCATTAAGTCCCTTACCCACCACCACCCTCTGCCCTTCTCGCTATACCACCCACCATCACATTGTGCGTAGAGATTGCTCTTTGTGTGTTTATCTTGGCCGACCGACCGACCGACCGGCCTGTATGTGGCTGCATTAATTACTTGCTTTTTATTTTTGTACCAGAGACTCATCTCAGGTTCCTTATTTAAGGCATGATCTCCCTCCACTGGGCTTTGTGCCCCCTGACTGCCATCACCACACTTAACCTCGACATTTTTTTCACCAGAAAAAAAACGTCGGAAGAAAAAAATACAATGCAACGTAAACTTCTTAATCCGCACTGGACGACGACGTAGACATTCGCATTCACACAAAGATTTTCCTGCGTGCATTTTCCTTTCATGTCGTTCTTTTTTTTTCTCCTTAAGATGGAATTATAAATGCAAGTTCCTGAGTATTATATGTTTGCTTACACACGCACACACACACATACATACACACACGAAGATACGCACACATTCAAGCAGCTTGTGCATGCATATGAAAGATGAATAATTGCATATTTATGCAACAACACCCCCAGCACACGCAAGAGGTTTATCATCACCTGTGTAAACCCCCAACCCCTCCCTCCATCTTCGAGTCTTCGAAGAAATTTCTGGACATTTGGGATTATGCATGAGTGGAAAATACGTGGAAATGTCCTGCACGAAAAAGAAAATCCACGTTTTTTGAACACAATATAACCTTTCACATTTGAGGATAAGAAATAAGCCAAGCGTGGTGCATACTTTTAGGCTGATGGTGCATCAGGAAATCTCAAAAGACATTGGGAGATCTAAGGAGAATAATAGAGGATTCCATATAGCATGTAAACCCCCATGTCGGGGGTTTACCGTCATTTAGAAACACTTCGCCCTACCCCTTCCCCCTTTTCGAAGAAATTTAGGGACATTTGATATCATGCACGAAGAAGAAATGTTTAGAAAATTTTCCTTAGGAAAAGGAAATATCCGTTTCTGTACACCAAAATAATGTTTTAGTGCAAAAGATGAGATATACTCCATGTGTGGTGCATACTTTTAGGCTCATTGTATTTTGATATAGAAGAAAAGGACCTTTAAAACATGGCATAACAAAAATAATGCGATCTTTGAATACCCTCCACCATTTGAAACAATTTTGCCATTTAAAAAAAAAAAAATAAATAAATAAATCCGTTAAAAATTCTGTTAAAATCTTAAAAATACTAAACTTAGACGTTATATTAGAGTCTATACGACGACGTGGACCTGCATAGGCTACTTTTGTCACAAACCATTACAATATTCAAATGCGAATCTTGAATAAGAAAATGCGGTGAATAATGTCGCTAAAATCATCAAAATTCCGAATATCGGAGGGTACCGTTATATGGGGGTTATACGAATACGTGGACCTGCAGAGACAATTTTCGGTCATAGGCTGTAATACCCATTACGAACTTCAAATACCAAATTTGAAACAATTCCGATGAATAATTTCGCAAAAATCATAAAAGTACTGAATATCGGGAGGTACCGTTATATGGGGGCTATACGAAGACGTGGATCTGCACAGACAATTTTCTGTCATAGGCTGTAGTACCCATTACGAACGTCAAATACCAAATTTCCAGTGAATAATGTCGCTTAAATCAACAAAATACCGAAAAAGGGAGGTACCATTATATAGGGGCTATACCAAAACGTGGACCTACATCACCCATTTTCAATACCAAAAGTCCTGCAGACTTCATATTGTTCGGAAGCTAGAGTGATCGCTAAATCGACATAGAATTTTATGCTGATCAAGAATATATGAAGGGCTCACAGCTATACCGAACTAAGTCATAAAAACATAATTCGAAGATATTTAGAGGTAAAGTAAATGCACTGCCATTAATTTCTGGAAGGAATATTTTAGTCTACCAAAAGAAAATGTAAAAGACTATATTCAAAATTAACTAATGATATTAATTTAAAATAAAAATAATTTAAATATATTACTAAAAAAATATTCAAAAACAAAAAAACCTACTTTGGTTCATTATTACTCTGAATAAAATTTGAAGGTTTCACAGCTAAAGAGAACCAAGTCAAAAAAATAAAATAAGGTGTTCGTTATATGACTAAATATAGTTCACTTCAGCGATTAATTTCCCACTAGTTTCGGAGTTTTATTTTGAGTCATGTTTTGCTTTAGCGGCTGGCAGCTGCGTGTACATCTGTTGTAATTGACAACCATTGTGATTTTTTGGAAAATAAAATAAATTCATTTAAAAACAAGTAAAAAAACATTAAGTTCGGCCGGGCCAAACTTTTAATACCCTCCACTTTAGGGTAAAAGAAACATTAGAAGAAATGTGGCAAAAACCATTAAAATGCCGATTATGGGGAGGTACCGTTATATGGGGGCTATACCAAAACGTGGACCTATAATTACAATGTTTCGCCACCGGAGCTGGAACCCATTATGACCAACAAATACCAATTTTTAGACAAATCAGTGAAAAAATGTGGCAAAAACAATCAAAATACCGAATATCGGGAGGTACCGTTATATGGGGGCTATATCAAATCATGGACCCATGCATGCAATGTTTCGCCACCGAAGCTGGAACCAATTATGACCAACAAATACCAATTTTCGAACAAATCCCTGAAAAAATGTGGCAAAAATCATCAAATTACCGAATATCGGGAGGTACCGTTATATGGGGGCTATACCAAAACGTGGACCTATAATTACAATGTTTCGCCACCGGAGCTGGAACCCATTATGACCAACAAATACCGATTTTCAGACAAATCCGTGAAAAAATGTGGTAAAAAAACTAAAATACTAAATATCGGGAGGTACCTTTATATGGGGGCTATACCACAACGTGGACCTGTACATGCAATGTTTTGCCACACGCTCAGGGACCCGCTATGACCTACAAATACCAATTTTAAGACAAATCCGTGAAAAAATGTGGTATGAATCATCAAAATACCGAATATCGGGAGGTACCGTTATATGGGGACTATACCAGAACGTGGACCGATATATCTCATTTTCAATACCAACCATCCTAGACACAATGCAAATAGCTCTGCTAAATTTTGGAGCTCTACGTCAAATAATGTGGGCTGTATCGTGATTTCAACAGACAGACGGACAGACAGACAGACAGACGGACAGACAGACAGACGGACATCGTTAAATCGACTTAGAATTTTATGCTGATTATGAATATATATACTTTATGGGGTCTAAAATGAATATTTAGGGATGTTACAAACGGAATGACAAAGTTAATATACCCTCCTTTCCAAGGTGGAGGGTATAAAAAAAATAAATTAATGTCAACAAGGACAAAGGAAAATTTAAGGTTTCAACTATGGTAGAAAAAGATGGTAAAGTCATGCAATTATATGTTTACATTTTTATACCCTGCACCATAGTATGGAGGGTATATTAAGTTTGTCATTCCGTTTGTAACACCTCGAAATATACATTTTAGACCCCACAAAGTATATATATTCTTGATCAGCATAACAGTCTATCCGTCTGTCCGTCTGTGGAAATCACTCTAGCTTCCGAACGAAATGAAGTAAGTTGATAAAAATTTACTCAAATGCGTATTATGACTGTAGGACTTTTGGTATTGAAAATGGGCCATGTAGGTCCACGTCTCCGTATAGCCCCCATATAACGGTGTCCCCCGATATTCGGTGTTTTGATGATTTTAGCGATATTACTTACCGGAACTATTTCAAATTAAGTATTTGAAGTTCGTAATGAATACTACAGCCTATGACAGCAAATTGTATGTGCAGCTCCACGTTTTCATATAGACCCTAATATACGGCTTCATTCGGTATTTTTAAGATTTTAACTGAATTTTTAATGGATTTAAATTTTTTGAAAATTGCAAAATTTGTACCAAATGTTGGAGGGTATTCAAAGTTCGGCCCGAACTTACAGCTTTTTTACTTGTTTCTTTTTTTCAACGTTGCAGGGAAAGTTGACAGGGTAAATTACAGAAAATGCAGAGATGGATATGCTTATATGAAATGACTTTACCTTCCTTATTTTACCATGGTTTCAACAAATATTTACACATAAAAAATTCGTCATTTCCGTTTTCATCATTTTTGGGGCTGGCAAATATTCCTCATTTTCATTACTGGAAAAATCACTAGTGCTGCTATTATTACTATCCATTTATAGAAAACACTGATTTTTTTTAATTTTGCTGAAAACTGAACGACAATAAACACGTTCTCACTAATAGTACTGATTCAACGTGAAACACACTGACTTGGTTCATTTTTGCTTTGAAAAAAGTCGAAATTGTCAGTCGTTGACTTAGGTTTTTTACCGTTATCTTTGGAACGAAACACTTTTTGACATTGTGCTTTATAGAGTAAACAGAGTTTCCATATACCGGGACATTGGCACTAATTTCGGCATTTTTTATTTTTCATGACTTGGTTCGGTATAGCAGTGAGCCCTCCATATATACTTTGTGGGGTCTAAAAGGTATATTTCGAGGTGTTACAAACGGCATGACAAACTTAATATACCCTCCATACTATAGTGGAGGGTATAAAAATATTTTATTGACCTGAAGGTCATAGAAGAACTGTGGTGGCGTTCAAAAAATATCTGTCATTTTTGTTGTAGTGTTTATGGGACTTCGAAGGTTCCTAACTTGTATTGTAAAGAGTTAATCGGAGATTAGAGGCAGTTACCGGCTTATAAATCCAGTTATACATTACAAAGGCTTATTAAGGGCTTGAAAGACTTGTTAATGGCTTATAAGGCAGTTAAGGGCTTAACAAATTTTCTAAGCTTCATGTCCTTCACCTGAAGAGATCTAGCTCTCCTATAATTTCATCAAAAATCGAATATATGGCTAAAAGAACAGTACAAAGTTTCGAAGCCCTGTTAAGCGCATGAAAGGCTGGTTTGATGGGCTTGCATGACAAAGAGGAACAGTGGTGGCGTTCAAAAAATATCTGTCATTTCAGTAGGACAAATGTCTAAGGGACTTCAAAGGCTCTTAACTCGTATTGTAAAGAGTTAATCGGAAGTTGGAGGCAGTTAAAAGCTAATAAATCCAGTTATGCGTTTTAAAGGCTTGTTAAGGGCTTGAAAGAATTGCTAAGGGCTTATAAGACAGGTAAGGTCTTAACAAATCTCTAAGCTTACAAAAGGGAGCACCTATAGAGATCTATTTCTCCAATAATTTCTTCAAAAATCGAATATAAGGTTAAAAAAGCAGTACAGTTTCGAAGCCCTTTTAAGTGCTTGAAACACTTGTTCTATGGGCTTGTATGACTTGTTTGAATCATGTTTAAGGTTCAGAAGATTTGTGTATGGCAGACAATACTTGTAATAGCTTAGATTACTATAAGAAGCTTTCAAGTAATATACCATAAAGAGAACTTAACACATTCATTCATTTTTTTATTGTCAAAGACATTCTTAAAAGAAGACGTGCAACTCCTGTAAATTTGAATACACTTGCAAGAGCTTCAGTTCCAAACTTAGAAGGCTTGTTAAAGAGTAAAGGACACATAGAAAGGCAGATCATTTGAAATATATTTAAAACCGTATTTTATTTGAAATCCTTAAAAGATTCGATTGTATTTCGAAGAAGTTTGCTGCCATCTGAAAGCTTCTTATTCCATGAAAACACGTCCAATTTTTTCTCAAGTTCTCAGATGATTGTAATAGCAATTTAAATATATCCAAACTAGTTAGAATCAGATTTAAAGTCGTTGCATACAATTTTCCAGTCCGTTCGTAAGATTAGTAGAGTCTAAGATTTATTAAGAGTCAATAGGCTTGAAAACGGCTTAGGTGACATGTTGAAGGCTTGAACGACATATGAATGGCTTAGAAGACTTGTTAAGGGCTCAGAACGCCTAGTAAGGCAGTATATTTGACCTCTATTTAAAAGCTTTTAATAGATTAAAAGTGGTTGCATACACCTGTATCTAGTCCGTTCGTACGATTTGTTGTCTTACAAAAGATCTGGTCTCAATAGACTTGAAAAGGGCTTAGATGACATGTTGAAGGCTTGGAAGACATTTGCAGGTTTTGGAAGACTTATAAAGAGTACGGAACCCCTAGTAAGGCAGTTCATTTGATCTCTATTTAAAATCGTTCTTCATTTGAAGTCCTTAAAAAATTCTATTGCATTTCTAAAAATTTCGTTGCCCTCTCAAGGTTTTTTATTCCCTGAAAAGACATTATTAAGTTCTTAAAAGACTTCAAAAGCTTTCAAAATGTCTTTAAACTAATAATGAACTTTTTTAAATTATTTGCACACGGTATTCGTCGGTTCTTAAGATTTGTCAAGTCTTACAAAAGATTAGCCAAGTCTCAAATGGCTTGAAAAGGGCTTAGATGACATGTTAAAGGCTTGAAAGACATCAGAATAGCTTAGAAGACTTATTAAGGGTTTAGGGCCACTAGTAAGGGATTTTATTTCGACTCTACATGAAATTGTTCTTCATTTGCAATTCTTTCAAAGTTCGATTACATTTCCGAATAAGATTTTTGTTTTTGGAAAGCTTATTAGACCTAAAAAGTGTTCCAAAAATTTTCTCAAGTTCTCAGATGACATTAAAAGCTTTTAAAATATATCCAAACTAATTAGAAACGTTTAAATAGCCGTCACGTACATCGATCTAGTCCGTTCTTAAGATTTGTAAAGTCTTACAAAAGATTCACTAAGTCTCAGTACACTTGAAAAGGTCTTAGATGTCATGTCAAAGGCTTGGAAGACATCAGAATGACTCAAAAGTCGTATGCAACTACTTTCCCGTTCGTTCGGATTGGAAGAATCTTACAAAAGATTTGCCAAGTCCCAATAACCTTGAAAAAGGCTTAGATGACACGTCAAAAGATTGGAGCACATTTACAGGACTTAGAAGAAATGAGCTCAGAACTCATTCGAACTCTGCATCATAACCCCACTCCATTGAAATTCCTTGAGGGTTCAATAACATCTTTGAATAAATTCCTTGACCTCTCCCTCCACCACACTTTTACTTCCGAAAAACCACAACCAATTTATGCTGTCTGGGCAAATACAAATATAGACATACATTTTTAATAGGAAAGTTACACCTACTCTTAGGCGTTAAATACAAACAAATAAGGCATACATTTAGGCAGCCAAATGTGAAGGATTTTCATGGTAAGCCAGAGAAAATGTCTGAGAATTTCAGCAAATAACTAGGAATGCCAATAAAAAAGTATTTCTATTTACCAAAAAAAAAAAAAAAAAAAAAAGAAAAAAAAACAAAACTAAACTAAAGGAAGCTTTAATAATTCCATCCAATAGTTTTTGAAAGAAAAAATAAATGCATACACACACTTCCACATCAAGGATATATAAGGAGACTGAAAAAAACAAAATGATTGAATATTAAGGAAATTGAGGCGACGAACAAAAAACAAAAACACAAACTCCTGTTATTGGCAACAATATTTGCTTGATTCAATGATTTTATTGATTGGAAATATTTTTTTTTTTTTCGTTTTTGATTCTCTGCTTAAGTTTTTTTCAGAGCAGAAATTATTCCGACGCCATAGCAAAGATGAAGTTTGGCTGAAACTGAGAGGAGGGGAAGGAAACAAAGATGAGGGCGGCCACAAAAAGTTAATTGGAAGTTCGACAAGGAGTCGAAAAATTTTCTTTGGAGGTGTAAATGCTAAGGGAATTGTAAAGAGAATTGTCTTTGGGTTGGAAAAAAAACAAGGCGAGGCTTGTGCTAATTTTTTTCTTCGCCTTCGATTATTTCGTTGTTGTTGTTATTATTTCAGTGGGTGGGCAGAGTGAATGGCTGGTAGTTTGGGTAATAATGGAAAATTGCTTTAATGAAGGGTGTGTCAAAATAGCTACTAAACATGTTAAGACAACGACAAAAAGCATTGGCAATCAATAAGTCAACACACAGAAAAAGAGAAGCGGGAGGGATAGAGAGAAAGAAAGACTATAAATGGTGGCTAAAGGATTATTAGTTGTGTGCAAAAAGGATAATTACTTTATATATAAAGTGTCATTAAAACAAAGGACATGCCTTAAATTTGGGAGAATATAAAAAGCTTTAGGTCTTATAAAAAAAGACAGATCTTTTAAAAGAGGTAGTAGAAGAATATAGAACAAGCTCAGGTCTTATAAAAAATAACAGATTTTTAAAAATACAAGTAGTACGGGAAGCCCAAAGAAGCTACGAAGTAGTTAGAAGATCCGTAAGGAACTTGAAAGGCACTTTAACATATTCTCCAAGTTTTAAGGTCCTTACAGATTTTTTGTAAGATAAAATATATATCCAAGTGCCACGAAGAAATTTCAATAGTGGAAGCTAGTTTCAGGGGCTTTGAAACTCCATCTTGGACTCTTCAAATAGTTTTAGGACAATTGAAAAAAAAAAAACAGGATCTTGTAATAAAATTTGGGTGTATTTTAAGGCCATTTAATATTGCTTTAGAAGCCCTGCCCACACAAAGAACATGTAAATAACATTCCAAATTTTTTTTCAGGATTTCATTGCCTTGGAGGCCCTTAAACACCAATTGGGGATATTTTAAACCTTTGATAGGCCTTTTTAAGTAATTAAGCCGAAAATATTATGTCCAGGTCTTTAAATCACCCGCAGGGCATCATAAGTTCAAATAAAAAAATTTGAACAAAAACATTGAAAAGCTTAAATGGCTTATTGAGGGCTTGGAAGGCTTGCAAATGGTTTGGAATGCTTGAACAGGACAAATACAATTTTTTTTTTGGATTAGAAAGTCTGCGAAAGATTTATCCGGAATTAGAAGACTTCCCAAGTAGTTCTATAATCTTTTAAAAAGAAAATTGAAGGCCGGGTTCATGTGCGAGGCTTGTAAATGGCTTGGAAGGCTTGATCATGATACATACAACATTTTTTTTTTTTGTGATTATAGAGTCTTTGGAAGATGTAATAATTCGAAATAATTATATAATATTTTAGAAAGAAAACTGAAACCCTAAAACCTATTTTATATAACAATATGCTAGGCTTGTAAAAGGTTCAAAAGTTCTGAAGGCTTATCCGATATTAAGATAATTCCCAAGGAATAAAGTAAACTTAGTTTTTAAGGTATATAAAGATCTTCCAAAAGTATTTATTATTAACACTACAAACATATCTTATTCGAGGCTTGAATGGCTTGTAAATAGCTTAGAATGCCTGATCACTTATCCAGTATTAGATGAATTTCCAAGAAATTCCATAGCAACATTCTAAAGGAATTTGAAGATGTACTATAACAGTAAATATTTTCTTGTTCGAGGCTTGGAAGGCTTGTTAACAGCTCTGATCAGTCTGATCAGGACCCTTTAACATTTTCGGGATTAAAAATATTGTCGAAAGCCTTGTAAGTATTAATAAGCCAAGAATTACATTCCAATATTCTTTTTTGAGGAACTTAAAGGTCTGTCAAACATTTACTATAAAAGACTTAAAAGATTTGTTAAAAGCTTAGAAGATTTGTTCGAGGTTTGGACGATTTGTAAATGGCTTAGAAGGCATGATCAAGACATTTAATATTACTTTGGGATCTGTCGGAAGGGGTGTCATCTGAGCAATTTTGTTTTAAGGAAGGAATGAATAAATAAAGATCTAAGTATTATGTATGACAGTAAAGGGCTTGTTAAAGGCTTGAAAGACCTGTTCTAGGCTTGAAAGAATGGTAAAGGTATTAAAGATGTTGTGAAAACACTTCCTAGGTGTAGTCGACATACCAAGGGCTTGAAAATCATGGCTTAGAAGACATGTTCAAGGCTGGAAACCCTGTTAATGGCTTAAATGGCTTGTTATTGGCATATACAACTTTTTAAGGCCTTACCGAATATTTTCAGAATTTGACAGACATACTGAAGAGAACTTTTGCAAATTGAAAGAGGTTTTGACACTAGTGTTTTGAAAATAGCATAAAAGACCTGTTCAGGACATGAAGGAATTGTTCATAATATAGAAGAATTTTCCAAGGTTGGGACATGCAGATTTCTCCGGTACTTGAAAACCTTTTAGGGAGTTTGAAGTTCTGATAAAAGTCTAAATAAAGACATTCAAATACTTGTTATTCGCCTGTATGACTTGTTCAGCACTTAAAAGGCTTATACAGAGCTTAAGCGACCTGCTTTAGGCTTACGGACCCGTTTAGCTTATAGAATACATTTTAAAAACCACATAAGGGATTCGACAGGGTTCAAGACATCTTGGATGACCGGTTGTGGGTAAAAAATGGATGGTCATGGGCTTGTATGACTTGTTTTAGACACTGGGCTTTGGAAAATTTCTCTCTGGCAGATTTCTCCCATAAAGGCTTGGCTTGCTAAAATAACTGTTGAATGTTTAGAATACCCATTTATGAAGTCTGAATTTCTAATAATAACCTAAATAAAGACATTCAAATATTTGTTATTTGCTTGTATAACTCGTTCAGCAATTAAAAAGCTTATACAGAGCTTAAACGAAGTATTTTAGGCTTAAGAACACATAAGAACACTTCGACATGGTCAAGAGATCTTGGGTGACCGTTTGCGAATAGACAAGGATGTTTGAAGGAATCGAACATGTGTTTAATTCCTCAAGTCGTGTCATGTGCTTAAATGGTTTGTTTTAGACACAGGGATTTGAATTAAGACGACATGCATTGTTAGTTGCACGTAGGATTTATTTGAGCATTAGAAGTCGAACTTATGTGATTTTTATGATGTTTTCACGTTTCCTAAGGTTATAGACTATTTGCTTGGAGAGCTTGTAATAGCTTGTGAATGGCTTGAAAGGCTTGTAAACGACTTTTATGGCTTGTTAAGAGCTTACACATATTCCTGAGAACTTAGACGACTTGTAAAGGATCCAAAAAATATAAATAAGGCTAAAAAGGACCGAATCTACTTTTTGATCATTTTTAAGATATTTTTTGAGGTTGTAGAATATTTGTAAGGAATTTAAAAGAATTGTATATGGCTTGGAAGGCTTGTAACTGGTTTAGAATGCTTGTTAAGGGCTTTTATGGCTTGTTAAGAGCTTACAAATCTTGTTGAGAGTTTAGACGATTTGTAGAAGATCTAAAAATATATAATTATGGCTAAAAAGGACCGAATCTACATTCTGCTGATTTTTAAGACGTTTTCTAAGGTTGTGAAATATTTGTAAGGAATTTAAAAGAGTTGTTGATAGCTTAGAAGGCTTGTAACTGGCTTAGAATGCTTGTTAAGGGCTTCAATGGCTTTTTAAGAGCTTACTCGTCTCGTTAAGAGTTTAGACGACTTGTAAAAGATCTAAAAAAATATAATTTGGGGTTAAAAAGGATCGAACCTACTTTCTGAAAGCTTATTAGATGTGGAGGGTGTCTTCGAGTAATCGTTACGACTTTGAAATTCATGTTATGGTTCTAGGGTCTTGTTAATAGTACGGAAGATTTATTTGAGCATTTGAAGTCGAACTTATGTGATTTTTATGAGCGTTTCACGTTTTCTTAGGTTGTAGAATATTGGTAAGGAATTTAAAAGACTTATTAATAGCTTGGAAGGCTTGTAACTGGCTTAGAATGCTTGTTAAGGGATTTAATGACTTGTAAAGAGCTTACACGTCTTGTTGAGAGTTTTCGAATCTACTTTTTGAAAGCATATTAGATGTGGAGGGTTGCTTAGAGTAATCGTTAAGACTTTGAAATTCATGTTAAGGGTTTAGAAGACCCATTTATGGCTTGTATGATTTGTTAGACACTCTAAACATTTATAAAGGTCCGCAAAATCAATAACTTCTTTGAAAGACCTCGATCTTCCATAATCAATTATTTCGAATATTAAGCTAAAGGTCGAATAATCATAACATATCTGTAGACTTCGGAAACCCTTACCAATTGCAGTTTATCTTATTTTAAAAGCATTTAGCTTCTGGCCTATAAAAACCTATAAAATAAATTTCATATTAAAAGAAATTACAAGCAATTTTCTTTACAGAAAGCGACAATGCTAAGAATGCGGAAAACAGGAGACAAATTCCAAAAAAAAGGGAAGAAAAAGGAAAAAAATAAAACAGGCAAAAAACTGATTTCGACACCAAAGAAAATATTTTTTTTATTTATGACTAAAAAAGAAAGAGGACCTTTCAGTATATAAATACGACATGTGGCTCTCCATAATGTGAAAAAGAGAGTGAGAGGAAGAGAGCTTTGCTCGCGAGAGAAAATGAAATGACATTGCCACCATAATCAGTTATAATAATAACAACAACAATAAATAAATCCCTTAAGAAAAAAAATACCTCCGACTGCAATAAAACTGCAAGGAAAATTGCTCTCTTCGTTCGCAACAGAAAAAAACATCTACCGCATGTCCTGACAGATATATACATGTGAGGGGTAAGAAATAGCAGACGACCATCACATGTTGGGCCAGAAAGAGCAAAAAAACGACAGGAAAAAAAATCGCCAAAGAAAAAATATATATTTTAAATGGGAGAATAAATTCAGCTCAAAGGATATTTGTAAGGTATGTAAGGAAGAGAGCGAAACCGAGAGAGAGCGCGGTCTGGAAATGAGCCACAAAATGGCAAAAAAGTAGATTGGAAGAAAAAAATGACTCACACACATGAAAAATTCACTCGAAGTTGGAAAAAAAAAACGTGGTGGCCGGCTCTCACTCACTCAGAAACGCTAACCTCGGAAGAAATTCCATTTACGCATCACACATGCTTTACAACGACAAATACACCACACATCAATATAATAATGTTGACGATGGTCGTCGCTGACGCTGTTGATAATATTTACTCCCCCACACGCAAGAAGCTACCACCCGGCGGAAAAAAAGCGTGTATATATTTTACCCACCCAAATACCACCACCCACCCTTAAAGAAGTCCTTTGCTGAAGTGAAGTGAATGATGCAGATTTTTTTCCAATGCTTTGTGAAATCATCATCAACGCCGGTAAAAATTATCTCGACAACGTAGGACGAGAGAAGGGGGGCGAGTGGCATTGCCGCCATCTCTCAAGTTGGCTGCTGGCTGGCTGGCTGGTAGGTAAAGAGGTCGCCTCGAATGAGGCAAAAAAATTGAGACAGTGGAAAAAACATGAAGCACAAATAGCAGACGGCTTGAGCGAGCCATTGGTAATAGTAGTTGCTGGAAAACAAAAATCAAAGCGAATAAGGTTATCTCAGGGACAGACATGGCTCAGGACAATAGAAATAATGCAAAAAACAATATCAGACAACAACAAATAAACAGAGGAATCACGCATGAAAATAAAAAAAAATACGAGGAAGAAACATCTAAACATCATCAAAAAGCAAACGTGGGGATAATGCTACGGACGCCCTCTCTCGTAAATATTTTGCCAAAGTAGTAGCAACTGGCAGCAGAGAGCAACTTAAATCAAATACTAGACACAATCTCAAACCAGTCAGCCAAATCCCAGACACAAAAATATTATAAATATATGGGAAAGAAAATAAGTAAGGAAAATGCGGAACATATAAACACCTAAGACGAAATTGTGAGATGGAGGACTTACGTTTTGCCATTTCAAAAAAAAAAAACAAAAAACGTGACCTGATGATAGAGACTATTAAAAGATCTTCCATAAAATGCAAAACTTTTAAAACATCCTAAATCGAAATATTCTATGTTCTGACATTCTTCTATTACTAGAACGACTTTCAAGTTCTGGCGATTAAATCTAAACCATATGTTGAAGAACCTAAAAATGTTCATGTAAAATCATCAAACTTCTGTGATTATCTATAACAAGCCTTAAACAATTATATGAGTGCCCAACAAGCCTAATAAGCCTTTTTCAAGCCCTTTCAAAATCCACAAACATGTAGTCCTCAAGATGCCTTAAATACATAATTTTCATTCGTTATGACTTTCCCGTCTTTAGAAAGCCATAGAAGACATTTACATGCCTTGCAGGTGTCTAACAGGTGTCTTACAAGCCTTACAGGTGTCTAATAAGCCTTAAGTGCTTTTTTTATTTTTATTTTATTAAATAATTTGAGACAATTTATGTTCTCTACTATATTCGCAACATGTCTTCTGAATACTTTGTAAATCTACTTCTAGTTTATAAATGTTTTAGTGAATAACAAACCTTCAAGTTTAAATCAAGCCCTATAAGCTTTACAAGAAACACTATATATTCTAGTCCCTTAAGTATTTATCTGGAATTTTTTACCTTTCAAGGGCTTTAAGATTTCGAAAAAAATAACAGGTCTTCTTCCAGTACTTTCATGTCCTGGTCTAGCCAAAGACTTAAACAAAAGATTTTCCTACATTGGCATGCCTTTCAAGCCTTCAACATGTCTTCTAAGACTTCAACAGGCACTCACCATAGCATGAAGGGTATACTAAGTCTGTCATTCCGTTTATAACATCTCGAAATATACATTTTAGACTCCAGAAATTCTTGATCAGCATAAAATAATATGTCGATTTACAATGCCCGTCCGTATGTGGAAATCACTCTAGCTTCGGAACGAATTGAAGTGGGTTGATAAAATTTTACTCAGTTGTTTGTTTGTTCCGCAGGATTTTTGGTATTGAAAATTATCTATGCAGGTCCAGGTCTTCGTATTGGCCCATTATATCGGTTCCTCCCTATATTCGGAATTTTGATGACTTTATTGACATTATCCACCGTAATTGTTTGAAATTTCGTATTTAAATATTGTAATGGCCTATGACAAAACTTGCAGATCCACGTCTTCGCATAGACGCCAGCATAATGGTAAACCCCTATATTCGGTATTATTATGATTTTAAAAGTATTTTTCGAGGTTTTTTTTTTTTAATTTTCAAATTTCTTCCGAATGCTGGAGGGTATTAGAAGTTCGGCTATGAAGACCTTTTTGAAATTTTCTATGTAAAGAGGTCCTTAAAGAGTTCTAAACGCCCATGCGAGGCAACTTAAAACCCTCAGAAGACATTTCTGAGAGAATTCAAGACCTCTCGAAATATGTCCCTCAACCCCCATCAAACTCGATTTGGAGCTCTTCTATTTATAAGACTTTCTGGAAGTGTTCCTTCTTTGGAAAGGATACTAGAATAGAATAAAATACCTTAAAAAAGACATATATTCCAGAAATTTTTCAGAAGAAGTTTTATTTTCCCCAGAGTCCTTCTGGACATTTAGATATATATTTTTTTTGGTAAAAAATTGCAATTCCTCCATTTCCAAATAAAAGTCATGCAAGTGGCCTCGAATCTTAAATGTATGTACTGAAGAGTTTCTCGACAAGGTAGGGGGTGGGGGTATTCTATCATATTTGCCTTTCAGACAAACTGATTGAATAGCTCCAGGACTTAGAGGGGTCCTCGATCCTTGATAGTTCTATTAGAGCTTCTGCCTCTGTAGAAGTCATTTGAGAAAGCAATCAAGACAAGAACTTTTTTGGCCTTTCATAGGACTTTTAGGAATGCATGACCTCTTTTTTTAGAAGCCGATTCAAAAGAATTTCTGCCTATAAAAAATAAATTTTGAGGACTTTTAGCCGTTTGGGGACTTTAAGTCAGAAAAAAAGTCCTCTATCCACAGAAGTAATCGAATCTTGAGAGGATTGGAATTCTTAAAACCTATATTTACGAACTTTGACTTTTGCGTGTGAGAAATGACGATTAGATCCATGTGTGAGATCGGATTTCCTCCCCAAAATCAATGACCTAGCACCTCGTGTGTCCAATTCCCACACGCACAGCTCTTTGCCAATAAATTTATTAACACTTTCAAGGGGCTACTCAATACAAATGCCCCACATGCTCCTTATTCCTCCACCTAACCCAGCAGGTTCCTTTCTTGTGACAAGAATACGACGAAAAATGCTTGCAATTCCTAACAAGAAGAAAATCTCAAGAATTTTATTTTAACAAAAAAAAGAAATAAATAAAAAAGAAGAAAAAGAATACCAAGAAAAGAAAACAACTAGAAAGTGAAGAAAAGAAAAACCTTGGGAAACCGGTACAATAAACTCCTATAACATATGAGGACGATGATGATGACGAAGGCGACGACGGCGAAAGCGATGATGATGAAAATGATGGCGAGCGATGACGACAATGACGCTATGAAGGCGACCAACAAATTTTTTTGCGAAAAAAGCAAGACATTTTACTGCCATACATTACTAGACACACAAATACAACTACACACACATACATATATATATATTCCTAGTCGAAAAAAAGAAACAAAATCTGCGACTATTCCTTCTAGTCGCTCTCCATTTTTTTTGTTGCTGTTCCTTCTTTTGTTAAGCAGTATTATTATTATTGTTATTATTGTTACTACAACTAGAACTGTTGACTGAATGGCTGGCTGGTTGGATGGGAGACTGGTTGGTTGACTGACAGACAGGGCAACCAGACTTGAATGGTGGGTTGGTGGCAAGTTAGCCTGCCACATGTGGCACCACCAACCAACAGCGCCGCCACCACCATCCACCACATATGTCTTGCTTTTTTCGCAGCTTGTTTTGCGTTTTTATTTTGTTTTCCTTGTTGTCGTCGTCGTCGTCTCCTTTTTTCATTTTCATACGTTTACGCTATTTTTTATTGTTAAGGTTGCCGCCGCCGTTGTTGTTATTGCTGCTGTTTTACTGTTATTTCCAACGAAAGCGAAATTTTTATTTATTTTTCCTGTTATTTTCTGTTCTGTTTCGTTATAGAATTCCTTTTTATTTTGTTGTTATTCCACTTCTTCGTCGCCGCTGTTTTTCCTCAAAATTCCGCATGACACACGTGTCTTATTTCGCTGGCAAACATAAAAAAATGTAAACAATCAGCCGTTGCAAAAAGAAAATAAAATAACTCGCCTTTAATTCCAACACATGTTATGCGTTCGCAAAGGAAACTTTGAGGTTAGGAGGAATTCTGGGAAATATGGGTGGGAACTGAACCACGGCAGGATTTATTGGTCATTGACATATGGAGGCGGAATTACTTTCAAATAACTTGGAAAATAAGGAACAAATAAATTAAGTAAGAAAAAATATTCTTAAATTTGTTGTATAAAAAGTATTGCCTATTTTTAGGCCAGAAATGCGTGAGAATCCAGAAGTAAGTGTTATATTTGTCCTTACATTTAGCGGAAAAACTACTCATAAATAAATTGAGTTATGTATTTAATAGCGAATAATATTCGAGATGTATGAAGGCCAACAATTAATGCCTACTTTTAGGCGCAAATTTATATAAATGAAAACTCTACGAGGCGCAAAATAAACCAGAAATGAGTGTTTCATTGAATTGCAACATTGGGAAGAACTAAATAATGTATTTAATTGAGAAAAATATTCAAGATACACGGAGGCCAAAAATTATTGTCTACTTTTAGGCGCAAATTATGCGAAAAAGGGAACTTTATTAGAGGGCTTCATTGATCTTTATTTTTTTTTTTTTTTGGGGGGGGGGGGGGTTAATTATTTTTAAATAACTTGAAAAATTAGTAAGATATAAGTTAAAAACGGAATTGGGGAAAAAATAGGCAGAATATATGCACCATAAAAAGTATAGCCTACTTGTAGGCGCAACATTGTGAAGAACAAAATTATATATTTTCCCCAATATTCGAGATATAAGTAGGTGAAAAATTATTGCCTACTTTTAGGCGCAAATTATTCCAAAATTATAACTTTATTAGAGGCTTCATTGATCCTTGGCTTTTGTGGGATTATGATTTTTAAAAACTTGAAAAATTAGTAAGACATAAGTTAAAGGCGGAATTGGGCAAAATAGGCAGAATATATGCACCATAAAAAGCCATATAGCCTACATGTAGGCGCAAATCTAGCCAGAAATGAGAACTCTCTATTAAGGATTTTCTAGAGCTTTTCTACAAAGAATATGCCTTGCCGAGATCTTTAATAGATATAACTTCAAAGAAAAGATGACTTACAAATGTAATTCCAGAATATCTCTCGGAGGACTACCAAAGGTCTTCTCCATAAAATCTTATATGAAATAAGAAATTCCTCGCTTCATTTCCAACGCACAATGGCCACCAAAATCTCCGGATACCAATCCGTTGGACTATTGTGTCTGGAGTATTTTGGAAAGCAAAGTTGGCACTAAAAATACCAAAGTGTCGATAAACTCAAGCAAGCGCTTCGCCGGGAATGGGCCAAAATACCGCAGAGCAACATTCGGGCAGCGTGTGAAGGATCATTGGCCGTTTAGAGGCCATGATTCGTGCCAAAGGTGACCAATTCGAACAAATCTAGACTTATTCTAAAATTTGATGATATTTCCGACATTTTTTGCTTTCATTTAATAAAATTTAAAAAAATGTAAAAATTATGGCGTTAGATTTTGTTGCAGAATATCTCTCGGAGGACTACCAAAGGTCTTCTCCATAAAATCTTATATGAGATAAGACATTAAAGTCCTTCTTTGTACAAAAGTCTTGAGAAGATCTCCAAAAATTTTTGTTTGTAGGAAAGTTCCAGAGGACTTTTCAATATTAAGACCTCAAGAGAAGATCTTCCAGAGATCTTATAAATATAAAGATTTTCTCAAGTACTTCCGGGAATAACATAAGTTGGATCTTATAGGAATATGTAAAGAAGATCAACAAGTCTTCCATGGGGTTTTAAGGTATAGAAGAAGCCCACAAGGGCTTTTGTAGAGGCGGCCTCCAGTAGGTAGGATATAGTGAAAGACCCTTTAGGTCCATTATGTAAAGAAGTCCATCAAGTCGTTTACGAAAGAAAGCCCTTTAAAATGTATTCTATGGAGAAAAGACCCCAGCAATTATTATATTATTTGTACAGGAAGCTTAAACAATGTTTTCTGTGGAGAGAAGACCTGCAGATGGAGAAGATCTAAGGAAGGCTTTAAAGGGATATCCAGAAAATAATTAGAGAACCTCCTGCAGGTTTCTATGAAGCTCATTCTTGAAAACAAAAGTCCTATCAAAGGTTTCTATGTAGAGCAATCCTCCATTCTATGAGATATGACTTTAAAAAGCTCTTATTTTTACAAAAGTCTTGAGAAGGCCATCTTTGTAGAGAAGACCTCTTCTTTGTAGAAAAGTTCTCAGGAAGCGTTTTTTTATTTTTATTAAGGAGACCTCAAAAAGATCTTCTGTCCAGAGATAAGCCAAAAGAAAGTTTCATATATTTAGAAGACCCGCAGAAGGACATTCGGAGGACCTTTTATGTACAAGTCTTAAGAAGGCCATGCTTGTAAAGAAAATCTCCAGAAAGTCTTCTTTGTAGAGAAGCTCTCTGAAAGTTTTTCAGTACTAAGAAGACCTCAAAAAGATCTTCTGTCCCGAGAAAAGCACAATAAAGTCCAACATAGTGAGAAGACCCTTAGAAGGACATTCGGAGGGTCTTCGTTGTTCAAAACACCTCTAGAAGGAATTCTGTATAGAGAATACCTTCCCAAAGGTATTATTCACAGAAATTCATAGAGGATCAATCATTAGAGAGCTCCTTTTGAGATCCTCTATGCATAGAAGACACCACAGTAGGTCTCGAATGCAGAGAAGAGGAGGTCTTCTATATAAATAAAACATTCCGAAGGTTTTCTGAAGAGGAGTCCTACCAATGGTCGTTTTGGAATGGAGAACTGCCAAATATTTTCTATGTGGATGAGACCTTCTAAGTTTCTTCAATAAAAAAAAAACGCAACCAAAAAGTCGTATACGGATAAAATAATAACAGGTCTTTCGAATACATTCCAAAGATCTCCAGTATCGGGGACCATCTGGGGGTCTTTTCTCTATAGGAAGCCTTTGTAGATCTTTTCTAAAAAGAGTAACTATTGTAGGTCTTTTCTGCCTGGAAAACCTGATCTTGGAAATATTTTCTGTATAAAGTCTGCTGTCTGTAAGGGCAATCGGGGCCTTTACTGTATAGATCTTCTGCAGTAAGGGCCATCTGAGGGACTTTTCTATATAGACGGCCTTTGGAGATCTTGTGTAAAAAGTATTTGTAAGTATTTTCTGTTTGGAAAGCTTCTCGAAAATATCTTTAATATGAAAGACCTTTGGAGAAGTCTTCCAAACTGAAAATACTTACAGACTTTTACTCTTTTTAGAAAAGATCTTCAAAGGCCTTCTATATACAAAAAGGCCCCCAGAGGGTCATTACTGCAGAAGATCTATACAGTAAAGACCCAGATTGTATTCCATACAGCAGATTGTCTTCCATACAGGGATCACAAGAGCAGATCTCAAGAGGAGCTTTCTAATGAGCCTGACTTCCTCCATACCACTGACTTTCAGCTGGTATTCGATATAGAAATGATAGTTTTTATATAGGAATCATCCGCAGAAGACCTTCTAAACCAAAAATACCATAGAAACTTCATTACAAAAAATATCTATGTGAGACTTCCTACATAGAAAAGACCTTCAGTAGATACCGACCTCCAAAGGTTTCGTATAGAAACTCGTCTAAAGATAGAAAGAAACTCTCAAAACCCCTTCTATAATAAATTGTCAACCTCCGTTTAACATCCGATTCCGTTGTTACAGGAAGAAGTCATTCCAAATCATTTTTAAAAAATGTATAGCTAGATGACCTTATGAAGCCTTTTCACAAAAAAAACTTCCAAAGGTTACGTAAATATTGGGAACCTATTTCATATCTTCTTCGGAAAACAATAACACTGGGTTATTCAGAAATCTTTAAAAAAAATAATATCGGCCAAAAGTATGCTCTTGTATTAGACAATTATTGAATATCTCCCAAAAGTATGCTTATATTTCTTCAATAAATTTTCAGAAATAAAAAATATTCACTCGCTCTATGTTAAAATTTTTGGAATTTGAAAAATTTGTGGAATTTTTGAAAGGCGATCCAGCAAGAATATAAATAAATTAAATAAATAAATTGAGACTTTTAGCCCTTCGATAAATAGAAACCTTGCTATAAATAATTAACCTTCTGAAGACCTTTTACACAGCTTATGAAGTCCTTTCAAAGATACAATGCCTTTCGAAGTCTTCCACAGATAGAAGCCCTTTTTCAAATAAAACATCTTCTAACTGATTCCTGGAAATTGTGGACCTTCTTCAAATTAAAAAAAAATCAAAATAAACTCCAACGCCCAAAAGTATGCTTTTTGATTATGGAATTACTAGTTAATTCCCAAAAGTAGGCTTCAATTTTTTGAAGACTTTTTACACAGCTTATGAAGTCTTTTCAAAGATACAATACCTCTCGAAGTCTTCCACAGATAGAAGCCCTTCAAAAACCTTTTTCAAATTAAATATCTTCTAAATGCTTCCTGGAAATGGTGGACCTTTTTCAAATTTAAAAAAACCAAAATAAACTCCCAACGCCCAAAAGTATGCTTCTGGATAATGCAATTATTAGTTAATTCCCAAAAATATGCTTCAATTTTTGTTTTCTTCTGCAAATTGCCAAAATGTTCAAATTCTACTTCATCTTCACACGTTCTATGCCGCCGATTTTTTTGTAGATAATCAAGCAAGAATGTAAAGAAATTTACATTTTGTAGCGCTTCAATCAACAGAAGATTTTTCTAAAGCCCTTTCACACAGCTTATTAAGTCTTTCCAGGCTTACAAATACATTCAGAAGTCTTCCACAGATAGAAGTCCTTCAGAAGGCTTTTTTCTAATAAAACACGTTCTGAAAGCTCCTAACAAACTTCCGATGATCCTCTACAAAAAAAAAAAAATAATAATAATAATAATAATAATAATAATAATAATAATTTCTCACAACGCCCAAAACTATGCTATTTGATTATGCAATTATGGGGGTTAACTCCCAAAAGTATGCTTCATTTTTTCCAAAACGCGAAAAAAATATTCAAATTAATTTACTTCACACGTTCTATGCCACCGATGTTTTTTTTTACAGATAATCAAGCCAGAATGTAAAGAAATTGACTTCTTATACGCCCACTCATACTCTATTATAAAACTCGCTCACACACTCACAGGCAAACCCTCGCACACACACTCACACACATACTTGCAAGGATGGCTGGCTGCTTCTGCTGATGATGATTTCCAATTGGCTGGTGCTTACATTTGTTTAATTTCTACGTGCTCTTTTGGCCTGTTGGCATCTTTCCATAACTAGTTGTTGTTGTTGTAGCTGTTCGGATTGTTGTTGCTTGTTTGCAATGCAATGAAATGGCAGCAACAACAACTACAACTATAGCAGGAACAACCACAACAAGAGCAGTAAAACCACTCCTTTTGCCATGCAAAAACAACAACAAAAACTAAAAAACGAAGAGATGAACTTTTGACATAACGACATCAAAGTTTGACATTCATTGTCATGCCGCATCCGTTTTTGGTGTTTTGTTTGCAGGGCCTGAATGACTGACTGCCTGCCTGGCGTTGGGTGCCATGACATTAATTTTTCTTAGTTTTGCATTCATTCATTGCTTGTCGTCTTAAGCACTTGGTTGGGATTTTTTTTCTCCTCTTTATACCGGCTTTATGTCTTTTCAAAATTGGCCAGATGTACTTAGGAGAAGGATGGGCAGGGGGGAGGAGAAGAACACGAACGATGATAGTAATCACATAGATCTTGCTGGGGCGGGGGCAAATGTCTGGAAAGTTTTCTCGCTAAAATGCCTTACGTGGCAGCCGTGTTTATCCCCAGTTTTTAGACGTTCTTTGTTGGAACAACGAGAAAAAAAACAAAGGCGTCCAAAATTTCTTTTTTTTGGCAAAACAATCCTTGCCAAAGAGACATTCATCCTCTGTTTGGAGCCCCGATAGTATTTTTGTGTGGCCCAAGTGTATGCCATAAATTAATGTAATTATGACGCCTAATAGCATGCCATGATTTGTATAATAGTACCACCCAAACATTTACAATGAAATCATTTTTTGTCGCCGTCGTCGTTGTTGTTTTTGTTGTGGTGGTGGTTTTAATTCGCCAGGGTTGGGCAATTGGACAATTATTATTTTATGATTATATTTTTTAAGGTTGGTTGGTTGGATGGCTAGTTTCTGTTGTTTTATGGCAAACCAATGGCTTTAGGGCGTTGGACGACAACGTGACTACCGTGACTATTATCGCAGAAATTCCTAGAAAAATGGCATAAATGAAAAGCGAAGTAGTCATTGACTTTACTTTGAGGACTATTTAATCAGGAAAGGCTAAAAAGAGTATGGAAATGTAAGGCATACTTTTAGGTGTTTATCAATTGAATCACTAGTTTTTATTTAGGATTTAATTAGAAGAGAAAACGTGGAAAATTAGCTAAGTTCGGCCGGGCGGAACTTTTAATACCATCCACCATTTCAAAGGTACTTGAAAATTTTCAAAAAAAAAAAAAAAATCCGAAAACTTCCAGGAAACCCGTTATATGTGGGCTATACGAAGACGTGGACCTGCATACGAAATTTTTTGTCATAGGCTGTAGTGCTCATTGCGAACTTCAAATACGAACTTTGAAACGATTCCGGTAAATAATGTTGCTAAAATCGTCAAAATACCGACTATCGGGTGGTACCGTCATATGGGGGCTACACGAAGACGTAGGCCTGCATACAAAAATTTTGGTTATAGGCTGTATTAAGAACTTCAAATACGAAATTTGAAATAATTCCGGTAAATAATGTCGCTAAAATATTTGAAATACTGAATATCGGGAGGTACAGTTATATGGGGACTATACGAAGAGCTGGACCTGCATACAACATTTTTTGCCATATTAGGATCTTCCCATTGGTGCCCATTAGGATCTTCCAGTATGAAATTTGAAACGATTCCGGTGAATAATGTGCCTGAAATCCTCAAAATACCAATCGGGAGGTACAGTTATATGGGGGCTATACGAAGGCTTGGACCTGCATACAAAATTTTTTGTCATAGGCTGTAGTACCTATTACGAACTTCAAATATGAAATATGAAATAATTCCGGAAAATAATGTCGCTAAAATCATGTGAATACCGTGATATGGCTATACAAAAACGTGGACCGACATGGCCCATTTACGAACTTAACCTGCCTACTGGTAAACTATGCATATATGCAAATTTTTAGCCTTTTATCTCAATTCGTTCGGAAGACAGACAGACGGACAGATGGACAACGCTAGATCGTCTTAGCATTTTACGCTGATCCAGGGTCTATTATGAATATTTCGAGGAGTTACAAACGGAATGACAAAGTGAATATATCCTCCATAGAATGGTGGAGGGTATAAAAATAACGTAGGAATACTAGCTCTCATATCCATACAGATAGTCCTTATTTTTGTGGAATAAAACTGTTTTTGATCAGCAATTGTTAGAGGAAAAAAACAAATTTGAAGCATACTTTTAGACGTTTATCAATTAAATCGCTAAACATGTTTATGAATGCCGGGAAATAATTTTCTGAATTTAGGATTTAACCAGAAAAAGGACCATTGTATTAGAATACCAGACCGCGTATCCTTAACGGTAGTTCATATTTTTCGTGGAATAAAACCGTTTTTTGATCAGCATTTGTTAGGGAAATTTAGTGTCATATTGTGTAGCATACTTTATGGTGTTTATCAAATTAAAATTTTTAAGAAGGATATGCAAATAAGGAGATTATTTCCGATGCATAAGCTAAAAATAATGTAGATGGTGGCCTTATAATTATTATCGTTAAAGTTAGTCAATAATTTTCGTTAAAAGAAAATATTTTTAATCAGCATCGGCTGAAAAAAATTGAAAGCTTTGGCTATAATGGTAGATTTTTTTGAATGATAATATTCCTATGTATACTTCAATATATATCCTATAATTATTCATGGCGATTTATTTTGGAAATCACTTCAGAGGGAATTTTTTCTGAAAACAAATTTTAAAAAGTTTGTATCTTTCCAAAAACTTCAATAATCAAAATTGAAAAATATGTTCGGGCGTTTGTCCTCAGGTTCTAAATACACACCTCAAATATTAAGAACAAACTGGATCTAGGGCTGAATTGTTCCCTATTAAGAACCAATTTGATTTCTTCCTGAGAAAATTCGTATTATTTTATAATTCAACATTTAAAAAAAAAATATTTTTTATTTTTTTTTTCGAAAATACAGCGGAATATTTTTTTGTGAAATTCAATATGAACCAAATTCACCCTATTTCTTTAAATTCAAAATCGTATATCTTCTTATTGAGAAATTATTTATTTCACGACCGAAGAAGATCTTTTCAATAGAAAAGACCCTATGTATGTTCGAAGACAAAAACCTTTGAAGAGTTTCTATGTCTACCATGCAGAGAAGACATGTAGAGATTCCAATTCAGGGAAGACCTCCACGAAGTCTTCCATATAGAAAAGAAGATTTTACACATAGTCAAGGCTAATAGAAAGCATTCTAAGCCGAAACGAAACGAATATCAGAAAGACTCCCTTGAAAAGAAGACGTCACACAGTTCTCTACGTAAAGATTAGACCTTATTTTCCCTTATGCGAGAAGACCTCTAAAGGGTTGCTATGTAGGAAAAATAACCCAAAGTTATTACTGGAGATATTTAAATATATGAGATTATTTAACGAATAATGACCAATTGTAGAAAAATTAGTTGTAGAACAGAAAAGGAAGAACCTGTTAGAAGGAGTCATACCTGAAATGTTATTCCAAAAAATAAGGACTGATTTGCAAAACGAGAAAATATTCCCGTCAAAATCATTTTCAAGAAAACATTTTCCGTCAATAACAGCCCTATCGTTCTATTGGACCTTCATAGTTATACAAAACTTTGACCCTTTGTGGGGGAGCTACCAGAAAGAGTGAACTGATATATTCCATCTTCACGTCAGATCTTGTGTTGGTAGAAAAAATGACATGTGTGAAATATGAAGAGGACCGGATGCGTTTTTCGGATTTTATAATCATTTTGGTTGTTCAAAATTTTGACCAGAAGGAGTGCACCGATATATTCCATCATCACAACAGATCTTGTGTTAGTAGAAAAAATGAGATGTGTGAAATATGAAGAGAGACTTTGACCCTTTGTGGGGGAGGCACCAGAAGGAATGGCCAGATCTCCACCATCTGTATAATAAATCTTGTGTTGATAGAACTATTGAGATGTGCCAAGTCTGAATGGAATCGGATGTTAACTTCGCGTTTTATAAGAATTCAGAATTTTGACCCATTGTGGGGGAGGTACCTGAAGAAATGGTCCGATCTTTACCATCTTTTTAACATATCACGTGTTGATGAAAATATTTAGATGTACCAAGTCTGAATGGAATCGGATAATAATTTCACGTTTTTTGAGCTTCATGGATATTCAAATTATTGGCCAAATATTTGGATTTGCAAAGTTGCAGCAAAATCGGATTCTCATTTCGCTGTCTGTGCAGAAAATATATTTTTCGGAAATCTTGACCTTTTGTGGAGGAGGTACCAGATGGAATTGACCGATATTGTCCAGCTCCGAGCTCGATCTAAGTTTGACAAAAATTTCAAAAATTTCAAGTTTGGACCAAATCGAATACTACCTTCGAGAGTTATCGGCGCCCCAGCCAGACAGACATCGCTAGATCGACTCCAAATGTCCTGAAACAAATTTGGTCCAAAAAGACCTGGGATCTAAAATCGTTATTTCGATGAGAGACACGTTTTGACCGTATCAAATGATACATACCATCTGTGTGGCTGATATGGCGATATTGCCAAAGACTATGTGAGTGGTGGTCGCACCAGGTAATATGAGTTTTTAAAAGAATCCCTTTTTTTACCCTCCATTATAGTATGGAGGGTACATTTGTCATTCCGTTTGTTACACCTCTGTGGGAATCACTTTAGCTTCCGAACGAAATGAAGTTGAAATGTTACTCAAATGTATATTATGTCTGCAGGACTTTTGATATTGAACCTATTGGTACCTACCGATATTCGGTATTTTGATGATTTTGTCCACATTATTCACCGATTTTTTTTTAAATTTCACATTTGAATGTTGTAATGGCTAATGACTAAAGTTGTCGATGTAGGACTACGTCGTCGTATAGACCCTAATATAACGGCTACATTCGATATATTTTAGATTTGGACAGAATTTTTAACGGATTTATTTATTTATTTTATTTTTGTTTTTATTTATTTATTTTTTTTTTTTTTTTTGAAAATTGCCAATTTTGTTCCAAATGGTGGAGGGCCTGGCCGAACCTGGTTTTTTTTTTAAGCTATTCCTCGGTAGTATTGTGATTAGTAGACAAATTTTTTGATACTCTAAACTCTGCTGCCATTCAAAAATTATTTTTAAAAGGTTTTATTATGTCGAAATAAAATCCAGGATGGATGGAGAATCTAAACAGTGTTGGCTTGTTTGTTCGGGATACCATAGTATTTTCTTGTTGCAAAATGGTCAGGCTTAATCCCTATGTTGTTGTTTTTATAAAAACAACGTTTTTTTTATTACTGGAGAAAGATGGTAATGTTTACCAAGGGTTAAGGCAGGAAATACCAAGGTTTCGGAATGAGCCACCAATCCTCATCAGTTCCCTTGTTTTTTTGTCTGGGATATTCCGCACAGAAGTTATTTTAAAAATAACTCCTATAACCAAAAAAACAAACTTTTTTTACCCAAGTGACGAGGTCGTAAGCTAAGCCTGACTTTTTTGAAAAAAAAAAAAAAAAAAAAACTGAATCTATGGTATTCCGAAAAAAACATACCAACACTGTTTGGCAGATTATATTCTTTAAAAATGTTGACCTTTTGTGGAGAGCTACCAGAAGGAGTGCACCGATATTGCCCATCTCTGAAATCGATCTAAGCTTGATATTAATTTTACGATTCTCTTTTACATAGGACCTAAAATCGTTATTTTAATGAGACACGTTTTGACCGTATCAAATGATATATACCCTCTTCAACCATATGACGGAGGGTATAAAAGCGATATCTTGAGCGCACTGAGTAAATTAAATTTTTATAGATTTCCAGCATTTTTTCGAAAGCTATTCCTCGATAGTATAGTCATCCCAAATACTTTTCCTCGATAGTATAGCGGCTAGTATCCTCACCCTCCTTTTTTTCGGCACAATAAAATAATTAAAATAAAAAAAGAACGCTAAAAGTTTAAAAATAATTTTTAACGGGGTTTCCATATGATGCGAGGACACCTTAGTTCAATCCGCAAAAATATTAGTCTCTTAGTTTTACCCTCCTCTTGGAATAACTAGGAATCAAAAATATCTACTATTTCTAAATTAGATTAATTCTACAAAATAAAAAAACAAAAACAACAACTACCAACTGCAATAAAAAATCACAAATTAATAAATTGGAAAAAAAAATTGTTTTGAAGTTTTAGACTTACATTTCGGATTTGCAAAGAAGAATGGGTGTGCTTGCTGGGTGTATGGGTAATTAATGGAATGTGTTTTATTTTTTTGCCTAGATTTTTATTAATGATTTATGAAAACAAGAAAAGGAAAGCAAAAAACGACATATCAACACAAAACATTAAAAATGGCACACACACTCACACTGCCAAAGAACCGGGGAATACTTTTAGGGGTTGGCCGACCGACCGACGGAATAAACAATATGATTCATTTCATAATCATAATAAAAAATAATGTCAATGGCAATGTGCCGGTTGTTTGGTTGGCTGGCGGGATGGCGGGCGGGCTGGTTGGTCCGCATGTAACGCACGACAAAAAATCCAACAAATAAACACCGCAGATTTACGTGAATCATTATTTTTGTGAAAATGTGAAATTTTTTTCTATTGAAAATAACCCAAAATTTGAATATTTTTTTTTCGTCTTTTTTACTTTGCGATTAGCTCGGTCTAGCATTGGAATTGCTGCATATGTTAAAGAAGATTAATATCACAGGGAAGTGAAAAAAAAAACACATACACAAATACGTTTCGGTGTCTACTTTTAGGGGTTGTTTTTGCCGGAAATTTGGAAATTATGGCGAACCTTAGATGAATGAAAAAATAGCTTAATTTGAATATTTCCGTTTGAAAAAGCGAAAATAAAAGAAACGCACTTCAAACACGCAAAAACTAATGCTGTGAAAAATCATCATTGCCAGGGTTACAGCAGGCGGCAGGGCAGCCTTCATTATCCCGCTGCTGCTGCTAACCTTTCTTTAAAAAATAAGGGAAAATCATTAAAAATTTCCATTAATGAAGTGATAAAAAAAAATCAATGGAAATTTGTAACCTAAAACTCAAGGTGGAAGTCGTTGGAGTTTTCCGCAATATTCATGGTAGTGGTGGTGGTTGTTGCAGACACGAAAAATATCGAAATGTGTTCAATTAACAATAGGCACTTTGAACACAAAACATTGATATTCAATTGTTGTAGGCCTTTCTGGACTCACAAAAAAAACAGAATAAGTGCTGATGAAAATCGGATTAGAATCCATAATTAAGGCAAGTTTTTTTTCGGCAAAAGTGCTTTATTTACCCCTTTACTGGCTGTTTCATTTTCGATTAGGTGAATTCAAGCATAACAAGATTTTCCAGATATTTCTTGGAAAAAGAAAATAATTATCACGAATTAAGCGGGAAAATAAATTCCCAGATATTTCCTTTCTAATTTCCACACAATTCCCGAAGAAAAAAAATGAAAATGAAAATGCGGACAAAAATGCGGAAGTCAGATTTTTTTTTTTTTTTTTTTTTTTTTATTTTTTTTTTTTTTGCAAAACAAAAATGCTTTGATTCCTAGTAAATAGAACCTGATTCCCAACAGCTCAAAATATTATAAGCTTATATAATAAACGTAGGGTTTTCTTAGGTTCATAGGAACTCTAGTATAAAAGTATTTCTGAGGGATCTAATTGACAATCGTCTTTCCACAGCCATAATAGCCAATAAGATATTCTAAAATTACTAGCTAAACCATTCAGAAAACCCAGACGGAACAAAATCCCAGAAGTGAGCAATAACCCTACACTATATAAAAACCTGAACCGATTTTCACCAAAATTTTAAGCACTCGCTTTTAGGCTGAACTCCATCGGAAGCAACAAAATTCAGTCCATTTGGGCTTATATTGAACATTTAATGCACAAAAACTCGAAATCGGATAAAGATATCTGGTACCAAAGGCTAGTTTTGTGAAGGGGCATATTACGCATGTTAGGGACTTAAAATCCTAAATCGGATGAAACATATATATGGGAGCTATAGCTATATCTTTACCGATTTTCACCAAAATTTAATGATCTTGCTTCTACACTAAATTTGGTCGGATGTGCCAAAATTCAGGTCATTTGGACCGATATAAGTCATTTGGTGCATAATTAACCCGAAATCGGTTAAAGGTATATATGGTAGCTATATCTAAATTTGAACGTATTCTCACCAATTTCAATAGGGTTCGTCCTTGGGCCACACAAATATTGTTTGGAAAATTTCATCTCAATCGGATGAAAAATGCTACCTGCATTTTCTTCACAAAAATATATGAATTGACGGACGGGCAGGAGAATTGACATGCATAAATCGACTTAGAAAGTGATTCTATAAAGATCCTTTTTCCTTTCTTTTGTTTTGATAATTTGCGTAAGTTTTTATACCCTCAGCCATATGGCAAGAGAGGGTTTATATCATTCGATACAGCCAAACGTGCCTCATCCAAATTACGATTTTAGACCCTAGGTCTCTTTGGACCAAATCCGATTCAGGACATTTAGAGTCGATCTGTCTGGCTGACTGATGCGGACGACAATTCTCGAAGGGAGTATCCGACTGGCCCAAGTAATATTATTATCAAACTTGGATCGAGTTCAAAGATTGGCAATATCGGTTCACTATTTCCGGTATCTCCCCACCACAAAAGGAATTTTAAAAAAAAAAAGTTGCTGTATAAAAAGAGAAAGGATAATTCGATTTTGTACCAACTTTGCAAATCCTTATATTTGTAGGTGCAAAAAATGGACAATATCGGTCCAATCCATGAAATACCTACCCCACAAAGGGTCAACATTTCGAAGATTCATAAAGCTCTTAAAACGCAAAATTAATCTCCGATATCATTCAGACTTGGTACAATTCATTATTTCACTCAACACAAGATCTGTCATAAAGATGATATAGATGGGATTTTTTTCTGGTACCTCCCCCACATAGGGTTCAAGATTTTGAAGAATAAAACGCCTAAAGAAAGCTAAATACGCATTGAACTCTCTTCAAATTTCATGCATATAAACATTTTCCCAACACAAGGACTGTTGTAAAGATAATATATTTCTGCGAACCCCTTCTGGTACCTCACAAAAGGTCACAATTTTCAATACTTTTTTCTGTAGTAACTTGTGAGACTAATCAGCGATTCTTTACAACTTTAAATATGAAATTTGTGATTTCGTATAAAATTGGATATAAATGTTCGATTTTCCTGTAATTTTGCTCATGCCAATATTAATTTATCTGTATAAGATGGACTGTGAAAAGTGAATACTTCGGTCGACTATATCCGGTAACTCACGCACATTCACGCACAGTATACATCTGTCGCAAACCGACTCATACTTTTTAAATTGTTTTTTTTTTATATATATTACTTGAGACGACTTACGTGGAATCCAGCAGGATATTGATCTGGTAAAAATAATTAAGAAATATTTCTCTAACATTTGTTTCCAAAATAATTTTATCGGCAGTATTAGTGGTTGGCACCCGTTTAGAGATAATTTTTGAATTCTCACAAAATAATAAAATTGTTCGATAGTATATCAGCTAGTATCTAGAGTTTCTTTAAGTGACAAGATAAGAAATAGTTATTAGATCTCTCTGATTTTTTTTCTTCTATTTTCGACAAATATATCACTCGACCAGAGATATTTTTGCCAATTGTAGTTGGATCAGGTTAATACCGATCATACATTGTAATCCCTTTTGAGACCTTTCTGAAACAAAATTCTTCGATAGTACGGCGGCTAGTACCAAACGTTACGGCAACTATGATGTGGTTACAATTTCAATTAAGAGTAAATATTTTCCTCGAAAGCAGAGTGCTGATTGGATATGGCACCTGATTGGATATAGCAAAGCAAGGTTGCTGGTTAAATATCTTCACTCTTTTCTAAAAAGGAAATTCTTCGATAGTATAGCTGGGAGCACCTAGAGATTGTTATTGGTGGCTAGAATTAGAATTTTCTGGACAGTTTTCAAAACCTATTTTTTTATACATATAACATTTCTCTCCATAGTAAGGAGTATTGATTTGATATATAGCAATTAAGAAATATTTCTCTACCTCACAATAGGTTCCTCGATGGTATAGTGGTTAACATCCGATCTGAGATATTGTCTGATTATAATATATGTATAGTTTGCACTTTTATAAAAGCAAAATTCATTGATAGCATTTGCGGCTGGAACCCGCCAGGTTTTTAGTATCGTTTGTGTTACGACAAATCTAATGTGGCAAATAAAAATTAAGAAATATCTCTTTATCTCTTATACATTTTGAAAGTAATTTCCTCGATAGTATAGTGGTTAGCATCCGACAAAAAATTGCTCGATAGTATAGCGCTCAGTTCTCAGAGTGTCTTTGTAAGACTCTATGGAAAAATATTTTTTTTTTTTTTTTGCGTTCCACAATTTAAAATGCGCTATGATTTTCCTCGATAGTATAGTGGTTAGTTCTAAGTTCGAAACTTTTAATACTCTCCATCCCCATTATATGGGGACTATACGAAGACGTATTCCTTTATAAGTTACTTTTTGTCATAGGCTGTAGTACCAACTACGAACTTTAAATACGCAATTTGTAACAATTCCGGCAAAAAATATCGCTAAAATCATAAAAATATCGAATATTGGGAGGTATAACATAAAATATATGTACTTTTCCGACATTCTTCTTCCTTGGTAGCATAGTGATTAGTACCCCTCAAAAACTTTTTGATAACAACGATTTTCTTTGAATCTCATATTGTTTATTTTGTTCCACCATATGTTTGATCTGAATATTATTATTATGAGGCTCAATTTGTTCTACCAGGGAAAAATAATTGATCTTTTGGGGATGGCTAAAATTAATGAAGTAGATATTTCGTGGCTGTGATGCGAAATGTTAGACTATTCAAAAAACACCTGGACTTGAATTTCTATATTCAACCAATTCAAGGACCTGATTGAACGTATAGACCCTATATCATTTGATACAGCCACCAAAACGTGCCTCATCGAAGACCCTCGGACCAAATCGGTTTCAGGACATTTGGAGTCCAACTAGCGATGTCCGTCCGTCCCTCTGTCTGTCTGTCTGGCTGGCTGGTGCTCACGATAACTCTCGAAGGGAGTATCCACATTCGTCATCTGTGGGCTCCCACAAACCATAATTGGAACATTGGACCAAATGCGTATTTTTGCTGTCGCACAGTGTAATTAATATATTGCTCCTTTTTTTCTAGACATCAGAAAAAGCCTTCATTTTGTATGTATTTTTCCAAAAAATTAAATTTCCTCGATAGTATAGTGATTAGTAGCCCCAAATTAAAGGTTTTCCTCTGATTCTCTTATGGGCCTCCATATTCAATCCATATGTTTGCCTCGAAGATCATTCAGATGGCATTCCCTTTTTCTGCAAGTGATCTTGCCAGCAGTGGAGAGTGCTGTGAGTGTGATGCAATTTTCAATTTTTGTTTTCCTCTGTTCTTCGTCGTTTGTGTTTTTTTCTTTGTTTTCTTGTTTTCGCTACTAAAAAAGAATTGTGAATGAATGGCAAGCCAACGAATGAAGACCATATGTTAGCCTTCACCTCAAAATAATAAAAAAAAAATAACAGTGCAATTTTCGTAAGAGTTTTATGTTTTCTTTTTCGCACAACGGCACACAACACACACACACACCTACTACATTGAGAGAGCGAATTCTTGTGAGTAGAAAATTCACAAAAAAGAAAATTAAAAAAATTAAAGGAAAACAATGTTTGCCAGGAATTGGGGGTTTTGTAATAAAATAAAATGAAATTATTTTTATTTTGTATTTTATCTTTTTCATTTCTTTGGGATAATTACATTTGGACACTGCTTGTTTTTGGTGGAAGAGTAGTTGTGGCGCTCTCTCTCCTTTTGTTTTGTTGTGTGTTATTTTACGGGCGGAGGCCGGTTGTTTTGAAGCAGCTTAAACACTGAAGAGAGCGAGAGAGAGGGAACGTGCGAGAGAGTCAGTCTTTCACACACACAGCAGATGATGATAACAAAAAATCTGGACGTAAATTTTTCCTCTTTTCTTTTTCTTAAGATATATGATTATTATTATTATTATTTTTTGGTAATATTTTTTTTATTTATTTTTGATTTTTTTAATTTATTGATTTTTTCTTAGGATTTGTTTTTGTTTTGGAACACTTGATTTTCTTGTTGTTGTTATTTGTTGTTATTATTTTTAAAGGAAGCTAAAGATTTACTTTTATTAGGTTATTTTGCACGTTTCGTTTAGCACACGTTTAGGATTCTTTGCGGGATCGCGTTAAAGCCTTCGAGAAGCGTTTGCTTAGTTAACACGCGTAGTAACTTTAGACCACTACCACTGATGATGACTGACCGACACACACGCCACACCAAAATGCAAGGTAGGTGATGACAACACGGTGAGCCGGAAAGGAATGCAGCAGAGCAGCAGCAAGGTATTTGGGGTTATTTTGTTTTTTTTTTTTTTCTTTCTTTTGGCATATGTGGAGGAGGTTCGGTTTTTTGTTCTGGACTTGTCTTGTCTTGGCTTCGACGAACGTGGAACCGTGGAGGAGCGAGCTAGCTGCTAGAGATTATTGACACTTTTCCGTTTAAGCGACAAATGATTTGTATTGAGCAGAACGGCGGCCGTAACGACAACGACTAACGCGATGAACGATGATGATGAACAGAATTACAAATAAAAGATGAGGCAAAAAGACGACCGACCGACAACGACGATGACGACGACCAAAGCCAGGCAGGCAGGCAATGTGACTACTACAACAATGACGGCGGCGACGACGACGATTAGCACACTCACACACACACACACACAGTCGCCCTCACACACACACACACAGCTATACGGAGACCACGACAACGTACAGGAGCAAAAGCATACTCACACTCATCAAGCTTACTCTTGCCGCCACCGTCCCATGAACCACACCGCCACCGACGCCGCCACGGTACCATGACACTCACCACTGCAAAGTGCCACACTCACAAACTTACAGCACACACACACTCTCACCTAGAGGGCGATACAGACACAGGCACACGTGTATCTGCAGCAGATTGGCAGCCAGGAAGGCCGACAAGCAGAAGACGTGAAAAAAAAACGCAAGGGAAAATGAGAAGAAAAAAAATGAAAGGCGAGGAAGAAAAAAAAACCAACAACAGCAGTAAGCAATCCAAAGCCAAACAACCAGCCAGCCAGCCAGCCATTCAGTAGTTCAGCCAAAGACTATGCGAGTCAAGGAGCAAACAGCCGCCGCCATAGCCAGCCAGCCAGCCATCCAGCCAAGTAAAGGCAAAGGGTACAGTGGGCCCTAGCCAAGAGAAAAGCCCCCTCAACTTCCAGGCAATACCCCAAGAAAATCCAGCCAACGGAGCCTCCTAACATCATATCGCAATCCGTATGGAAAGGCAGCGAAAAAAAAACCATCCATAGCTGAATCAAAGAAGTAGGACGAGAACCCAGAAAGACGGCCAACGAAGAACAGATGAATTGCAAAGCAAGAAAAAAATACGACTACAAATCGAAGTGGATATGAAAAAAAAATCCATCAGACATGGTGGATGTCAGGCAGGCTGGCAGGCAGGCCCACCATTGTAAAATAAGAAATCCCAATACAAGAAGGTGGCCAGCACAACACAACAGGAAGAGGATGATTGTAGGGAAAAAAAGCAAGAGAGCGAAAAAAAACCAACGGCAACCACAAACAGTGAAAAAAGCTAAGGGAAAAAATCAGCAGAAAAAGGCGAAAAAAGCAATGAGAAAAAATATCAGAACAGGGAACAGATGGGGGAAGGGGGCAGATGGTGGTAGGCAGCCGCCACAAAGAAGAAGAAGGAGAAGAAAACGTTGAAGGAGCAGAAACAGCAGAAGAAAATGAAGCTGCACAAGAGCGCCCTGCTGGAACGAAAATGCAATGTTGGTTCCCAAACGGGTGGGGTGGGGGTGATAAGACAGCAACACAATCTGAGACTCACACACAGTGGGACGAGGCGGTACAAAAAGCAGAAACACCAAAAAAAAAATCCAAAGAGAAAAAATGTGAGAAAAAAAACTACAGAAAAAGGAACTGCAAGAGCGAAAGGGGGAGGAAGAAGAAAAAAGAGAGAAGAAAGAAATCAAAAAAAAAAGTTCGGAGAGTCCAAGAAGGCCCACAAATGTTTTTGGCGAAAATTCCAGCAGCAGAAGCAACAACAAGGTACCATCTAAAAGAGAGAAAGAGAGAAGGAGAGCAGCAGCAGCAGGAGCCGCTGACATTGCCGGGGAGTAAGATTCAGGGTAAAGAACAGGGGTGGGTTGGCAAATCAGCCAGCTAGCTAACTCTCTAATGCTGAGCGTAGAATATGGCAAAAAAAAAAGTTTAGTCAGGCAGGCAGCAGGGTGGTTGATGGTGGCGGCGGTCGCTTTCTGCAAAAAAAAATTCTGTAGCAACCCAACCAAAGACGTATGGGGTGGCAAAAACGTGGTACAACAGCCGGTGGCAGGGTTCCCTTCTCTGGGGTGGATACGCTGTTAGGGGTAAAAACACACAGAAGAAAAAACCTGGGTGGCTGGCTCACAAAAACAGGACCGCTTCTAGAACCCAGGCAGCATTCGAAGAGAGAGAGAGTCACAAAAAGAGAATGAGCGAAAAAATATCATCTTTGAGTTTTACTAATAACCCACTCAAATTATATAAAAGTTCTGGTGAGGGGACGCGGGGTATAAGGGGGGACGAGGGGTTCCATGTTCTAGAGAGCGAAAAAAATCGGTCTATGTAAAAATTCTTCTCCATATATATATTGAGCATAATTTGCAGAGGTAAGAAAAAAAACACAACATAAAATTGAGGACTTTTTGAGCGAAATTCATCCGGCATCCCTTAAGACGAAACTGAAGAGTCAGAAAGTACGTCATATTGGAGGAAAAAAAACAACGCTCAAACTAAAAGTCGAAAAAAGTACACATGGCATTCGCAAAAGGCCAAAGACGCAGAAAAAAATATACACAACTACAATTGGAATCCTACGTTATCCTCCAATTGGAATTTGAACGATTTGAGAGAGAAAAAAAGCAGGATTCAGAGTATGGGAAGTATTCTGGAGGGAGGAACTAAGGTCGTTTATTAAGGCAAATGGATAGGATTTTATGAAATTTTGCTCGAAGACTCCAAAACTCGAACGATTTAATGAAAGATCGTGTCAAATCAATCGAAAATGCAATGGAGAGCCTCCCATGCCTTCTCTTTCAAAAAATTGCTAAACTTTTTTTTACAAAAACTTAAAATCCTTCCTTATGGCGTTTGTATTCCTCTATATAAAGGGAGCTGGAAAAGGTCCTTCTACCTATAAGAGAGATTTTCAGAAGGCAGACATTAAGAAAAAATATATTAGACGGCTTCCTGTCTTTGATAACGCTTTGAAGTCCTCCCTTCTTTGGTTGAGCGTTTAATGCTTCCTATCTATAGGAGAGTGTGGGAAGCTTGTTTAATGGGTTTTATCTTTTGGCCCTTCAGAGGCTTTAGAAGACCTTCTATCATCAAGAGAGCGTAAGAAAATCCACTAGCTATAGGAAAACTTCAGAAGATATCCCTTCTGTGTAAGCGCTTCCGACAATCATCCGTCTATTGGGGACCTACAGAAGGTTTTCCATATGGAGGGGGCTGGAGAAGATCTTCTACCTATAAGAGACAGCTTTAGACGGCAGAAATTAAGGTCTTATATCTATGAGTGAGCTTGAAAGGTTTCCTATCTATGATAAAGCTTTAGAAGTCCTACTCTCTATAGGCGAGCGTTAGAAACTTTTTATCTATAAGAGATCTTTGGGAGCCTATATATCCATGGTAGATGTCCAGAAGTCCTCCCACCTTTGTGAGAGCTTTAAAATTCTTATTCTCTATAAGATAGCTTCAGAATATCTCCTTCTTTTAAATAGGAGAGCTTTAAAAAGTATCCTAGATTCCGGAAAGCTTCAGAGGGTCTTGTGAATACTAACGGGTTTCAGAACGTATATATCAAAAGGACAAATTCCGAAGGCCTTCGAAGAAGAGAATTTTAAAGCTCTTACAAAGGTGGGAGGACTTCTGGACATCTACCATGGATATATAGGCTCCCAAAGACCTCTTATAGATAAAAAGTTTCTAACGCTCGCCTATAGAGAGTAGGACTTCTTCGGCAGATGAACTTTGTGCGATCCCCCTTCTATAGGAAAGCTGCAGATAGTGTCTCTTCTGTAGAAGTACTTCAAATAATCTTGAAGCTCTGAAAGAGCTTTAAAAGCTTTCCTATGAGATATCTATAGAGACTCCTATTCTTATATCTATAAACGAACTTCATCAGCAGGAGAACTTCAGACCTGTAACCTAAATGAAAGCCTTAAAAAGTCTTCGATCTACCACAGAGGTTCAGAAAATCTCCTATCTATTGGAAACTTTTAAAGAGTCTCCTATGTATACGAAAGCTTTAGAGGTTTTCACCTATAGGAGAACCTTTACGAGCTCAACGTCTCCTTTCATTTGAAGAGCTTCAGGGAACCTTTGAATAGGAGAGCTTCAGGCGATCTCCATTCAGAAGATCTCCCTTTCGGAAGGTCCCGGATCCATAGGAGTGTTTCAGCAAACCTCCAATCTATAGGGGAGCTTTGGAAGGCCTCAGATTTAAAAGAAAGCTTCAGAGGGTCTAGGCAGGAAAATACCTTCAGAAAGCCCCTTCCACATGTGAGCTTCAGAAGGTCCTCTGATCAAAGGAGTGAATCAGAATGCCTCCCAGATGGCCTTAGACGAATACAAAAAGTCGCCTGCCCTCAGAAAAGCTTAAAGAGGACTTCTGTCCATAGCACCCCTCTTTTTAGAGGTCTTTCGCCTATGGAAGACCTTCAGAAGACATATAGAAGACCTTTAGGAGGTATTTTGCCCGTAGAAGATTTTCATGACTTTTTCTGCCTTAAAAAATCTTCCACGAGGTCGTCTGGGTATAGGAGACCTCAAGGAGATCTTCTGTATTTAAAGATCTTCAGAAGATATTCTATATACCGATGATATTTTGGAGATCATTTGTCTTTAGATGACCATTAGAAGATCTTCTATTCACATACCATTTGTGGAGGTTTTCAGGAGATTGTATCCTATATAAATACTTCAGGAGGTCTTCTGCTATAGTAGGCCTTCAGGTCTTCATATATATTCCCCAAATTCTTCCATAATAAAAAGACCTTATGATATTTCTCGAAAAGTCTCCTCTTATTAGAACACATTATGGTCCTAAATAGTGGGAACACATTATGGTCCTAAATAGTGGGAGACTTTCTAAGACTCCCCTACAGAGATAGGGAAGATCTTCTGAAGGTATGCTATTAAAGAAATTCTTTTAAAAACAGCAACCGTAGAAATCTTTCTATTTATAGGAGAGGAGTATTTTCCTAAACTTTTTAAACCACCCCCTCCTTGGGTGTAAAAAAAAAAACTATCACAGCTGCAAAGTGATACTTGGAAGGTGATGGACGTCACCATTGCATGTAGACCATTGTCCAGCCATGCTTGAGGAGATTTGTTTCGAAAGGAAGCTGCGCTCTCAGCAAATGCTTCGACTTGAAAATATGTGGGCACAGCAGCTGAAAACATGCTTCTCTTTGTCATGTTTTCTTTCCGATTGGAAAAATCGAAAAAAAATGTATGAAAGAAAATACAAAAAAGAAAAGTGGAAAATAAAGAAAAAGAAAATCGCCAAGAAAATTGACTCAAGATTCTGGTATGGAAAAAAAATCACTCTTTGAAAGAAAATGAGAGTCACATTGGTTGTTCTCTCTCTTTTACAAGCCCTGAGAGAGCAGACGTATTTTCTAGAAATCCAAAGGGGGTCTGGGGATTTGAATGCGGGCAGAATTCTTATGCGATGCCAAGTGTCACCAACCATTTGCTCAAAGGCCATGCTTCATTGCATTTTCTTTTTTTTTTTTTTTTTCTTGAAAATGGTTCTCCAAGAAAGCAATGAAGAGAGAGAGCGAAAAAAAAACATGGCCAAGAATGACAGGCATGACAAGAAACCTCAGAAATCCGATACCCCAAAACGAATATATATCTGCAGGCCGAGAAACATGAAACAGTGGCAGAAAAGAACAACAACAGCGGCATTCAAGTGATTTGTTTCTCCAAAGTGAGTGGTCATGCGGCGGCGGCGGCGGCGACTCCCGCTCTGGCTAGAGGTTGGTTCTTCTCCTCCTCCCCCAGCAACACAATCAATTTTCTTCATTTATCCATCCATTATTTGCCATGAAACAGTCGATATGAATATGGACAGCCGCCGAGTATTGATGAATGTCTTTATATGTGTGTGTGGATGGGAAGATGGATGGATGGAGACCTCTTCCTCCTTTTCATTTTATCAGCCAAGGGTTTAGGAAGCAAACAGCGAGCAAGTCAAGTCGCCGTTAAGGCGTCAAGAAAAAGGCAGTGCTGGAGTGGCTCGGTGGCTGGCCTAAAACAAAGCAAAAGAAAAAAAACATGGAATATCTCCATATATACAAGAGCAAGGGTATTTTAAGGGGGTGGGGGGTGGATAGGGAAGGCAGCGACGAAAGGGCTGTGATAAGCTGGAGAAAGACGATGAAGAAGATGGAAGAAATCGCCGCTTGGCCACAACGTATCTTATTAATGACTGGCTGGCTGGCTGGCTGGCTGGATGGACGTTCGGTTGGTCTCCAATACATTTGCTGTTGTTGTTGTTGTTATTGGCGGAGACAACAGCAGCAGCGGCAACAACACCACAGTGGTGGTGTTATGCACAAATTTTACCCCTTTTTTCAGCATTTCTTGGGTCCAAAGTTTCTTATTTACAACAACCAGAAAAGTCCATGGATGGAGTGTGGGGGACGGGAGGAAGTTTAAAAGTGGGTGCCAATAACCAATGTATTGTCCCTTCCCCCAGCACACATCTAATGGGAGGCATCCTTCTAAATACATAACCATGTGAAAAGGGGGTAGCAAACCAGCCAGCCAACCAACCAACCATTCTTCATGGGAAGACCCTAATGTACTTGTAGTAATTAAGAATGGTAAAAACTATACCAAAAAATATAAAAAACACAACAACAAAATAGCGGACACACACCGAGGACAGTGGGTTGTGAACCCACCACCACCACCTCGTCGATTTTTTAACGGGGTTCCCTTAATGAGTGTTGGACAGAGATAGCCGTATATATAGTCGATGGAAATTTAAATTTTTTTCCAATTTGAAAAAAGAGACAAAAAATCCTGATGATGTCGGAGACGAGGACGTATAAAAAGAAGACGGAGCCAGGAGATGACGAAAAAAAGTTATGAATCTTAACACTTTTGATGAGTATTGCAAAATCTTGGAAAGGATTGAAAATTTATTGTGTTTAATTGCAAAGTTGAACTTTTTTCGGGGGAAATTAAAGTCATTAGAGAAAATGTATGTGAAATTGTATTTTTTAAGAGTAAAATATTTTGTTACGACTCATAGATGGAAGCCCTCAATATTGCTCAGATGAATTCAGTTTTCTAAAAAAAAAATAAAGATTTTTCAATGGTGTCATCCAACCAGCCTGAGATTGCGAAAAGTCCTTTACCTTTATTTACACTTTATGTATCGAGATATAGGAATATAGAATGTATGGACGTAGTCAAAGGATCTAGCTGCTGCCAGCTCAGGTTAATTGGTCAAGGTTTGGACATGTTTTAAACCTTCATATAAACATTTCATATTTTATCCTTTGGACTACAAAGAACTAATTATCACCTCACCATCTTATTATACCTTACACCACATAGTGGTAAGGGTATTATGTCTTTGTGCATTTGTTTGTAAAAAGAAACGAGATGGACCCATAATTCCTTTTGGTGATCAGCAAAGAATCACATTTTGAGTCGATTTATGCATGTCCGTCCGTCTGTCTGTCCGTCCTTTTTGTAAACAAAATGCATGTCGCATTTATTATTCGATTGAGATGAAATTTTGCACAAGTCATTTGTTTGGCCCAAGGACAAACCCTATTGAAATTGGAGATCATCGGTAAAAATTTAGATATAGCTCCCATATATATATATTCGTCCGATTTGCCTTTTTTGTGCACCAAACGTGTAATATCAGTCCAAATAGTATGGAAATTTGCACATACAATCAAATTAGGCCTGAAAATATATGTGACAAATTTGATCGAAATCGGTTCAGATATAGCTATAGCTTCCATATATATTGTTAAACCGTTTTTTTTTTTTGTCTTCCGCAGCCGTTTTATGCACTCTGTAACAACAATATTTGGGGAAATATATCAAATACAGCTCAGAAATACATTTGCAAAATTTTATAGAGATCGGTTCAGATTTGGATATAGCTCCCATACATAACTTCGTCCGATTTAATTTTGATTGTAAGCAAACGTCTAATATTTGCCCAAATGGGATGAAATTTGGCACTTACAACCGAATTGAGTCTAGAAGCTAGTATGTCAAATTTGGTGACGATCGGTTCAGATATAGCTATAGCTCCCATATTTATTGTTTATCCGATTTGTTCTACTTGTTACCCACAGCCGTAATATACACTCAGTAACAACGATATTCAGGGAAATATATCAAATACAGCTTAGAAATATCTTTGCCAAATTTTATTGAAATCGGTTCAGATTTAGATATAGCTCCCATATATGCGATTTCAAATTATTTTGTGCACCAAATGGGCAATACAAGCACCAATTCAAAAGATATAAATTCTTCGGCAAATTAATTCCTTTGAAATTAAATTATAGATTGTATGATTTAATTATCCCCCAAAAACTTTTGTTATGTAGCTCTAGCTCTACTAAATATGAAAAGTGGTGTAGGGTATATCGGGCCCCGCCCGATTTAAGACTTTCTTCACTTTTTTTATTTTAGCTATTTCTCTGGGAGCTCTTAAAAAGAATTTATAAAAAAATATTCCAAAGGTATTTTTTATAGAAAAAAAACCCTTTTAAAAAATTCAGCTGGACATGCGATAAAGCTGTCCCGACTAGAAAATTCAATTCTTCATCGAGTTAATAACAATAAAATAATACTTACCATTCGATAATTTTCAATATATCGTTTATAAAAAATATTTAAAGAATATGGACATACCTGAAATAGACAAAAAATATATATGATTAAATAAGGATTAATTATTCTTTAATTTATTTCAAAGGTCAAGAAAAGTAGTTACTTAAACAACAAAAGATAGAAAGCTAAAATTTTGCACACATGTGTATTTTGCCCGTAGATAGGCTAAGTTCGTAAATGGGCCATGTCGGCCCACATTTTCGTATAACCCCCATATAACGGAACCTCCCAATATTCGGTATTTGTATACCCTCCACCATATAAAGCATGGAGGGTATATTAATTTCGTCATTCCGTATAGATAAACGAAGTATATTTATTCTTTGTCAGTGTCTGTTTTAATCACTCTGGAGTCAAAACAAATGAAGATAGGAAGCTAACATTTTGCATCAATCTGTCTTTGGTCTGCAGACAGGTCAAGTTCGGAGATGGGCTATATCGGTCGTATATGATATCGTATTCTTCCGGACTCCCGATATTCGGTTTTTTGATGATTTTAACCACACAATGGAATTGTCTGAAATTCTACAAAAAGCAGTTCTTGGTGACTACTTTACCCCCTGAAAGAGAATTGTCTATATAGATAGGTCCACAACATTGTATAGTCCCCATACAATGGTGCCCCCCCCCCCCCCCCCCCCACTTGATCGGTATTTTTATGAGTTTATCCACATTTTTCAATGGCATTGTCTAAAATTTTACACAAAGACTCTGTGAATACTTTCCCCTTGAAAGAGAATTGTCTATATAGGTCCTCGATATCGTACAGCACCCATACAATACAAGTTATTGCAAACTATTTTGTAGTTCCTTTCTCTATAGAACACGTTTTGATAGTTTCAGAAGAACTTTGGATCCCTTCTTCATAAAAAAAAACTCCAAAAAATCTTGGTTTCATTGAAGTCTTTTAAAATTTCATTTCTTCGCCAGATTTCGGATGTTGACTTTCCATTACAGTCCCATCTAAAGTCTTCATTTCATCAAAGATTCCCTTTGCTTGGAAGACTTTTTAAATGACTTCTTCGTATAGAAGAATGTTATGAGGCCCTCTGTGTGCAGAACCGCTTTAGGTGTCCGTTTTATACATGACTTTAGTGTTTTTCTTTTTTTTCTTCCTTTTTAAGGCATTTCTTACCAAAAATAAGCATTTGAATGTCAAATCTTCACAGAACAATTGCTGATAAAATGGGAAGTTCTATATCCATGGAAACCATTTCTAAGTTGACTTTTTTACTTGTAGCAGATATTGCAAAAAATAACTGTACAGAAAATTGTTGTTAAAAAATTGGTTTCATAAAAGATATTTTTAAGTACTTTCCTCCCTAGAAGACCTATACAGGGTGACATAAAAATGTAATAAAATCAGACGCCATAATTTTTACATTTTTTTTTTTAATTTTGTTAAATGAAAGCAAAAAATTTCGGAAATAGCATCAAATTTTAGAATAAGTTTAGATTTGTTCGAATTGGTCACCTTTGACACGAATCATGGCCTTCAAACGGCTAGTGAAACCGTCACACGCTGCTCAATTATTGCTCTACGATGTTTTGGCCCATTTCCGGCGTAGCGCTTGCTTGAGGTGATCGACACTTTTGTATTTTTAAGTGCCAACCTTACTTTCCAAAATACTCCAGACATAGTACTCCAACGGATCGGTATCCGGAGATTTTGGTGGCCATTGTTCGCTGGAAATGAAGAGAGGAACCTCATTTTGTAACCATTTTTGGGGGCGTGTGCTGAGTGCGATGGTGCTGACTGAGTCCTGTTGGAATATCCAAGGTCTGCGGCCAAAATGTTTGCGTGCCCAAGGCTTTAATACACCCTCCAGAATATTTTCGCCATAATAAGATAAAGTAGATAAGTTGTATTCAATACAGTGTGAGATAAACAAACTGCAACAAAGTCAAACGCAATAGTTTTTTACGTTTTTTCTTAAATTTTATTGAATGAAAGCAACAAATGTCGGAAATAACATCAAATTTTAGAATAAGTTTAGATTCGTTTGAATTGGTGACCTTTGGCGCAAATTATGGCCTTCAAACGGCCAATGAAACTGTCTCACGCTGCGCGAATGTTGCTCTGCGGTATTTTGGCCCATTCCCGGCAAAGATCTTGCTTGATGTGATCGACACTTTGTCACTTTTTAGTGCAAACCTTGCTTTCCAAAATACTCCAGATACGGATTGGTATACGGAGTTTTCTTGGCCATTGTGCGCTGGAAATGAAGCAAGGAACTTCATTTTGTAACCATTCTTGGGTGGCGCGTGCTGTGTGCGATGGTGCTGAGCCATGTTGGAATGTCCAAGGTGTGCGGCCAATATGTTTGCGTGCCCAAGGCTTTAATACATTCTCCAGAATATATTCGCGATAATATTCGGCATTTATTCTGATGCCACAGTCGTTTAATACGAGCGGAGAACGACCATCGGCCTTAATGGCGGCCCACACCATCACCATGGCCGGCGCTTGAGTTCTGTTGGCCTACCGAAAGTGCAGATTTTCAGCTGTCCTCATTTTGGCAATCATTTTGTTTGTTTACGAACTTCTGGACAACGAATGTTTTCTCATCGGAGAAACCCAGATTCTGCATATTTGCCGAATGGAATATTGCGATATGTTCATCTCACGGACCATTTTTCGGCCACTGCGACGCGGTTTTCGTTCAAGTCGCTTCTTTACTTTTCGAACCATTTCTGCTGATGTTTCTGTTTTCTTCCGTTTACTTCCTTGACGTCGGGCTACGCTACAAGTATTACGATAACGAGCGATGATACGAGACACAAAAGATTCACATTTAAATGCTGGAGTGCTCTAACGATAGCCATTTGTGATTTTCCAGCCAAATATAAAGAAATCACACTATCCCGTTTGAATTCCGTCACGAATAACTTTTTTCTGGAAAATTTTCACCAAAATGCTTATGTACGCTTGTAAACAATATAATGAACTGTCACTGTAACAGCTCTCGGACGAGTGGCTTAGAAATGACAGCAGTCTGAAGTTGGTTGCAGTTTTTTCATCTCACAATTTATAGCTCCCATATAACTTTACCAACATATATTCAATATTTCTATGATTTTAGCTACATTATTCAACGGAATTGTTTCAAATTGCGTATTTGAAGTTCGTAACGAATACTATAATCTATGACGGAAAATTCTTTATGCAGGTCCAAGTCTTTTTATAACTCCCATACAACGGTACCTTCCTTTATTCAGTATTTTATTGATAATAACGAAATTGTTTCAAATTTCGTATTTAAAGTTCTAAATCGTTACTAGAGCCTATGACAAGAAACGAAGGTTTTCATTTAAGCGCTATTTTCGACGAGAGTTTTTTTTTTTTTTTGGTCGGCGGTTTTTTAAAAATTTTTCAAGTTCTTTCCGAATGGCGTAGGGTATAAACCCGAACTTGGCTTCTTTTTTACTTGTTACGATTTAAGAAACATTAGAGACCGGAATTATTTCAAATTTCGTAAAGTTCGCCTATGACAAAAATTTTCATATGCAGTTCCACGTCTTCGTATAGCCCCCATATAACGGTACCTCCCTTTACTCGATATTTTGATGATTTTAGCGACATTGTTCACCTGAATTCTTTAAAATTTTATATTAAAATCTCGTAACGGGTAGTACAGCCTAAGAAAAAAAATTTCATATGCACTACCACGTTTTCGTATATCTCCCATATAACAGTACCTCCCTTTACTCGGTGTTTTGATGATTTTAGCGGCATTATTTCAAATTTCGTATTTGAAGATCTTAATGGGTACTTAATGGGTATATAACCCCCATATAAAGCTCATCATTTAAACGGTATTTTTCGGAGTTGGCTGAAATTTTTTAAGTTCCTTTCAAATAGTGGAAGGTATTAAAAGTTCGGCCAGGCTTAGCTGCTTCTTTACTCATTTTTATATTAAAAACTCAAAACGCGATATTCTCCTCATAGGTTATCTGGGAAAACATTTTGAAGGATACTTGGACCTCTAGATTTTATCACATTTATGGAAAAAACTGAGAGGACGGCACTAATTTCAAAGACCTTTTCAGTTTAGGAACCAATAATGGCCCAGGAAGCATCGAAGGAAATCGGTGGGGCATTATCCTTCTAGAATATTTTTAAAAGGACAGTTAGAGCTATATTTTTAATGGATGTTAAACGCTGAAGAAATAGTATTTTCAATGCAATTTGAATACGGGGTTTAAAACTAAAATCCCGATTTAAAAATTGTATATATAACCGCATTTTCCTGACCTAATCTTTGATTCCGATCCAAATCTTTGACATCCATCCATCAATAATAATGATTTATAGATCTCCTTCGAGGCACTACATCTTGTCCCACTGTGCCCGAAGCTGCTTTGAATGACAGAAAATGCAAAAAAAAAAAAAAAAACAACAACGACGGAAAAAAGCGAAATGAACGCTTCGGCGATTAATGCTTGAAGGAAGGAATGAACGAAAAAAAAATAAACAAGCACCAACATCAACCTCATACAAGAAGCATACAACAACACCACACACACATACATTTGTACTGCGCCCTTTCTTTTTTTTTTTTTTTTTTTTTTTTGCATCGTTGCTGGCTGGCATGCTATAATCGAAAAGCAGCAGCAAGAACATCAACAACAACAAAGGCAAGCAATGGCAACATCAACTACAACCAGGGCTGCCAGATAAATTTCATGAAAAATCGTCAATTTTTCTGAAAAAAATCGGCACAATCGGCATTTGCATTTTTAAAAATCGGCAAAAAATCGGCAGCTTATAATTTATAAATAAGGACTTTTTTTTTGGTATATAACAAAACAAAATTTTTTATTGCAATAAAAAAAGATAACAAATTCAGTTCTGCGTAAAAAGTAACATAAAAGGTTGATTTTTATACAAAAATGTAGATTTTTTTAAAATTAATTATTATGAGATCTTTAAGATTTACATATAACCCAACGTGGTATTAAGGTCGTAGAAAAAACTTACAACTAGTACATATTTTTATTACACATTTTTAGTAGTTCATTATCAATTTTGATATTAAAACACTTTGAATTATTAAGTTTGAGGTAATCTTTAGAAAAAAGAATCCCTTCCAACGAGTCATTGTCAAGAGAGCTTCTAATTTTAGTTTTGTTAAGGTTTACCTGACTAAAAATTCGCTCCACGTTTGCTGTGGAGTGTGGAAGAATCATAATTCTTTGTACAAATTTGGATAAAACTGGAAAAGCCAAATTGGAATCCCCGCGTTTAATTTCGGAATTTTTTTTCCAAAAACTTTCCAAATTTACTTCAGCATTTTCAAAAATTGCATCAAAATTCAAAAAGTTTAACTCTCTAAATTCGGAATCTAAAGTTTGCCTTTCAGTTTCTAAAATAAAATCAGGGAATTCTTTCAAAATATCTAGAAAAGAGTTATTCTTTTTCTTCATTACTTTTCCGGGATCAATATGTTGTAAACATTTTAATGAATTTAAATTAAAATCAAAACGTTTTAACATTTGGTTTGCAAGTTCTATATAAAAATTAATGCAAGTGCTAACTATTTTGTCTAATTCATTTTTGGGAAGTTTTGTTTCTGAAAGTATATCTTTTGCATATAAGCCCAAATATACTTCATCATATTCTAAAAAATTTTTAGTGTCCATAAATTCAGTTAAATGAATATCATCTTTTATAACATCAGATTTTATAAAATTACTTAAAACGCTCCTAAAAAGTAACTCCATTTCATTATACAAATTATGAATCTCGGTTGATTCTTTTTGAAATAATTTGTTAGTGTTATTAATAATGTTGAGAATGTACTTTAAAAAAGACAAGTATATTTTATTTGTTTCGTTTAGATTTTCTAAAATGACTTTGGCTGTATCTATTTGATCAACATTGGCAGCAAAGGAAAAATATATTTTTAGAGGCTCATACAAATCAATTATTCTTACAACAACTGATTCCACTGATAGCCATCTTGTTTGGCTAGGATGTAATATTTTTCTTGGATTGAGATCGATCAGTTGTTGTATGTCTTCAAATTGGCCAAGTCGTTTCGGTCTATGCCCAATATAATTGTAGATGTTTCGTGCCAAAGTTTCTATTTCGGATGGCAATTGAAGACAAGCATATGAAGAACATAATGCTAATGAGTGGCAAACGCATTTCATTATGAACAAATTAGGAATCTCTTTTTTAAAAAGTTGAGCAACGGAATTGTATTTTCCCGTCATTACGGCGGCACCATCAGCTGCAAAGCCAATCATATTACGTTTATAATTTATATTATTTTTTGTAAAATGGTCCAAGATTAATTCATGTAAACTTTTTGCGTTACATTCTAAACGAACTTTTAGCAAGCCAAAGAAAAAATCATAAATTTCAAAATTTAAACAAACGCGAACGATCAAGCGCAATGATTTGTTCTTTGATAGATCTGTAGATTCATCTATACATAAAGAAAATTTGTTGGTTTCTAAAAGTTTACAGACATTTGCAAATTGTCGTTTACCCACGACATTATTTATAATGGCAGTTGCCTTTGTTCTTCCTAATGTCATATTTTGTGCACATTCTTCGGAAAATGAACTTTGACAAACCTTCGTTATATGGTCAGCAACAGAAAAGGCAAGGTTATGCTCTACTATAAATAAGGCCATCCTTATTTCAGCCTTCTTGGTCGCATTTTGTTCCACATTGAAAGATTCTGAAATTTTCTTTTGCACCAATATAGCATTTGCAGTAGCTAAATGTTTTTTTTGTTTTTTGTATGTTTTTTTCTATAAAATAACAAACATATAACAATCTTTCTGCCTTCACACGTATCTTAGACCCTCTTTAAGTAAATACCTTGTCGTTTTGTCAAGTATTTATCCATATTTAATTAAATAAATTAACTTTATGAAATACAACACCAATTTGACACATGTGCGCACTTTTTAACGGTTTATTCCTTACTTTTGCCTTGTTCGACGTATAGACCTGTGCGCATGTTAAAATGTAAACAAAGACGAAGTACAATGCTCACAACGAATGCAAATATCTAAGCCATTGAAACCAGCTACGGCGAGTCGCCGATTGTTATAATCATTTAAAGCCGTCAATTTCATATGTTTGTGAGGTAACGCCGTATTAAAGTAAAAAGGTAGACAGTTTGTTTCGATTATTAAAATATCGTCATTTTTGAAGCAAAAATCGGAAAATCGGCATTTTCCATTTTTGGAGTGAAAAATCGTCAAAATGCCGATATATCGGCAAAAATGGCAGCCCTGACTACAACAAATAAATATATCAATTTGTTGTATGTGTGGAAGAGAAGAGATATGAATACACAATATATACTACAACGACAACAACAACGAGAAGAACTACAACAACTCCAATGCCAGTTCCACACCATCAGAAATAGCAACAGCGACATCTGTAGTGCAGCAGACACCCGCGGACATGCCTCCAATCTACAAGATATTCGAGGTGAGGTGTAAGAGTGTTGGGGGAGATGTGTGAGAGTGTGTGGTAAGGTCTGCTTATATATATATGCGAATGGCAACAACTACCACTACTACTACTTCTCTGCCACTTGCCTCATCTTCTGGCCTCCTCATTCTTCTTCGTCACCATCGTCGTCCCGACAACGACAACATCGTCGCTCAATGCCGAGAAGTAGAGGAAAAAAAATTACGTTTTTTAAGCGAAACCAAACAAAAAAAAAATCCGCCAGCTTGAAAAAAACGCAAAGAAGTATATGGAAAGAACGACAGCAAAGACCAGGCAAAAGTAAACGAGGCGTCGTATGAGATGGACGTACAAGTGGACACAACAGCAACAACAGCAACAACAACCACACCAGCCGCCATGAGCCATACTACGAGCCAACCAACCATCCAGCCATCCAAACAACATCCAAAGTCGCCACACTACGCAGAAGACGACCAAATGACCAGGAGGAGGACAACAACAACACGACAGTGGACATCGTCGTGGCATACAATCTACGTACGGTGGGATGTATGTACGTATGTCTAATATACATACATTACGTTGTTGTTTAACATCAGCCCAACACACACGCGGCGGCCAAGAAGAACTTCCATAGCCGGATGGTGATGATGGCACTGCGCGCTCCGACGACAAAAGAAGAATTGGATCAATTGGATGGCCGCAGCTGCTTGATGAGTGGAGATGGCCACTGGTGGGAGGCGTTGGGTGGCTGGCTAGCTGACCGTCCAAAGATGAAGGTGAAGGTATTCTCGCTGAGGCACCAGTAAGGCTATGAGCCATCGCAGCCCAGGAACCACAACGGACGGTGTTGTTTGTGGCTGCTGTTGCTGCTCCTGGCGTTGGCTGGTTGGTATATAAAGGCGGTGGTCGGACAAATGTTACGCGGCCATTCTGGCTGCAATAAGCCATAGCTGGACATTGGAGAAGTTTCTTCGCTTTTTTTCTTTTGCTCTCAACTCACACCAGCCCACATGTAACAGTAAATCCACACACACACACACCAACACAGACATATTTTGCTGCCTCCTCAAAGCTTCTCAGGTTCTTCAAGCTGACCAACCATTCGAACAACTATTTTTGGATGGTGCTGCAGTGGTTCTCCCCCCCCCCCCCCTCACACCACTCCCATCACCCTCGGCCCACAAAGAAATGTGGCCAAAAGTAAGAGAAAAAAAAAACACAAAATATAACTCAAAAAAGAAAAGAAGACCGCCACTATACTTCTTTCGATAGTGAGAGGAACAAAACACCAAGACAGTGGGAAGAGGCAAAGAAACCAACAGCAACAACAAATAAAACTTGGTTACCAAACCACCAACAATAACTCAATCCTTGTCGTTCTTATTCTCTCTTTGTCAGTTGTCGTACAAATCCTTTGGAGTAAAAGAATAAGAAATAACACAACCCTCCAGAGCAGGAAGTCTCAAAAAAGCAAAAAAAAAAAAAAAAAAGAAGCAAAACCAAAATAGCAAAAAAAAAATCATTATCGCCAAAAACCACAGCAAAAAAAAGGACTGGAGAAAACTGGAGAAGGAGAAGAAAACGAAAACCAAAGATTTTTTTCCCTTCTTTTTTTCGATGGGAAAAGATCCGCATTTCTTGGCTTTTTTTTTTCTTCTCAAAAGAAAGGAAAAATAATAAAAAAGAATAAATAAAAACGACACCGATATTGGAAAGCAATACAACGGAAATATATAGCTTAGCTAGGGCCTCCAAGAGAACTCCCCCATAGTAGTGGTCAGTCTGAGATAGCTGTCATGTTGGCTCTTTCAGATGGAGAAAATTGAATTATTTCGGCTCAATGTAGATGATGAAAAAACTTTGGAAATCCAAGACAAGGGTAAGGAAGTTTCCTGAGTGGAAGATGGTACAAAAGAAAATAACAAAAAAATCTAAGGAGAATGTGAGAAAAAAATATTGCGCCATGTTGCAGGACCACATCACATATTTGAGTAGGACGTTGAGCGAAAATTGTTTTTTTTTCGAAAAATAAAAGAAATGGTATAAAGAAACATGCCAATAAGTTAAGTAGAAGGAGAGTTAAGACTAAATAAAATAAGGGGAAATTTCGTGACGTATACGTAGCGAAGGCAAATAAACATTACGATATCCACTAACTGTGAAGAAACGTGGCGTTATCTTCGGGTAACGAAATGCTACGTTACGAATACGATACGCTAACTGAGACTAACTTTTAAAGCACCTTCAAAGGTAGAAGTTCCATAAAAGCTAGCTACGGACATATGTTTTTTAAGTCTACAATAGAAAGAAGTTCATTTTCAGGGCTTCCAAAGAGGGAAGATTTTCAAAATATATTATCTAAAAAGAAGACCCTCAAAATGGACTTTCCTCGAAATGAGGCATCAAAGGGCATTCTATAAAAAAATGCACAGAAAAGGCTCCAAAAATGTTTTCTATTGAAACCTGGTCTACTAAAATTCTCCCATTGAAAGAAGTTATTCATAGGTGCTTCTGTAAAAAAAAAGAACTTCGGAAGACCCTCTAAAGATATTCTGCACAAAGAATGTTTTCATACATAGGAAGAAGTCCTTCAAACGGAAAATACCTTCAAAAGCTTATCTGTAAAAAAAAGGCATACAAATGTCTTCTATAGAATGAAAATCTCTAAAGATCTTCTATAGATTGAAGATTTCTAAAGGCCTTAAAGACCTTCAAAATGATGTCTATAGGAAAAATGCCTACAATATATCTTTCCAAGAGAATAGACATTTAAAAGGTTTTCTTAGAAAAAAAAAAAAAAACATCAAACGGGCTTCTATATAGAATAAGATACGATTCAAAACTTTTTCTATAGATACTGAGTCTTAAAAATATTTTGTATATTCTTCTAACAATAAAAAGTAGACTACCAAAGGTCTTCTATGGTAAAAAGGTATTTAAAATATGTCGCATAAAACTAAGGCTTTCGATGGGTCTTTTTACAAAGAGGACCTTCTCTATAGAAAAAAATCATACGAAAGGTTTCCTACAAGGAAAATCGTCGAAAGGACTTCTATACAAAGAAAATTTTTGACAAGACTCTTAAAACCAAATCCCCCTAAAGTCATTCCTAATGAAAAGGTCCTTTAAAGAGTTCCTCAGAAGTACACAGAACATTATCTACAGATTTCACAAAAAAGAACCGTCTCACATAAGCTTGTAGAACACAAAAGTCTTTCTAGAGATCTTTAGAATAGAGGAGAAACTCAAAAGGCCTTCGGAATACATAATGATCATCAGAATACTAATAGAGATCTTCAGAATAAAAAAGACTTTTAAAGGTCCTTCTAAAGGCATCAGATAGCAGATCATCTGAAAACAGAAGCGCTTTTAAAGGATTATGCGAAAGACTTATTCTTAAGGGGGATGTACTTAAAGATTCCTTTATGAGCAAAGGACACAAATTTGTTAACGGAAGGGTTCTTACGGGCTCTTATCTTCTTACAAAAGGTTTCTTTAAATCAACAGTTTATAGATTTCATCATTTCCTTAAAAAAAGGTCTTAAAAAGCTTCCTTTTTAAAGGATCGGCTCGTAGAAGCAACATTATTTTTGAGAGGATCCTTAAAAACCCCCTCTGCTAGGTAAATGGTCCTTAAAAACGCCCTTCCTTAGGGAAAGGGTTCTTAAAACACTATATCCTGAAGAAAGTCGTTAAGAACATTATTTCCTCGATAAATGGCCAATAATGGCGACCTCTTTTAGAGAGAGGATTTCTAGAAGCGCCTTTTTCTAGAGCCCTTAAGCCTTTCTCTTAGGGATTTAGACTCCTTAGAAACCTCCCTTCTAGGCTTTTCTTAATGCATATTTGCTTAAAAAATTGTCCTTATACAATCTCTCTTAGAGAAAAGTTCCTTAAAGGACTCTCTCAAAAAACCTATAGTTACCCTTTCTTGAGGAGCTGTCTTCAAAGACACTTTTAATAGAGAAAGGGACCATTGACGTACCCTCTGAAAGTCCCTATTTTCACGTCCAAAGTTTGTCGGAGGGAAAGGTACGTTTTTGGGAAGAACTACAAAGAAAGGATGACATATGCCTCATTCAATTCCCCTTTTTTCCCATGACCAATTTTTTCTATTTTTCATGACCTTTCCGCGTCTAATTACAATAAGAGAATGGGTCCTTTCTAATCAGCCCTGATTAAAACATTTGCCGCAAAGAAAAGCTAGTATTTGGGAGAGAGAGAGAGACAGAGAGAGAGAAAGAGACGAAGAAAAAGGTGGAATTTAACCCATTCAACTCCCCTCCAACCGCGGTTTCCTGTCTGGAAGAGAAAAGGTCCTTAACGAAACCCCTTAAAAGAACGGGGCCAATAAGCCTTCTAATTGAGGGGTCCTTAAAAATACTGATTCTTTAATAAAGGTCCAAAAATTTTCTCAGAACTATGTGCCTTAAAAGTGACACTTTTGAGGGAAAGGGCATACATAGCTTATCTAGGCCAAAGGTCGTTAATAGAATGTTTTATAAGACCAATAGATCTAGAAAGGCCTTTTTAAAAACTTTGCCCTTTTTTTCAAAAACATCATTGTTTTTTTTTTTTTTTTTTTTTCAATCGATAAAAGTTACAGATTAGGGCGGCTAGCTTTTTGTAGATAATGGGTTTCTACCCCTTCTTATAAAAAGAGGGCCCTTTTTCGCCAAATTGTGCTTTAAAGGGAAAAGTTTCCCGAAAATATACCGTTCTTGGATCAGTGATGTACGTTCATCAAGAGGGCAATGGGGATCGGATTATCTCGTAAATCCCGATATTTTTTATTTATTTATTTATTTATTTATTTTTTTTTTTTTTTTTTGAAATGAAAATTTATTTTTTTCATCATTTTTTTCAGTTTTTCAATGTTTTCGAAAGGGAATTCCTGCATACCTCCTCATCTTCAATATCTTAGAGAAAAAGTCCTTAGAAAGAAAGCTTCCGTTTTGGAAAAAAATGTCTTGAAATTTTGAGGAGCCAATCTAGTACACTATTAGCACCTCTTCCGGCTATGGAATACAATTAGCAGGTGTTTCCAGTGAAGAAGGTGGACAGAAGACCTTTAAAACGGAATTCAATCTTGTTTGGTCCAATTTTTGACCCATGACATGCTTTCCTTTACAGAAAGAGCCTAGACCTCTTGGTTATATAACCCAATGCTTACTTTGCATAATTCTCAAAGACTACGTCTCTGTGAAACAAAAAAAAAAAAAAAAAAAGAACGAAAGAAAAAATAAAGAGAATAAAAAAACAAGGCGAAAAAAATTAGCGCAAGGAGAAAGGTATAGCCATGGCGGCCCCATCGGCTAGAGTAGTTAAAATGTGGTATTTGTGCTGATTTAAGCTCAGTCAGCATGGCCAATGCTTAGGCAGCAGTCAACCAGATGTCTGCCTTTAACACAAAAAAAAAACAAAACAACAACAACATAGACCTCTGCAAGACAACACTACTACAGCCAAGGGTTCTCCCTCTCACCTCAACATTCATGCCCTGCATCAAAGTAAGTCCCGGCCATTCCTTCGTAACAAGCAAATGGAATGGTGAAGAAACCTTACAAGAGTGGCGCGCTAACAAAAAATAGTCAACTTGGAAAAACGCTTGGAAAAAATTGAGGGAAAAAATTAAAACAAAACGTCGGAAAAAATCGAGGTTTTAAAAGGCTCTTAAAAAATGGTCACTAGGAAGACAGACAGATGGAGAGACAGACTTGCCGATGGAATGGATGTTTGAATGGTTGGTGGGGTCCGTTGACGACAATAACAAGCTGCATGGAAGAAGAACCCAACACAACCCCAATGAAGATACGCCGGCGACGATGACAACAACAACAACTGAAAAAGGGTTATATACAACAACTTATTTGAGGAACAAATCGCACTTAGAAAAAATTGTGTTTCAACTCCTCCATTTACCACCTCAAGCTGCAGCAGCAGCAGAAGAAGAAGAAGAAGGAAGGCAGGCAACTCTATTTTTTCACTGCTACCGGAAGAATGTAAAAAAGCACGAATCTCCTCCAACCAGTCTTAGACTCCGTGGACACACACAAACGCGGGAACACAGCAAAGAGGTCCAATGCAACTAGACATTGATGGGGCGGCAATGAGGGTGGCTACAGCAGCCAACCAGCCAGCCATCCAGCCATAGAGGCATTAAAACATTGCCATCATCAACGGCCAAGTTCTCCAAAACTCCTTCTCTGTTTTTGCGTTTTTTTATTTTGCCCTCCTTGCTTCCTTCGCCAGCCAAAGCAATCAAATAACAACAGCTTCATGAGTTGTTGGAGGAAGCAGGAAAAAATGGAGTCAATTTTTTTCCTCAGAAAAAAGGGTCTTCTTTGGGTTTTGCATTGTCGGATGGATTGCACGGGAGTTTTTTTTTCGCTATTCGCCGCCGCCAAAGCTTTTACAGTTGTGACTTTACAATGAAAGCGAAAAAATCCAACTGCTCAGACGTCGTTTACATAAACACAAGCTAAAAGGAGACAGAGAAGGAGAAGAAGACGACGACGACGACGACGAAGTAGGAGGAAGACCAAATAACAACAAACCGCCGGAGATATCCTTTTCGTTGCTGCCGTTCTGTTTTTGTTTTGTTTTAATGGCAAAAGGGCCAAAACCATAACATAAACCCAGCTCCACTAAAACCAAAAAAAAGAGTTATTTTTGCAAAATCATTTGAAAGAAGAAGGCTCAATGGCCAGCCAACAACATCGCTGCGGAAGAGTCTTGGAAAAAACGGCAATTTTTTCATTTTATTTTGTATTTTGAGGACGACGGCTGTTGTTAACCTTTTGCTCGACACGACAAAACTTCGAAATCGATGGAATACAAATCCAAACGGAACATTGCCCATAAATGATTGAGAAACAGACAAAAAAAGTTGGGCCCGACCAGGCCAGGCCAGTGATTGATATCAGTTGAAAGAAGTTTGAAAAACGGGTGAAAAAAAACGAAATCTCTTCCAAAGGAAACTTAACAAGGATTGATAGGCGGCAAAAAAAAAAACAAAAAGGATATTTTTGTAATATATTCCAGGATTTGAGAGGTGTCAGTATTTCTAATCAATAAAATTTACACCTTCTCAAACCAAAACCCGAAGTAGAAAAAATCAGTGATAAAAAAAGTTCCGAAACATTTGTGTACATATCCTTCCGGTAATGGAAAATTGTAATTCAGTTTGTTTTTAAAAATTCAAAAAGGATGTGTTTTTTTTTTTTTTTTTTTTGTTATTTTGGCTGTATGTAATTACAAGGGTCACATAAATTAGAAAAAATTCGGAAAGCAAGTCAATGAAGTTTTGAATGAAATTGAAAAACAAATGGGGATAAAATTAATGTTGGAAGAAGTTTTTATGGAATTCCCCTCAAACTTTAAATCGAATAACCTTAAATTATAATTTTTTGTCTAATATTCTCAAATGTGGAAATCTTATTAACAATTTAAATGGATTACAACAAACAAATTCGAAAAATGGAAGACATAAAATTGTGGTGCATTAATAAGAACCCAAGGAAGACGGAAGGTTTTTACCCAATCGCTCCCAAAAGACTTTTTCTCCCTAAAAGGACATTTTCTCTGTGCAAGAATTCCTTTCCAAGAAATGTTTAGAAATATTACAATTTGCTGTATGCCACACAATAATAATAACCCTTTCATGTAGAAAAAAATATTTTGTTAAGTACCCTAGGCTTCAGAAAGCACTCTTCCTCTCAAAAAAATATGTATTTTCTCTCAAAAAGGACACATTCTCTAAAAAAGAACCATTACTCTAAAAATGCACTCTTTTTCTTAAAAGAACCGCTTCTCAGAAAGGACCATTTATCTTTAAAAAGGATACCTTAATTCAAAACAAGTAAAAAAAAAACATTAAGTTCGGCCAGGCCAAACTTTTAATACCCTCCACCTTAGGGTAAAGGTAACATTAGAAGAAATGTGGCAAAAACCATTAAAATGCCGAATATCGGGAGGTACCGTTATATGGGGGCTATACCAAATCGTGGACCTACACATGCAATGTTTCGCCAAAGAAGCTAGAACCCATTATGACCTACAAATACCAATTTTCAGAGAAATTCGTGAAAAAATATGGCATAAATCATCAAAATACCGAATATGGGGTACCGTTAAATGGCGACTATACCAGAACGTGGACCGATATATCTCATTTTCAATACCAATCATTCTAGACACAATACAAATTATTCTGCTAATTTTTGGCGCTCTACGTCAAATAATGTGGGCTGTATCGTGATTTCAACAGACAGACGGACAGACAGACATACGGGCGGGCATCGTTAAATCGACTTAGAATTTTATACTGATTATGAATATATATACTTTATGGGGTCTACGACGAATATTTAAGGATGTTACAAACGGAAGGATAATCCTTTTCTGCCAAAAAGGAAAATTCCAACTTTCAGAACTTTTTCTCCAAAAAAGAACACAATTTCCTTCAGAATGAACTCTTTTCTTAAAAAAATTGACTTTACGGATATTTTTTCAAGAAAAAAAAATGAAAAATAAAAACTGTGCTGTCAAGAATCTTGTTGTTGTTTTAGTAGTGGTGTTTAGGAGAATGCCTCTCCTAAGAAATAGTGTTTTTGAGAATAGGTCATATGTTTTAAAAACCCCCTATTTTACCAAGGATGCTTTAAGGATAAAAATGAAAGAAAAAGGGTAGAAATAGAAATGGTAGGAAATATGAAATATGAAGAGAATCTGATGCTTATTTCGCATTTTATTTAAAATGTTGAGCCATTGTGGAGGAAGTACCAGAAGGAGTGGACTGATATATCCCATCTTCAGGCAATATTTGATGTTAATAAAAAAAAAAGTATGTGAGATGAAGACAATCGAACACTTAATTCACATTTTATAAGAGTTATAATTATTCCAACTTTTAACCCTTTGTGGGGGAGGTACTTTGATGGAGTGGTCCGATATATTCTGTCTTCGCACCAGATCTTTTGTTGCTAGAAACATTGGGATTTGCGAAATTCGAAGACAATCGGACTCTACATTCACATTTTATAAGATATATAATTATTCCAAATTTTAACCCTTTGTGGAAGAGGTACTAGAAGGAGTAATCCGGTATTTTTCATCTTCACATTTACGTAAGCAATTCTCATTAGGGGGTATTTCTTCTAAAAGTAATACTTTCAAGGACTCTCTCTCTCTAAGTAATGCTGCATTGGGTGCAAGGGTGCATTGACAGTCATTTACTCTAGAAAAGGTCTTTTTGTGGAATCTTCCTTTGAGAACGAGCGTCTTTTAGTCCTTTTCTCCGGACCTTTTTAAAAAAAAACACATAATGTTTTTATCAGCTGTTAGATTTAAAAATATGTTAAAAGAGAGGGTAGTTTTATCTGAAAGAGGACCTCTTTTAAAAACACCTTCTCCACGAAAGAGTGCTTTAAAGGACTGTTCTCCCAGAAGGGATACATTATGGATCTAAGACTTCTTTCACCAGTAAAATTTAATTTACTAATTTCTAATATTCTCTTTAAAGTATACATTCTTACAGAAAGAATAATTTTAATTATCTTTTTTCCAAGAGAGAGAGGGAGAGAGAGCGAGAGAGAGATACATTTTTTTTAGCAACAAGCTAAAGAAAATTAGATTTTCAGGGCCCCTTCTTACCAAATAAGGATTAGGAACTCTTGTCAAGATTGAGTTGCATTTAAGGAAACTTTCTACAAGAAATGTCTTTAGAAATTATTCTTTCTCGTTTTATTATTATTATTTTCTTAAAAACTGGTCTATGCTAGTTCTTAAAGGTATTGTTAAAAATATCTTCTATAGGAGCCGAGCTTCATATATCCTTTCCATGACACTTTCTTTTTTAAAAAAAAAGGGTGATTTTAATAAAGCTTTTTGTAAGAAAGGATAGATCAGTCCTCTAAATAAAGGCAATTCTAAGAATCTTTTTCCTAATAATACCAGCAATTAAGGAGCCTATAGCTCCCTTTAGCACCCGTTTTTCGAAAAAAAATATTCTTTCATTGCTCCTTTCCCTAGGAATTACATTTTCCTATGGAGGAAACTTTTTTCTATTTGTTCTCATTGTAAGCGCACTTGTATGGAGCTTAAGGAGCCCTTTGTAGATCCTTTATCTAAAAAGGGTACTTCTCTAAGAAATGTGAATTTAAGGACCTGTAGGCCAAACATTTATTTTTAAGGACTCTTTCTTCAGGAAGGTGCACTATTAAGCAACATATCTTATAGATAGGATTCCTGTAAGGCTCTCTTCTCTACGAATTCCTTTAAAAGTCCATACACGGGTGGCCTTGCAAGACTTTTTGAGAGAAAGAGCTCCCTTAAATACTAGTTCCCTACAAAAGGTTATTTCTAGGAATCTTTTCCCTTACTAGGAATAATTTAAAAGACTTTCTGCCTATTGCTCAAAAGTAAGGTTAATATTAAGAGGTACCGCTATAGGGGGCTAAACAAAAACGTAAACCTATACATACAACGGAGCTAGAACCCATTAGGACACACAAATACCAATTTTTAGGCAAATCCGAGAAGAAATGTGGCAAAAATCATAAAAATACCGAATATCTGGAAGTACTGTTATATGGGAGCTATTCCAAATCTTGGACATATACATACAATGTTTCACCACCGGAACTAGAACCCATTATGACCAATAATTTTTAGAAAAAATCGTGAAAAAAATTTGGTAAAAATCATCAAAATACCGAATATCGGAAGGTACCGTTATATGGGGACTATATCAAAACGTGGACTTATACATGCAATGTTTCACCACCGGAGCTAGAACCCGTTAGGACACGCAAACACCAATTTTTAGACAAATCCGCGAATCAAAATACCGAATATCATGAGGTACCATTAAATGGGGGCTAGACCAAATCGTGGACCTATTTATGCAACTCATGATCAACAATTACCAATTTTTAGACAAATCCGTGAATCGGGAGGTACCGTTGTATGGGGACTGTAGCAAAACCATCTTAGACACAATGCAAATTGTTCTGCTAAATTTTGACGCTCTACGTCAAATAATGTGGACTGTATCGTGGTTTCAACAGACAGACGGACAGACAGACGGACAGACCGACGGACATCGTTAAATCGATTTAGAATTTTATGCTTATTATGAAAATAAATACTTTAAGGGGTCTACGACGAATATTTAGGGATGTTACGAACGGAATGACAAAGTTAATATCCCCTCCTTTCCAAGGTGGAGGATATAAAAAGGGGTAATAATATGGATAGGGTTTATGGACATTCCCCAATTATGGTGTTTTAAGGATCTTCTCAGAAAGGGTAGGGACCATTTCCCTTCTCCAACAAGAGTAGCAGTGTTGATTCTTTTTCCAAAATGGATAGATTTTCAAGGACCCTTTCGAAAGAATGATTTGTTTAATGGCATTTTCTTCAAGAATTGTGGCTTTAAGGATGTTTTCTCCAAGAAGGGTACCCTTAAGGACTAATCCTTTGAGAAATCCAGCCTTAAGTAATCTTCCAATAAGTGGAGGCGCTTTAGAACTAAAACTAGGGTTTTTGAAAGTTACATATCATTAAGGACGATATGCAAAGTTCTATAGACATAAAGATCATTTATGCGGGAAAAGTTGACTTTAGGGACAATGTATGGCAGGACATTCATATCTTAAAAGTTAATTTCTAAAAATTTGTGCCACCACCTCTCAATTTGCAAAGACATGGAAAGTTCGATTTGTTGGCTGGACGATTTCACGTAACCACAAAATTGTGAGTGAATGAATGATTTTGAGCCAAGTTAGTAAAATGTGTCGAATAAGCCGTTTCTTTTACAATCCCTTGGCAGCACGAAACCTTGGCTACAATTGCAAAAAGAAAATAAAACTTCTCCATAACTATTCCATTCTCATGCTTACGTCCTGAAATGCATTGATCTCTATGTAGTTTGAGTTGGACAGTGGGTCAAAGAGGATTAAATCGGGTGAATCAAATTAAACACCTTCTTCGAGATATGGATTTTATTGGCTATACCAGGACATTTGCCCAAAGAGAAGAGGGAACAATTCTAGTTTAGTAAAGACTCTTTTTTTGAAAAATTTCCCAGAGGTAGATATTTGTACTCTGATAATGGGAAAGTATTTTTTCCTTAGAGGGATGGACTCGGATATTTGACCCACAAATCTAGGTCCAAGACGCGGCCTGCTAAACCGATATGAACAATTTAGGAATTAGTGTCGGGACTTGAATTCGAACTGACGAGTCAAATGTATCGGCATCCGTTGCCCAAATCTTTGTTGGAGAGGTACCAGAACTGGAACTTGTGTTAGTGAAAATATTGGGAAACATGACATTTGAAAAGAAGAAAGAATGTCTAATTCGCATTTTATGAGAGATATAATTATTCAAAATGTTGGCCCGTTGTGGGGGAGGTACCTGAAGGAGTGATCCGGCATGTTCCATCTTCACAACTTGATTTGTATTGATAGAAATAGCAGGATATGTGAAATTTGAAGAGAATCTGATGCATATTTTGCACTTTCTGAGAGAGATAATTATTCAAAATTTTGACCCATTGTGGGGGGGGGTTAACCAGAAGGAGTGGACTGATATATCCCAACTTCGGACCAGATTTTATGTTTGTAAAAATATTGAAGTGCGTGAAGTTTGAAGACAAGCGGACACTTATTTCACGTTTTATAAGAGTTATAGTTATTCCAAATTTTAACCCTTTGTGGGAGTGATACTTCATGGATTGGTCCGTTATATTCTGTCTTCACATCAGATCTTGTGTTAGCAGAAATATTGGCATGTGTGAAATATGAAGGGGATCGGACTCTACTTTCACATTTTATGAGATATATAATTATTCTAAATTTTAACCCTTTGTGGGGGAGGTACCAGCAGGAGTGATCCAATATTTTTCATCTTTACACCAGGTCTTGTGTTGCTAGAAATATTGAGATGTGCGAAATTTAAAGACGATCGAACTCTACTTTCATATTTTATGAAATATATAATTATTCTGAATTTTAACCCTTTGTGGGGGAGGTACCAGCAGGAGTGATCCGATATTTTTCATCTTCACACCAGATCTTGTGTTGCTAGAAATATTGAGATGTGTAAAATTTGAAGACAATCGGAGTCTTTTTTCACAATTTATAAAAGTTGTAACTATTCCAAATTCTGACCCTTTGTGGGATAGGTACTTGATAGAGTGGGCCGATATCGTCCATTTTGGCACCTAACCTAGCACTGACAAAAATATTGGGACTTGCAGAGTTTGCACAAAATCGAATGGTATTTTCGATTTTTATGGGGTCAACTATTTTCTTTTAAAATATTGACCTTTTGTGGGGGAGGCACCGGAAGGAGGGGAACGATGTTGACCATCTCCGAACTCAATCTAAGTTTGACAAAAATATTACGATGTACCAAGTTTAAATCAGATTGGATACTTCCTTCGAGAGTTATCGTGCGCACCAACTATCCCGACAGATAGCCAGACGGACGGGCATCATTGGATCGACATCAAATATCCTGAAATGGATTTGGTCCAAAGAGACCTAGGATCCCTAGAGATTTGGTCCCAAGAGGCACGTTTAGGTCGTATCAAATGATATATAGAGAACCCATATGTCTGGGGGTATAAAAATCCAAAAAATCCCAGAATTTTTACTAAACTAGAGATAAGTCGAAGCCTATTACACCCTAAAAAAAAGTGTTTTGCAATTTTGAAATTTGTTTGCAACCTGAAAAAAATTATCGAATTTTATTTGCCCTCTTTTGTACCACTGTGCCAGCCCCTTTCGAAAGTTTTTTTCTCATGCACACTCCAACACTCACTCACACATACCCTCAAAACCCAAATGCACTCAGATGACACAGTCAAATAGGCAGCAGCTGACGGAAGACCAACAACAACAATAAACATATCATTATCATCTCCAAGAAATAACACAGCGGCAGAAATTGACGTCAGAAAGTTGTGGAAGTTTTGAAAAAAAAATTACTCTCAAACTTTTTTACAGCAACAAAGCAAAAAAACAACAACACAACTCATCACAAATTCACAAAACACCAACAAACACCCTGTGGAACTCTGCCATGGTATGGTGGCCCAGCACAACACCCCAGCCAACAATAATCGACGACTTGGAGTCAGTCACAGCCATTCTTCACTGCTCGAAAGGTTGTCATTGTGGTTGCGCTCTTTCATTGAGGATACATTACAGCCAGGAGATGGGTGAAAAAGGGGGAGGGGGAGGTGAGGAAAGCGGGTGGCAGAGGGTTAGTGCATTGCGGTGAGGCCAAAGATATCGGCGGAAGAATGAAAAACCGAAAAAAACAACCATCCACGACATCCAGACGAAGCGAAAAAATTGCTTTTCGCGAGTCCCATTAACCATGAATGTTGTCGACTGAAATGCTATCTTTCAACGTGGTGGCGAGGAACAACAACAGCAGCAAACTATCAACAAAACTTGATGCAACAACCACAACAACAACAACAATCGAAATCCGAAGCATTTGTGACTAACTTACAAGAAGAGTGTGGCTTAGCTGAGTACCAACCAAGTCCAACAAAAGCAATGGCACAGCCATGCCGCGGAAAAAGATGTAAATTGAGAATGGACACAAATACAAAGAGAGACACACACAGTGAGTTACACATACAGAGGAAAACTATCTCTGCCAGAGGAGTCATCTCCAACATGCAACCCAAATGCCACCATATGCAACATGACTTAATACCGCCACCACAACCATTACCACCCTGACATTTTAATCACCGTCAGCAGACGAGCTGGCCTGGCCAGCCAGCCAGCCTGCCTGCCTCCGCTGTTTACCTAACCAGCAACCATCATCTCCTTAGTTAATCCCACAAATGCTTGCCTCACCGTGTCGCCTTTCAAACCATCTCATTTTTTTTGTTTCCCTGGACCCAATCCACAATTTGTTGCCTGGTTAAGAATTTCATTTCTTTTACCCCTCCCTGCGACTCAGGCCAGGCAGGGCAGGGAGGCTGGTGGACGACAATTCAAAAGTTGTGCCTTTTTTTCCCAAGTCTCCATTCGTGAGTCCACGTTCATTTCAGTCTACTAGGCCAGAAAAAATGTCTGGAAAAGACGACGCAAATGATGATGACGACGTCGTTGGCGGCGTCAACTCTCCAAATAAAAATAAAAGAGAAATAAAAAACAAAAACAAAACAAAATCCCACAGTGGAGGTCAAGTAGGTGGAAAATGCAAACGACAAAAAAATGGTTACCCATTTTTTTGCGTTACGATTTCCTGTGTTTTTGGTTTGTTTTTGGAAAAAAATTAGAACACGCTTACGTGGCAGCGCGACCATAAGGAATGAATGAAATTCTGCCCAAACAGCCCACACAGAATTCCTTCAAGGAGAGAAGGAGTTACAGAGTAGTGGAAAATAGAGATGATGACGGTGAGAAAAAAAAATGAAAAATAACAACAAAAAAATTGGAAATGTTTGCTTGTAGTGGTTAGCGTTTTTTTTTTTCCAGCTTTAGGAAGTGTTGTGCAATAATAACAACGGCGAAATCTCCAAAAAGCAAAACAAGAGAAGAAGAAAAAATGAAAGGACATGCTCTATTTTTTCCCAACGGCCTGGTCATTAGCCCTAAGGAAAGGGCCAGACAAAGTCGATGGCAAATAGACTATTTGAGACGTCTCAATTGTTGGAAATTTAAATAATTTTGGATTCTAAAAAAATTTTGGAACATTGAAAAATGATGTATTTACCATTGAGAATAGAAAAAATATTCATAAAACTCTTCAAGAAACAATTTTCAGGTAATTTTTGAAAAAAAGAATTGTTAGATTTTAGGAATTTTTCAAAGAATGTTCGAAAATTTTCGAACATTGAAAAATGATGTATATACCATTGAGAAAAGAATAAATATTTAGAAAATTCTTCAGGATAATATTTTCAAGTAATTTTTGAAAAAAAAAATAAGTTTGAAAATTTTCGAACATGGCAAACTTTCGAATTGTATGCACTTCCTGATCGAAAATGTATAAATGAGCATAATTTCACTTTTAAATAAACAATTTTAAGCATTTTGGGCAAATAATTCCATGTTCGAAAATATTGGAACATAGTAAAAATCACGAAATATAAATACAGAAGTGGAAAAAGTCGATGGCAAATAGTCTAAGAGACGTCTCAATTATTGGAAATTTAAATAATTTTAAATTTTAGATTTTCTTCAAAAAATGTTCGAAAAATTTCGTACATTGAAAAATGATGTATATACCATTGAGAATATAATAAATATACATAAGAATTGTCAAGATAAAATTTTCACGTAATTTTCGGACAAAAAGTTAAGTTCGAAAAATTTCGAACATGACTAAATCCTTAAAATTGTTTATTGTTTCTCAATGAATTGGCATTTGCAAAAAATTTAACCAAATCGGGTTGCAAATTTGAAGTTCGAAAATTTTCGAACATGGCAAACTTTCGAATTGTATGTATTTCCTGATCGAAAATGAATGAATAAGAATAATTTCAACTTTAAATAAACAATTTTAACACTTTCGGGAAAATAATTCCATGTTCGAAAATAATCGAACATAGTAAAAATCGCGAAACTTAAATTCAGAAGTGGAAAAAGTCGATGGCAAACAGTCTAAGGGATGTCAATTGTTGGAAATTTAAATAATTTTAATTTTAGGAATTTTTCGAAGACATGTTCGAAAAATTTCGTACATTGAAAAATGATGTATATACCATTGAGAATATAATAAATATATATAAATAAAGTTCGAAAAACTTCGAACATGACTAAATACTTAAAACTGGTTATTATTTCTCTATAAAACTCAATGAATTGGCATGTGAAAAAATTTAATCAAATCGGGTTACAAATTTAAAGTTCGAAAATTTTCGAACATGGCAAACTTTCGAATTGTATGTATTTCCTGCTCGAAAATTAATAACTACACATAATCTTGCCTTTGGAGGAAATTCTCTAGGCATTTCGTAGAATGATACCATGTTCGAAAATATTCGAACATAGTAAAAATCGCCAAACTTAAATTCAGAAGTGGAAAAATTCAATAGCAAATAGTCTCAGAGACGTCTCAATTGTTGGAAATTTAAAAAAAATTTAATTTTAGGAATATTTCGAAGACATGTTCGAAAAATTTCGAACATTGAAAAATTATCAATAACACTATTTGGAACAACTAAAATACTCATAAGAAACTTCAAGATAAAATTTTCAAGTAATTTTCGGACAAAAAGTGAAGTTCGAAAAATTTCGAACATGACTAAATACTTAAAATTTGTTATTTTTTGATAAAAATGAATGAATTAGCACTTGAAAAAAATTAATCATGCAAATTTGAAGTTCGAAATTTTTCGAACATAGCAAAACCTTCGAATTGTATGTATCTCCTGCTTGAAAATTTATAACTACACATAATCTTAACTTTGCAGGAAATTCTCTAGCCATTTCGTATAAAAATACCATGTTCGAAAAAATCGAACATAGTAAAAATCACGAAATTTAAATTCAGAAGTGGAAAAAGTCTAGAGACGTCTCAATTCTTGGAAATTTTAAATAATTTAGATTTTATGATTTTTGGAACCTTCCGAAGACATGCTCGAATAATCTCGAACTTTTAAAAATTATGTATATACTTTTGGGAATAGAATAAATATTCATAAAAAAATTTCAAGAAATTCTCGGACAAAAAATGAATTTCGAAAATTTTTGAACTTAATTGTTTTATCAAAAAATTTCGAACTTCAAATTTACATGCCAAAATGGTTAAATTTTAATTATAATGCTAATTAAATTTGAACCAGTTTAGGCTGTAAATTTTAAGATCACAATTTTTCGAACATGGCAAAATTTTCTCAATGCAATTTTCAAGTTTTGAACGAAAAATGTAATTTCAAAAACTTTCGAATATGCTGTGATGACTCTGAAATGTGTATATTTTGTATTTTATATCAAATATTATATAGTTAGAAGTATTTATAAATAATAAGAAAAACTTATTTTGTGAAGTAAAACTGAAGTTCGAAAATTTTGGAATATGACGCCGGTCTTTAGAGACTTTATAATACTGCAAATATTTTCAGAATAATGCCTTAGATAAAATTTTTAAGCCATCCATACATTTTAAACACTGAAATTCTAGTTCAAGTTTTTTCGAACATTACAAAAATACTTTCGAAAAAAGCAAAATTTCGTAAATTTAGCGAAGGAAAATGCTTTTACCATTTAAGGACTTAAAGCAAAGTTCAAAAAATTACAATTATCCAAAAAGAAAATAGAAAAAAATAATTTCTTTACATTTTTAAATGTAAAATTAAAGACCGAAATTTTTCAAAAAATTAAAATTTTGAATTTTTTGTATTTTCCACTTGGAAAATTAAATTAATCATAATAAACTTGCCTCAAACGTAGTTTTGAAAACTAACTAAAATTGAAGTTTGAAAATATAACTAAATTAGTCTTCAAGGTTGTCCTGGATAAACTTTGCGAATTATTCATGACATTGTGGACAGTAAAATCAACGTTCGAAAATTTTCGAGCATGGTAAAAATGGTAAAATCTGGATAATTAAAAAAAATCATGCAATTTTTCAAGCATTTTAAAACAAAAAAGTCGATTTCAAAAATTTTCGAGAATGATTTTTTAAATAGACATATTACTTTAGATAAACTGTCACATTCGAACATAAAGTTCGAAAGAAATAGCAAATTTATTTTTTTTTTTTTTTTTTGAATATGATTTAAGTTTTTTTAATTCGACACATTTGAATATCTGCAATTTATTCCATTAACTAACATAAAAAAATGTTGACATTTCTATAAATTTAAGTTCAAAAAACAATCGTAAAATTGGACAAACTGTCCATTTTAAATCACCCCAAAGTCATTAATAAACCTCATATTCTACCACCCAGCAACGTAGAGTACCAAAGCATCAACTTTGCCTTTGCAACAGCCATACACGACGATTAGAATAACTCCTAGACACAAATACCAACAAAGCCAGCAAATGACGACGACGACTACTACTACTCCACGACAAGTCTAACGATTAATAACATTGTTAGGCACAGACACGAAGTAGTTGTAAAGGATTAAGAAACGAAGTGGTAAAACGACAGCTACAACCACTACCAAAACAAAAGGCAGCAAACGAACGACGAACGAACTTTTAATATGGAAACACAAATTAAGCATACGAAGTGTAAACGAGCCGCTGAATGATGCAACACGAAGCATAGACGAGACTCACAACAAACAAAATGCTTTTGAAGGCTGGTAGTAGCACTCACACACACACAGAAATGTTTAGCCAACAACATCCAACAATACACATTTATGTTATCGCAACAAAGCATAATCACACGCACAATATAAATGTTGCCCATCCTGGCACTCAACCCAATTCGACTTCAAAGGAAGTTGTAGTGTTCTTCGGACAAAGCAAAAACGGAAATAAAACTACATTACCTTTTCATTTGTTTTAGAAAATTCTGGTCCATTTCGTCGTTTTGAGAAGATTTCCGACCATCTAGACGAGATTTCAGTCGGAGGAGGACTTTCTGCTCAACGTTGAGAAAACCATGTGGTCTACAAGAGGTGACCTTACATTCATCTGCAAGAATACTTCTCTGGTTTTCTCTAATAATATCTTTTAAACAGTTTAAAATACACCTTGAGTTGTTTTGTTTCAAGACCTCTTCGTATGTGTCGTATACGGGATAACCCTCCTCCTCCTGCTTTTCTATGGAAAACCAGTAAAGAAAGTCTTAAAGTCGGGCGGGGCTGACTTTTTGATACCCTACACCACTTTGCTAATTTAGTAGAGCTCCGCATAACAATTAAAAGTTTTTATGGGAGAATTCAATCATACACCCTATGATTATAATTTAAAGTTCAAAGGAATAAATATGCCGAAGCATTTGTATCTTTTAAATTCGGACTTTCATTGCCCATTTAGTGCAGAATTAATTTGAAATCGGATAAAAATACATATGGGAGCTATATCCAAATCGGAACCGATCTCGATTAAATTTGGCAAAGATATTTCTGAGCTTTATTTGATATATTTCCCTGAATATAGTTGGGTAACAAATATAACAAATCGGATGAACAGAATATATGGGAGCTATAGCTATATCTGAACCGATCTTCACCAAATTTGACATACTAGCTTCTAGACTCAATTCGGTCATAAGTGCCAATTTGGGCAAATATTAGACGTTTGGTGCACAATCAAAAGTAAATCGGACGAGGTTTTATATGGGAGCTATATTCAAATCTGAACCGATCTCGATAAAATTTAGCAAAGGTATTTCTGAGCTGCATTTGATATATTTCCCCAAATATTGTTGTTACAGAGTGCATATTACGGCTGCGGAGGACAAAAATAACAAATCGGATGAACAATATATATGGGAGCTATAGCTATATCTGAACCGATTTCGATAAAATTTGGCATACATATTTTCAGCTTCAATCTGATCGTACGTGCAAAATTCCATATTATTCGGATTGATATTACACGTTTGGTGCACAATAAAAGGCAAATCGGACGAAGATATATATGGGAGCTATATCTAAATTTTGACCGATTATCTCGAATTTCAATAGAGTTCGTCCTTGGGCCAAACAAACGATTTGTGCAAAATTTCATCTGGGTATGGCAATAAATGCGAACTGTACTTTGTTTACAAAAATACATGGACAGACGGACGGACGGACATGCATAAATCGATTCAAAATGGATTCTATGCAGATCATCAAAAGGAACTATGGGTCTATCTCGTTTCCTTTTGCCTTTTACAAACAAAGACATAATACCATGACCACCTTGTGGTGTAGGGTATAAAAATTTGCTATTCTACAAAAATGTCTTATTGGTCTCTCTAGTGGAGGGCGTCTAGAATACCTCAATAAGATAAGAATTTTCTTGTAATGCCTCTTCTATGGCATGTCCGTTTAGACATGAGCCCAGTGGGCCCACTATAAAAATAAGACTATCTTTGAGATGACCTTTTTGATATCCTATAAGAAGGTGTCCTATTGTTTTCTATTAGACAACTCTTATTTCTAATCTTCTTTAAGGAAATATTTTTTAATCTTCGACAAAAAAAAAAAAAAAAACAGTTTGATGTTCTGAGAGAACACTTTTTTGATTATTTTTGTAAATGTATTTTTAAATTATTCCTTCGTATTTTAAAATCTAACAGTCAATGTTTCGGTAATGTAAAATAACATTAACATAATCCTGTGACACCCTGTCGCGCGGTACCAGAAATTATTAACAGGGTAACCACTTAGGTGAAAATATTGAATTACACCATTCTAAACTATCGAATTCACCACAAAATGTAACCTAACACCGTAGTCGAGTTCCAAACCATAACAGATGTCATGTTTAGCAGATGCATACACCATGTAAAATAACATTTAGTACCGAGTTAACAGCTGTTAATTAGGCCTGTCTTAAACAACAGAAGTGTTTTCAGATAGTAGGCCGTGTTTACATAGCGAGTCGTCATCATATGGTCTTATAGCTACAAACAGAGCTCTCAATCGGTCATAGAGGACAATTTTAAAAGCAATTGACTTGCAATCTTATATTAAGGAATAATTGTAACAACATTTGGGAAGTATGACTAAAGCCACAGATCGTATTAAAAAGTCAGGGGCTTCCTAAGATGACATGTATGAACATTTATTATATATAAAGAAATTCTGCAATGCAAATCAGTTGTGGTCCCCGGATTATAGGTTGTGGAAAAGTATGGGAGCTATACCAAGACATGGACCTGCATATAAAATTTTCTGTCATAGGGTGTAGAACCCGTTAAGATACTTTAAACAAAATCGGTCTATAATGTCTCTAAAATCATAAAAATACCGAATATTGGAAGGTACCGTTATGTGCTGGCAAAATACAGACCTATGCAAAATTTTAGACTTACAATGGAAAAATGGCGTGATTGCCTTAATTAATTTTTTTCCAGAATATATATATACTTGGTTGGGTCCATCATGTGTATTCCGAGGATTTACAAACGGAATGAAAACAAGTAAAAAAAACATTAAGTTCGGCCGGGCCAAACTTTTAATACCCTCCACCTTAGGGTAAAGGAAACAATAGAAGAAATGTGGCAAAAACCATTAAAATGTCGAATATCGGGAGGTGACATTATATGGGGGCTATACCAAATCGTGGACCTACACATGCAATGTTTCGCCAAAGGAGCTAGAACCCATTATAACCTAGAAATACCAATTTTCAGACAAATCCCTGAAAAAATGTGGCAAAAATCATCAATTTGCCGAATATCGGGAGGTACCATTATATGGGGGCTATGCCAAAACGTGGACCTATAATTTCAATGACTCGCCGCACGAACTGGGACCCATTATGATCTACAACTACCAATTTTCAGAGAAATTCGTGAAAAAATGTGTCAAAAATCACCAAAATACCGAATATTGGGAGGAACCGTTGTATGGGGACTATACCAAAACGACCTATGCATACAATGTTTCGCCACACGAACTAGGACCCATTATGACCACAAATACCAATTTTTAGACAAATCAGTAAAAAATGTGGCTAAAACCAACAAAATACCGAATATCGGGAGGTATGGGGGCTATACCAAATCGTGGACCCATACATACAATGTTTCGCCACCGGAGCTGGAACCCATTATGACCATCAAATACCAATTTTTAGACAAAACCGTGAAAAAATGTGGTAAAAATAATCAAAATACCGAATATCGGGAGGTACCTTTATATGGGGGCTATACCAAAACGTGGACCTATACATGCCATGTTTTGCCACACGTACAGGGACCCGTTTTGACCTATATATACCAATTTTCAAACAAATAAGTGAAAAAATGTGGCATAAATCATCAAAATGCCGAATATCGGGAGGTACCTTTATATGGGGACTATACCAGAACGTGGACCGATATATCTCATTTTCAATACCAACCATCCTAGACACAATACAAATTGCTCTGCGAAAATTTTGGCGCTCTACGCTGATTATGAATATATATACTTTATGGGGTCTACGACGAATATTTAAGGATGTTACAAACGGAATGACAAAGTTAATATACCCCCCATTCCAAGGTGGAGGGTATAAAAATAATATACGCTCCCTAAAATGGTGGAGGGTATAAGAATTGTTTGCTAATGCTATAACAATTCCTGAGTTAGATATCTGAGTATTTGGTCACATTGCCAGCGGTACTAGTCCTTCGGAAGTCTCTAGAAATTAGATATTAATAATGATATACAACAATTCACCCATGATGCTTGCTAGAGCAAGGCCAACAAACATTGTTGAATATAATTTCATATTGTGGCCGAATTGACAACTACACCACTAAGACTCAGTTAATACCAACTTTATTATGGACTCAACCATTGTATTTCGTGCTAGTTTTTAGTTTCAATTAAAGCAGAATCAGAAAGGACAACATATGAGAAAGTCAGTTTTAGAAAAACCCCGCCTTCTTTCTTTTGTGATATAAATGCCAAAAATATATTTTCAACTTGTGAAATTCTTCTAAGCCGAAGATACTCTATAGGTCTTCTATAGACATGACGTTTTCTATATGTTTTCTCGATGTATCATATACAAATAGATTAATTCCCAAGACAATTCTATATATATTGAGATTTAAGGTCTTTTTATAGATTTTCCATAGGCATTTAAAAGGCTTTTTTCCTATAAATCTTAAGTACATTTGTGATCGTATAAGGTATTCTGTAGTAAAAAATATAAAAAAAATAAAAATATCTTCACAAAATCTGTTGTAACGTCTGTAGGTGTTTTTAGCATGGGAACTTCTGTTAAAAGAAAATCTACTAAGAGAACATTTAATAGAGTTTTAATAGACAAAATGCATTCAACAGACATTTGACCCTCTATGGAGTAGATTCAAAAGGAGTGGGCTAATATTGTCCATTTCATATCAGACCTAAATAAATATGATATAAATATTGCGACGTGTCAGGCTTGGACTATATCAAATACTTCCTTCACTTTGTATGAGATATGTGATAATTTATAAAAAAAATGTAGAAATGTGCTGAGATGTCAGTTTTTGTGGAACGAAGTATTCCATTTTATTTACATACATCATTTACATGAAAGGCAATCTATTATAAATAATATATTTAACTGAATTTATATATATATGAAACAACTGAGTTCTATACTATAAATAAGACAGGTAATTTTTAGATGGAAAGACTTCTATAAATATAAAACTTTCAAAGGGGCACTAAGAAAAAAGTCTGCTGTTTGTTTAAAAAAATTGTGGGCAACCTTCTGTCAATCTTCTATTAATAAAAAAGCTTCTATAGACATTCTTAGACAGAATATTTTTAAATACTTTTCTATAGAACGAAATCTATAGATTTTTGAGGACCTCCCACTTTTTACAAGATAAACTAGACTGTTGCATTTATAACAAGTATTTGAGATGCATAATGAATGCAACTTATCTAATATGAAATCTATTCGAGAGAATCATTTGCGCTGAGCTAGTTGTCCAAAGTCCATTGCTTGTTTGCAACAAAATGAATAAGCAGTCATCAATTATGAATTGAGGTCAGCTCATTTGGAGCATTCTGTGCAATTGATTTATTCTATTTTTATTGTTTTTATCCATAACATCCCTGCTCAAAACCATGTGCTAGCCACATCAGTTCGCAAAATCATAATTTGAGAGAGAATAAAAATTATATGTCCTTTATACGCTCACCCATATGGCTATCATTTGATAGGCCAAAACGTGCCTAGTCGAAATAACGGTTTTAGACTCTAGGTCGCTTTGGACAAAATCCGTTTCAGAATATTTGGAGTCGATCTAGCGATGTCCGTCCGTCTATCGGGCTGTCTTTGTGCATTTTTTTTGTAACATAGAGAAGGAAACGAGATAGACCCATAGTCCCTTTTGGTGATCAGCATAGAATTATGTTTTGAGTCGATTTATGCATGTCCGTTCGTCTGTCTGTCCATGTATTTTTGTAAGCAAAATGCAGGTCGCATTTATTATTCGATTGAGATGAAATTTTCTAAATAACATTTGTTTGGCTCAGGGACGAACCCTATTGAAATTGGTGAATATCGGTCCAAATTTACATATAGCTCCCATATATATCTTCATTCGTATATACATTCGTTAAATGCACTCCCCAAGACAGATATTTAGCACCAGATAACAGATACAGCCTAGCAATTCATAGATCAAATTCTTTCAAGTTCGGTTCAGATTTGGATATAGCTCCCATATATATCTTCATCCGATTTTAGACTTTTTGAGCACCAAATGGCTAATATCAGTCCAAATGGTTTGAATTTTGGCACTTCCGACCGAATTCAGTATAGAAATAAGTACTTTAAATTTGGTGGAAATCGGTTCAGATATAGCTATAGCTCGTATATATATGTTTCATCCGATTTGGGGTTTAAGTCCCTCACATTCGTAATATACACCCCACAAAAATTATATTTAGTACCAGATATTATATTCAGCCCAGCAACACATGATTCAAATTTTATCAAGATCGGTTCAGATTTGGATATCGCTCCCCTATATATCTTCGTCCGATTTTAGGTTTCTTGTGCACCAAATGGCTAATTTCAGCCCAAAGTAACATTAAAAACTTAGTGAAAATCGGTTTAGATATAGCTCTATCTCCATATATACGTTTCATCCGATTTGGTGTTTAAATTTATCGGAATATGCTCTTGTACGAGAGCCCCACAAAATGTGCATAGTGTTGTAGGGTATCATATAGTCGGCCCGACCGACTTTTGAGCTTTTCTTACTGGTTTAATTTTATACCTACGAAATATTCAATTTCTTATCACAACTACTTCCCAAACACCTACCTGTAATTCAGATTCGGTGACATCAATCTCGCCGCGATACACAAAATCAATGATGGTCTTCAAATCTGTGAATATAATATCGCCCGGCAATATAATTGTTGGATGTTTGCAGGGATTCTCGAGCAATAGCTTTTGAAAGTAGGATGAACAAGCGGATAGGACCACCTAAAAGAAAACAGAAAAAAAACACAATTAATACGAATTCTCCCAAACAATTTGAGGACACTTACCTTGTGGGCCTTAAGTGAGCCATGCTCACACGAAAGGGTGACATCGACAAATGACAGATCTTCGCGCAACTGTTGGAACACCGAAGTCATGGTGTTCTGATAGTTGTTCCATCGTAAACTAAAATATTGATGACTTCGTTGAGCCATTTTGTTGCCGTTGTTTTTCTTTTTGTTGCTGGTATTTTGTAATTGTTGTTACTTTGTTTTGTGGGTTGCCTTTAAATGGCAGCTTGGTAGAATTTTCTTCTTTTATGATATAATCGATAGAAATGATATTTCTACGTTGATGATTTTTTGTTGTTGCTGCTGTGGTATTATTGGTTTTGCAGATCTTGTAGATATCTCACAAAACTCACTCTCTTGTAGGTAAATCACGCTTCTTAAGGAAATATAAGCGGCTATGCAAATTATGATACAAATTATCAATTTTTGTATATTTTAATTCAAATGGGTTTTCTGAATTGTTGTAATTGTTCCAATGATGTTCTTGTTGTTGTTTTTTGTAATTCAATAATATGTTGTGATTCTGAAATAGAAGAGAAAAATAAGAAATTTATAAATTTTCTTGTAAGACATAGTTCAAGTTTTTAGTTCTCTTAAGTCTCTGAAGGTCTTCAGCTAAGGAGATTTTTGGCCTATTTGTCTATGAAGATTCGTTAGCGAACTCGAAAGAAAAACACTTATTATAACCTCAGCCATATGGCTAGAGAGGGTATATATCATTTGATATGGCAAAACGTACCTCATCGAAATAATGGGTTTAGACACTATGTCTCTTTGGACCAAATCCGTTTCAGAACATTTTGAGTCGATTTAGCGATGCCAGGCCAGGTCCGTCCGTCTGTCTGTCTATATGCCTGGCTGGTGCTCACGACAACTCTCCAAGGTCCAAACTTGGTACATCAAAATATTATTATCAAGCATAGATCGAGTTCGGAAATGGGCAATATCAGTCCACTCCTTCTGGTACCTTCCCCACAAAATGTCGTCATTTCCAAAGAAAATCAATTACTGCACAGAAAGAGAAAGGATAATCCGATTTTGCTTTGTAAATCCAAATATTTGAATCAGTGCTAGGTCAGGTGCGAAAGTGGGCAATATCGGTACCTCCCTCACAAAGCATCAAAATTTTGAATAATTATAACTTATAAAATGTGATGTAAGAGTCCGATCATCTACAAACATCACAATATTTTTATAAACCCAAGGTCTGTTGTGAAGATGGTATATATCGGTTCATTCCTTCTGGTACCTCCCTCACAAGGGGTCTAAGTTTTGAATATCCATGAAGCTCATAAAACGCGAAACTAACATCCGATTCCATTCGGACTTGGTACATCTCAATATTTCTTTCAATTCTGCTTTATTCCGAGAAAAGACAATCAAAAGGACCTAGCAAAGGTCTATTCAGATGGGACTTTTTTCAGGTAGAAGACCTTGGAGAGAATTTCTATAGTCATTAGACTGTAGAAGGTTTGAAATGAGATCCGATTCCTTCTATTCATAGAACTTCCAGAGAACCCACATCCAAGAAAACCATCTAATGAACCTTCTTCAATGGAAAAACTTCCAAAAATTCTGCAGATTTAAGACGATCGACGAGAGGTTTGGCGTTTAAGACTTATTTTAAAGATAATATATTTAAGAAGGCCTTTCAGAGCTATTCTATTAGTTATTAAAGGAGTCGTCACAGGTATCTTTTATTGTTAGGCGACCTTTGAGAAGATCTTCTATTAAAGGAAGATCTTGAAGAAATTTTTTTGATAGAAAGGTTTTTCAAGGCCTTCTACCGAAAGGAAACCTGCCAGATGGTCCCAATTAAAAAAAAACACCTTCAGATGTTTTCTTTGGAGAGGCTGTCTTCTGAAGACAATCCGTTAATTGAGGACCCTTTTTTTAGGCGGCTTCTTGTGATAGAAGACCGTCCAAAGACCTTCCTGAGGGCTTTAGTTAACTTTCTTCTACAGACAGAAAACTTAATGACCTTTCATTCCAGATACCAGCGTTAAAGAGGTCATATTTTTGAGAAGAAGACTTTTCAAAGACGTTCTATTTATAGGACCTTCAGAGACTTTCTTTTTTAAATAAGACCTTTCAGAGAGTCTTACATTTAAAGAACTTTCAAAAGTGATCGATAGAACCCCTACTAAAGACCTTGTTTCAAGAGGGTTTTAAAAAACATTCCAGAGGTTTGCTTTACTGAAATGAAATTTCAGAGGCCTCTTTAGTAGATAAGTTCAAGATGGTTTTCAACCATATAAGATCTTACAGAGTTCTCCTTTTAATAGGAGGCATTATAGAGGGATTTATTTATTTATTTATTTTATTTTTTTTTTTTTTTTTTGATAGAAACGATTTCCCTTATTTGCCGAGAAGTGGTATTAGTTGTAGAGAAGGCCTTCCTTTGGAAGGCAATGGCCGAAATATGGGTCGTGAGCTCAACATATCGCAATATTCCATTCGGCAAATATTGAAAAATGAGTTCGGTGTAAAGTCATTGAAATTCTCAAAAGAGCTAAAAAGTTGCTTCGCTTGAAAGAAAGTGGTGAACTGCCGAATTTGGTTTTCTCCGATGAGAAAATATTCGTTGTTCAGCACTGTTGGCAAGCGCTTCGCCGGGAATGGGCCAAAACATTCGGGCAGCGTGTTACGGTTTCATTCGCCGTTTGAAGGCCATAATTCGTGCCAAAGGTGACCAATTCGAACAAATCTAAACATATTCTAAGATTTGATGCTATTTCCGACATTTTTTGCTTCCATTAAAAAAAAATGTAAAAATTATGACGTTTGACTTTGTTGCAGTTTTTTATATCACCCTGTATAGTAGACTTATCCCACGGTTTAGATAAAATACCCTCCTGAGCCTTTGCAGTGAAGTCTGTCCTTTTCTTTGTGACCTTCTATTTCTCCTCAACATTTCCAAATTCCCCTCAACATTTCCCCAGCTGCAACAATGTGTGTGTGTGCTCCAAAACAATGCCCTCCTGCCACCGAGTAATGACCTTTCACAGAAACCTTTCAGAAATATTATGTTTTGTTTTTAATTAAAACAAAATTAAAATAATAACCTCCAATTGTTTTAAGCGGTGAATAATTTTTCTTCCCTCGCTGTAATTTGCATAAATCTACAACAACAACAGCATTTGCATTTATAGGCTGTTGATTTCGACATAAAAAAAACATGTATTGTCTTGCGACACACAAATACGATTTTCCAGGGTGACTTTATTTTTTTCTCTTTTCACATCGTTGTATAATATCAATGCTAGCCGGCCGGTACGTCTTTCCTTCTACTTCGCTCCCAACCCCAACCGGGTGTCTTGCATAAAATGTAAAATAAAAAAAAAATGAAAAATAAATCGAAAACAATGCAACAAGAAGAAGAAACATAGCAGCATTGCTCCGTTGCCTCGTTGTCGAATTAAAACGAAAATTGATTTTGAAATGCATTTAAAAACCCTTCAATTGCATTTTTTGCAAATTGCATTGTTTAGAGGTGGTGGTGCAGTGGTGGTGGCGCAGTTTTGTCATTTGGTTGCGACCAAGAGTTGCCACATCATTTTGGGATATTAAAACGGAAAATTTTAAAAGTACCGAGTTAAAAAGTATCAATTTCGCCGACGGATGTGTACTCCCGGTCAATGCCTCATTTAATTATATATTTTGACTTCTGTTAGGATTATTCAAATTGTTGACCCTCTATCGTTAGAGAACTCCAGCATTTAAATGTGAATAAATCTTTTGTGTCTCGTACCATCGCTCGTTACCGTGATACTGGTAGCGTGATACCCGACGTCAAGGAAGTGGACGGAAGAAAACAGCAACATCAGCAGAAATGGTTCGAAAAGTAAAGAAGCTACTTGATCGAAACCCTCATCGCAGTGGCCGAAAAATGGCTCGTGAGCTGAACATATCGCAATATTCCATTTGGGGCAAATATTGAAAAATGAGCTCGGGGTAAAGCCATTGAAATTCCAAAAAGTGCCAGAACTTACACCACAACAGAAAAAAATAGACTCAAAAGAGCTAAAGAGTTGCTTCGCTTGGCCGAAAGTGGTGAACTGCCGAATTTGGTTTTCCACGCCCCCGATGAGAAAACATTCGTTGTTTGTAAACAACCAAAATAATCGTGTTTACTTGCCAAAGAGGTCAGCTGAAAATGTGCACCTCCGTTGGCCACCAGAACTCAAGCGCCGGCCATGGTGATGGTGTGGGCCGTCATAACAGCCGATGGTCGCTCTCCTCTCGTATTAATCGACCGTGGCATCAGAATAAATCCCAAATATTATCGCGAAAATATTCTGGAGGGTGTATTAAAGCCTTAGGCGCGTAAACATTTTGGTCGCAAACTTTGGACATTCCAACAGGATTCAGCACCATCGCACTCAGCACGCGCCACCCAAGATTGGTTACAAAATGAGGTTCCTTGCTTCATTTCCAGCGCATAATGGCCACCAAAACCTGCGGGTACCAATCCGTTGGACTATTGTGTCTGGTGTATTTTGGAAAGTAAGGTTGGCACTAAAAAATACCAATGTGCCGATCACCTCAAGCAAACGCTTCGCCGGCAATGGGTCAAAATACTGCAGAGCAATATTCGGGCAGCGTGTGACGATTTCACTGGCCATAATTCGTGCCAAAGATGACCAAATCGAACAAATCTAAACTTATTTTAAAATTTGATGCTATTTCCGACATTTTTTGCTTTCATTCGAAAAATTTAAAAAAAAAGAAAAAGTAAAAATTATGGCGTTTGACTTTGTTGCATTTTTTTATCTCACCCTGTATTTCATTTTACCACCAGACCTTGGGTTAATAAAAATATTCGGATATGTGAAATTTGAAAAGAGTTGGATGCTTATTTTTTGTTTTATGAGAGATAAAGATAGTAAAAATGTTGATCCGTAGTGCGTGAGGTACCAGAGGAAGTAATCCGATCTATCCCATCTTCATACTAGACCTTGAGTTGCTAGAAATATTGGGATATGTGAAATTTCAAGACAATTGGATTCTTATTTCACATTTTATAAGGGTTGAGATTATTCAAAATGTTGACACTTTGTGAGGAAGGTATCAGAAGAAGTGGGCTGATACTGTCCATTTTCTCACCCGACTCAGCACAGACATAAAAATATGAGGATTTGCCAAGTTTGAACAAAATCGGAAGATACTTTCTTGTTCTATGAGATAAATTATTTTCTGTGAAAATGTTGACATTTTGTGAGGGAGGTATCAGAAGGAACGGTCCGATCTCTACCATCTTTATAACAGATTTCGTGGGGGAGGATCCAGAAGGAACGGTCCGATCTCTACCATCTTTTTGGCAGATCTTATGTTGGTGGAAATAATGGGATGTACCAAGTCTGAATGGAATCGGATGTTAATTTCGGGTTTTATGACCTTCATGGATATTCAAAATTTTGACCCTTTGTGGGGGAGGTACCAGAAGGAGTGGATCGATATATCCCATCTTCACACCAGACCTTGGGTTAATGAAAATATAGTTATGTGTGTAATTTGAAAAGAGTCGGAAGCTTGTTTCGGATTTTATGATCGATTTGTTTATTCAAAACGTTTGACCCTTATTGAGGAGGTACCAGAAGGAATCGTCCTATCTCTACCATCTTTATAACAGATCTAGTTTTAATGGAAATAATGGGATGTACCAAGTCTGAATGGAATCGGATGTTAATTTCGGGTTTTATGAGCTTCATGGATATTCAAAGTTTTTACCCTTTCTGGGGGAGGTACCAGAAGGAGTGGACCGATATATTTCATCTTCACACCAGACCTTGGGTTAATAAAAATATTGTGATATGTGGAATTTGAAGACAATCGGACTCTTAAGTCACATGTTATAAGAGTTATAAATATTCCAAATTTTGACCCTTTGTGGGAGAGGTACTTGATGGAGCGGACCGATATTGTCCATTTTCGCACCTGAGGTAGCACTGATGCAAATATTACGATTTGCAAAGTTGGAGCAAAATCGGGTCGTCCTTTCTCTTTCTGTGCAGTAAAATATTTTCTTTGAAAATTTCGACCTTTTGCGCGGGGAGATACCAGAAAAAGTGGCCCAATATTGCCCATCTCTGAACTCGATATAAATTTGATAATAATATTACCATGTACCAAGTTTGGTCCAAATCGAATACTCCCTTCGAGAGTTATCGTATGCACCAGCCAACCAGCCAGACAAACAGATGGACGGAAGGACGGACATCGCTAGATCGACTCCCATATGTCCTGAAACGGATTTGATTCAAAGAGACCTAGGGTCTAATATCGTTTTTTCGATGATACACGTTTTGGCTGTATCAAATGATGTATAACCTTTCTAGCCATATGGCTGAGGGTATAATAAGGATATTTCAAGGACTTTTTGGATACAAATCTTTTAAAAGGACCCACTCCATAACGGTCAGGAAACAATAGGTTATGCTCCATCATTCCTTTGTAAAAATTCTTAAAAATAGCAAAATTTTTTTCTGGTGGTCCTTAAAAAAAATATCCCTGCTACTGACCTAGGAGACCCTTAAAATATTATTTGGAAATTCCAACTTTTAAAAAAATAAACATTTTTATGTGTCGAAAAATCCCAAAAATGGCAACCCTGGCCAATTTGACACAGAGAGTATTGGTGCATATGTCCCCGACAAAACAAAAGCCATAGAGCTCTTTAGAGCTCAGCGCGGGTTTTTGCACTAAATTTGCCTGCCTCACGAAAAAAGGAAAAGTTTTTGTAGTTGTTTTTGTTTTAGTTTTCGTTTACCTTGCCAGCGATCTTAACAAGCTTACAGCGGTGGTATTGAAAAGCTTAGCCATTGAAGAGTCAATGGCAGTACATGGCAGTCTGTCGATATTTTTCAGTTCTGTTTTTTTTTTTTGGTTCACAGAAAAAAACTGTTGTTTACCGCGAATTTGTAAAAGCTGAGGAGGAATGAGAAGACCAAAACGTTATGGCGGCATTTCAATGCCCACAAAAGACAAAAAAAAAAACAAACCAAAAACGAGAAACTTTTTTTTGGTGTTCGGCTCACAAAAAACATGTTGCATTGCTTTGTATTGCATCGATCCACCATCCCTCTGAAGGTAGTAGGTAAGTTGCAGATAGAGGTACAACAAGCATTGCTAGTTCCAAATCGACGAGTAGGTACAACAACAACTGCTGTGTAGTCATTACTGCAGGAAGCTGCTGCCGGCCGCCGTGCCACAGCACAGTTGTCAAGCATTTTTTGCAACGAAAGACGAAAATCTCAACAGTACCAACAACAATACAGCGAATCAGTTTATGTTTTTGGGATTTGTAAAAGTTTAAAGGTAGTCATCAGTCAGTTCGCAAAACAATACCAAAAAACACAACAACAACGAAAAGGCATTGTATTTTATTCATGGTGTTTGTTTCGACAGCCCTTTTGCTTTGCTGCCCTTCTTTTGTGTGAGCTATTGTTCGCTACAGCTACAGTAGCGGGTAAAATGTTTCAAACAAAAATTAAACAAGTTAAAAAGTATCAGTCGGTATTGCCGCCAGATATATACCCCCAGCCTATGTTCGATTATTTAAATATATTTTGTTAGTGTTAAGATTATTCAAACGTTTGACCCTCTATGGAGCAGGTCCTGAAGGTGGGCCAATATTGCCCATTTCATATCGGACCCAAAAATATGATATAAATATTGCGACAGATGTGCCAAGTCTAAATGGAATCGGATGTTAATTTGGCGTTTTATGAGCTTCATGGGTACTCAAAATTTCAATATTTTGTGGAGGAGGTACCAGAAGGAGTTGACCGATGTATTCACCCTTCACACCAGACCATGGGTTACTACAAATATTAGAATGTGTGAAATTCGACCTTTTGTGGGGAGGTACCAGAAGAAGTGGACCGATATATTCCATCTTAGCACCAGATCTTGGGTTTATAAAAATATTGGGATGTGTGAAATTTAAAGACAATCGGACTCTTACATCACATTTTATGAGAGTTGTAATTATTCAAAATGTTGACCATTTGTGGGGGAGGTACTTAATGGAGTGGATCGATATTGTCCACCTGACCTAGCACTGACGCAAATATTAGGATTTGCATAGTTTGAGCAAATTCGGATTATCCATTCTCATTCTGTGTAAAATATATATTTTTTGAAAATTTCGACCTTTTGTGGGGGAGGTACCAGAAGGAGTGGACCGATATTGCCCATCTCCGAACTCGATCTAAGTTTGACAAAAATATTACGATGTACCAAGTTTGGTCCAAATCGGATACTCCTTTCGAGAGTTATCGTGCGCAACAGCCAGCCAAACGGACGGACGGACATCGCTTGATCGACTCCAAATGTTCTGAAACGGATTTGGTCCAAAGAGACCTAGGGTCTAAAACCGTTATTTCGACTAGGCACGTTTTGGCCGTATCAAATGATATATACCCTCTGTAGCCATATGGCTGAGGGTATAAAAAGGGGAAAAGTTCTTCATTTTCAGGAAAAAATAGGTTATCTGGAAATATCCTTCAAAAAACCCACAATTGATCATATTGATCTGAAAGTCGTTTAGAAGGTATCCTTAACTTGTTCACGATTATATCACAAAAGGCACCTTAAAAATATTTTGAAAATACACCATTGTTACTCTAGAAGCCCTTCAAATACAGGGTGGGAGGAAAAAAACTGCAAACAACTTCAGACTGCTGTCATTTCTAAACCACTCGATCGACAGCTGTTAAAATTATTCCAGTGACAGCTCATTATATTGTTTACAAGTGTACAAAAGCATTTTGGTGAGAATTTTCCAGAAAAAAAAATATTCGTGATGGAATTCAAGCGGATATTGTGATTTCTTTATATTTGGCTGGAAAACCACAAGTGGCTATCGTTAGAGCACACCAGCATTTAAATGTGAATAAATCTTTTGTGTCTCATATCATCGCTCGATACCGTGATACTGGTAGCGTAGCCCGACGTCATGGATGTGGACGAAAGAAAACAGCAACATCAGCAGAAATGGTTCGAAAAGTAAAGGAGTGACTTTGGATCGAAACCCGCGTCGCAGTGACCGAAAAATGGCTCGTGAGCTGAACATATCGCAATATTCCATTCGGCAAATATTGAAAATTGAGCTCGGGGTAAAGCCATTGAAATTCCAAAAAGTGCAAGAATTTACATCGCAACAGAAAGAAAATAGACTCAAATGAGCTAAAGAGTTACTTTGCTTGGCCGAAAGTGGTGAACTGCCGAATTTGGTTTTCTCCGATGAGAAATCATTCGTTGTCCAGCAGTTTGTAAACAAAAAAATGATCGTGTCCACTTGCCAAAGAGGTCAGCTGAAAATGTGCACCTTCGGTTGGCCACCAGAACTCAAGCGCCGGCCATGGTGATGGTGTGGGACGGCATAACAGCCGATGGTCGCTCTCCGCTCGTATTAATCGACCGTGGCATCAGAATAAATGCCGAATATTATTGCGAAAATATTCTGAAGGGTGTATTAAAACCTTTTGGCACCCAAACATTTTGGCCGCAGACCTTGGACTTTCCAACGGGACTCATCAGCACCATCGCACTCAGCACGCGCCACCCAAGAATGGTTACAAAATGAGGTTGCTCGCTTCATTTCAAGCGCACAATAGCCACCAAATTCTGGGAATACCACCGTTGGACTATTGTGTCTGGAGTACTTTGGAAAGCAAGGTTTTCACTAAAAAAATACCAAAGTGTCGATCACCTCAAGAGCAAGCGCTTTGCCGGGAATGGGCCAAAATACCTTAGTGCAATATTCGGGCAGCGTGTGATGGTTTCATTGGCCGTTTGAAGGCCATAATTCGTGCCAAAAGTGACCAATTCGAACTAATCTAAACTTATTTTAAAATTTGGTGCGATTTCCGACATATTTTGCATTCATTCAAATAAATTTAAAAAAATGTAAAAATTATGACAATTGACTTTGTTGCAGTTTTTTTATTTCACCCTGTATATCCTTAATACTCCACAATTTTTGCTCTAAATGTCCTTTAAAAATATTTTTCAAAAATTCCTAACCCTCAAGTCCCTCAGAGAAAATCCTTAAAAATCCACTACCATAGCCCCAAAAGTCATGGAAGATTATAGACCTAAATGTCATGCAACCATTATCATTACATATTCCGCGATTGTAGCCCTAAAGGACCTTAGAAATTATTTCAAAATCAAACTTAACTTAAAAATCTGTGAGTTTTCAAAAGATAGTTTTAAAATCCCCTACTATTGATCTAAAAGTCTTTCGCAGAAGGTGTCCCGAAAATGTTCACGATTATATCCCTAAAGTCAAATAAAAAAGAAAAATATTAAAAAAAAGCGCCATTAGGAGCCCTTCTAATATATCCTTAGAAACACTGATGCTTGCTTAAAAATCCTTCAGAAATATATTTCAAAAATCCAAGTCCAAGTCCTTCAAATATATCCATTGAAATCCACGACTATTGTCCAAAAAGTCAACGATTATAGTCCTAACAGTTTTTCACAATTATTCTTAAAAATCCTTAAAAAATATCCTAAAAAATGTACGAATTGTTCTGAAGTCTTTGAAAATGTTCACGAAAATTTCCTAAGCTAATCAAAAATATCGTAAAATCACCCAATACTATTAGACTCAAACTCCTTAAAAATTATCCTAGATTGTTCTAAAATTCTTCAAAAATCCACGATTGCCTCTTTTTAACTTGCAGTTGAAAGAAATTAAAAATCCCACAAACATCAAGTATGATCTTGCTCTAAAATTCTTGCAAATATTATACTTATAAAATTCCTTATTCTAGCCCAATATGTCCTTTAAGTAGTATCCTTAAAAAATTCAGGCTTACCCTAACAATCCTTCAAAAATTTACAAAAAATAATGTTATATTTCAAATATTTTTCCGAAAAAAAATCCTTAACAAATGCTTAAGAAATGTTCTCAAAAGTCCACGATAGCAATTCGGAAGAACCTTCAAATTTATCCTTAATATACCAAAATATCTTCAAATATTTTTTTTTCAAAAAATGTCCTTAAACTATCCACGATTACTGCCCTTGAAGGTTTCCTGAAAATTTACGATAATTTCTTTAAAAGCCCTTACGGGAAATATCCTTAAACTCGATCTTTATTCAAATTACCCTTCAAAATTTCTTCCTCCAATTTTATCCAATTTATCCAATTTTATCCATTATATCTTTTGGAGCTTGCCCTTGAAGGATTCTTGAAAATTCACGATAATTTCTTTAACAGTCCTCAAGGGAAATATTCTTAAACCCGATCTTTCTTCAAATTACCCTCAAAAAAATGTCTCCTCCTTTCAATTTTATACACCACTGTAGATCTGTCGGAGCTTGTCTGGCTGAGCCTAACCACTCTGAATGATCTTTACGATCAGAACCGGTTTAAATTGATTTTCATATATTTTTTTTTTTGTTTGTTTTTAATTTTTATTTTCAACAATTGTCGTGATTTTAATCTAAGGCTTCCTTAACGTCGAAGCAACAAAGTCGTCTGGTTTCTAATTGAATGCCAGAAACCAAATTCTCATTTGTTAAAGTGAACCCTTTTCGAGAGGCGTTGGGTATTTTTGGAAAAAAAAAGTGTTATATCGCCGCCTTAATTGTTGCTGCAGGTCAGTGATTTCATTTCCGTCTGATAATGACTGAGGCGCGCAACCAAAGTAATTAGTCGAGGAACAAAACGTTTGGATATTTTGGTGGAATACAACATTGTATAATCAGCCAGCCAGTCTACCCGCTGACGAAGGGGGGTCAGGTAAATTGAAAACCCAGAAGAAAAACACGTTTGAATTGCATGAAATAAAATTTGAATTCGAATTGCATAAAGAGTTTCTTTAAATGAAATAATGAAGTGGGAACAACATCCGTGGAATCAGTTTCGATAATGGACCTCTAGAAGCTCTTTGTGCCATAAAAAATCGTAAGAAGATTTTCTATGCCCTACACCAGATAATAAAGGGTCTTCGTGAATTTTTTAGAACATGGAGAAGGAAGCGAGATAGACCTATAGTTCCTTTTGATAATCTGCATAGAATCACATTCTGAATCGATTTATGCATTTCCGTCTGTCCGTCCGTCCGTCGGTCCATGTATTTTTGTAAACAAAGTATAGGGGGGCATTTATTGACCGATCGTGATACTTTACAAAATATTTATTTAGGCCAGGGAAGAACCCTATTGAAATTGGAGAGAATCGGTTCAAATGTAGATATAGCTCCTATATATCTTCCAACGATTTCGAATTAATGGCCAATATCAGTCTAAATGACGATAATCTTGGCACATCTGACCGAATTCAGTCTAGAAGCAGATACATCAAATTTGGTGAAAGTCGGTTCAGATTTAGCTATAGCTCCCATATATATGTTTTATCCGATTTGGGATATTAGGTCTCTCCCCACATGCGTAATATGCACTCCACACCAATGATCTCTGGTACCAGATATCAGATACGGCTCAGAAATAAGTGTATACAATTCTGTCAAGATCGGTTCAGATTTGGATATAGCTCCCAATATATATCTTTATCCGATTTCAGGTTTATTGTACACCAAATGGGTAATATATAAAATAATGAACGGAATCTTGGCAATTCTGACTAAATTTATCCTAGAAACAAGTTCTTTAAATTTAGTGAAAATCGGTTCCGACATATCTATAGCTCCCATATACAGGGTGAGGTGATTGAATTAAAGCAAAATATGTCGGAAAGAGCATCAAATTTTAGAATAAGTTCAATTTGTTCGAATTGGTCAACTTTGGCACGAAATATGGCCTTCAAACGGCCAATAAAACCGTCACACGCTGCCCAAATGTTGCTCTGCGGTATTTTGGCCCATTCCCACTTTGGTATTTTTTAGTGCCAACCTTGCTTCCCAAAATACTTCAGACACAATAGTCCAACGGATTGGTATCCGGAGATTTTGGTGGCCATTGTGCGCTGGAAATGAAGCGAGGAACCTCATTCTTGGGTGGCGCGTGCTGAGTGCGATGGTGCTGAGCCCTGTTGGAAGGTCCAAGGTTTGCGACAAAAATGTTTGCATGCCCAAGGCTTTAATACACCCTCCAGAATATTTTCACGATAATATTCGTCATTTATTCTGATGCCACGGTCGGTAAATACGAGCGGAGAGCGACCATCCACCATCACCATGGCCAGCGCTCGAGTTCTGGTGGCCAACCGAAGGTGCATATTTTCAGCTGACCTCTTTGGCAAGTAAACACGATCGTTTTGTTTGTTTACAAACTGCTGGACAACGAATGTTTTCTCATCGGAGACGGAGAAAACCAAATTCGGCAGTTCACCACTTTCGGCCAAGCGAAGCATCTCTTTAACACTTTTGAGTCTATTTCCTTCCTGTTGCGGTGTAAGTTCTTGCTCTTTTTGGAATTTCAATGGCTTTACCCCGAGCTCAATTTTCAATATTTGCCGAATGGAATATTGCGATATTTTCAGCTGCCGAGCCATTTTTCGGCCACTGCGACGCGGATTTCGACCTTTTTTTACTTTTCGAACCATTTCTGCTGTTTTCTTCCGTTCACTTCCTTGACGTCCTACTACGCCACCAGTATCACGATAACGAGCGATGCGTACGAGACACAAAAGATTTATTCAAATTTAAATGCTGGAGTTCTCTAACGATAGCCACTTGTGAGGTTTTCCAGCCAAATATAAGGAAATCACACTATCACGGTTGAATACCATCACGAATAACTTTTTTTTTTCAGAAAAAATCTCACCTAAATGCTTTTGTACACTTGTAAAGAATATAATGAGCTGTCACTGGAATAATTTTAAGAGCTGTCGGACGAGTGGCTTAGAAATGACAGCAGTCCAAAGTTGGTTGTAGTTTTTTCATCTCATCCTGTATTTATTGAAACTATTAGGAGGGAGACCTCTCCTATCGCAGAAGAACTTTGGCCAAAAATTTGCCAAATTCAAAATTGTTCAGGTGGTGTTCTACGCATAAAATACCTTCTATAGAATTTTTTTTTGGAGGTTTCATATCTCTGTGGAAGACTTTTAGAAAATCTTCAAACCTCTAGTCTTCTCGGTCTTTGTCTGTGCCCATCATTTGACAATGGTTGCGCAACTTCTTGCCCTGCATTCCTTTTTTCCAGCCATGGCTGATTGAGTTCATCATTTTTACACATCAATTAAAGGGCTATTGAAATTCCTCACCCGGTTTGGGGCTAAACATTTTTGTTGCCATCATCAAAGGAGTTACAGCTGAGGTGAAAACTCTGGGCAACCAGACCAACATAATGGGCAATTAAAACGTTTTTCAGCGGACACGTTGAATGAGGACAACAAGCTCGTTGCGGCCACAAGCTCCTTTTCCCTCCTTCCTGCCTTCCATCATCTCCTAGATTATTACTTAAAGACATTGTGTTTGTGTGTGCGGATAAAAAAAACAATACCTCGTGCCACATTCACATGTTGTAGATATGGGCAGGCGATAGGTTAGGACACGTTAAGGTTGAGGTCTATGAGGAGTTTTGTTGGCTAAACAGTTTTACCACCAAAACATATCAGTCGGAACATTTTCTTAGGAATGCGGCTGCCTTCCTCGGATCATGTCCGGAGCATGCATGCAGCAATTCATTGTATTTATGGACACAATACATAACCCAGCAGTGGTAAACTTGTTTCCCTTTGGAAGCAGGCGGCAAGCAACGGACAGCATCATCAGTAGACCTTGAAATCAGTTGAAAATGTAAACATCTACAACACAAAAAGTAGTCTATCTTCACCACTAAATAGCTAAAGTAATGTTGGAAAAAAGTAAAAGGAAAAAAATTATGTTCCATGTTTTTGGTTTTCCATGACACTCCGCAAAAGGATAACACAACAGCAGCATTAACGAGAATTGGGCTAAGGTGTGGTGTGGGGGAGCAACGACACACATGAAACGACACAGTGGGATTTCAATTGATAATGTGAGCGAACATCAGGATGTGTATGGCTACCAGGAGAATGGAGAATGTTTAAGGAAGGACTTCAAACGAGAATATTTTTCAGGATATTTTCGGCGGATTATCAAGGTAATAAATATGGTCTTTGGGAATATATTTCTAAAAGGACTTATAGGGTAATCAACATCAATTTTGGGGGATATTTTGAAGGCTAATAAATGTGGATTTTTTTGGAGATTTCAGCAATACTTTAATCTTTGCAGGAAATATAGGCTTATGATTATGAATTTTGGATGATGTTTGGGCAGGACTTCAATCGAGAATTTTTCAGGATATCTTCTGGGGAATTATGTATTTGGAGTATATATTTTTCTTAGGGGCTTTAAATGTGGATTTTTTGGAGATTTCAGCAATACTTTAATCTTTGCCGGAAATTTAGGCTTATTATTATGAATTTTGGATGATGTTTAGGCAGAACTTCAACCGAGAATTTTTCGGGATATCTTCTGGGGATTATGTATTTTGACAATATATTTTTCTTATGGGGCTTTAAATGTGGATTTTTTGGAGATTTCTGCAATACTTTAATCTTTTCACGAAATTTAGGCTTATGATTATGAATTTTGGATGATGTCTGGGCAGGACTTCAACCGAGAATTTTTCGGGATATCTTCTGGGGATTATGTATTTTGGGAATACATTTTTCTTATGGGGCTTTAAATGTGGATTTTTTGGAGTTTTTGAGCAATACTTTAATCTTTGCAGGAAATTTAGGCTTATGATTATGAATTTCGGTTGATGTTTAGGCTGGACTTCAACCGAGAATTTTTCAGGATATCTTCTAAGGATTTTCGAGCTTAAAATTATACTTTTTTAGGATATATTTTTAAGGGCTTTAAATGTGGATTTCTCAAGAGATAGCTGCAGAAGTTCTAGAGCTAAAATCCACTTTTTTTAAATATCTCTAAAGGATTTTACGATTATATTTTTAGGGCTACTTTTGGTTGGACATTTAGGCCAATTATTTAAAAACCTTGTGGGATTGGACTTTAGTTTTTGCAGGATATTTATTTCAAAAAAAAAAAAAACCTCTGAATTTCAACTGAAACAGTGAATGCATCAGAATGCGGCTTGGAACTCCTTAACAAATTTAGCAAGAATCTCATAGAAGATCCAATATCGATTGAGTACCAAAAGAATATCTTTCGAAAAAAGATCGATATTTATCGGAAAAAAGTATATATTTTCGGAAAAAAAAAAAACCAAAAGACCTTTTACCCTCGTCGAAATAATGTTTTTAAGACCCTAGGTCTCTTTGGACCAAATCCACTTTTTTAAATATCTCTAGAGAATTTTGCGATTATATTTTTAGGGCTACTTTTGGTTGGACATTAAGGCCAATTATTTAAAAACCTTGTGGGATTGGACTTTAATTTTTGTAGGATATTTTTTTTCAAAAAAAAAAAAAAAAAAAAGACGAAACCTCTGAATTTTAACTGAAACAGTGAATGCATCAGAATGCGGCTTGGGGCTCCTTAACAAATTTAGCAAGGAATCTCGTAGAAGGTCCAAGACTGATTAAATACCAGAAGGATCTCTTTCGAAAAAAGATAGATATTTATCGGGAAAAAGTATATATTTTCGGAAAAAAAAACCAAAAGACCTTTTACCCTCGTCGAAATAATGGTTTTAAGACCCTAGGTCTCTTTGGACCAAATCCGTTTCAGAACATTTGGAGTCGATATAGCGATATCCGTCCGTCCGTTTGGGTAGCTGTTGCGCACGATAACTCTCGAAGGGAGTATCCGATTTGGCCCACACTTGGTACATCGTAATATTATTATCAAACTAAGATCGAGTTTGGAGATGGGTAATATCGGTCCACTCCTTATGGTACCTCCCCCACAAAATGTCGAAATTTGCTAAGAAAATATTTTACTGCACAGAAAGCGAAAGGATAATCCGATTTTGCTCCATTTTTGCAAATCCTAATATTTGCATCAGTGCCACGTCAGGTGCGAAAATGGACAATATAGGTTCACCCCATCAAGTACCTCCCCCACAAAGGGTCAAAATTTTGAATATTGATGAAGCTCATAAAACGCGAAATTGACATCCGAATTGATTCAGAGTAGGCATATCTCAATATTTCCTTTAACACAAGATCTGTCATAAAGATGATAGAGATCGGACCATTCCTTCTGGTACCGGCCCCACAAAGGGCCCAAAAATTTGAATAATCAAAACGATCATAAAATCCGAAATAAGAATCCGGCTCTCTTTGTATTTCACACATCCAATTATTTCTACTCACACAAGATATGCTGTAAAGATGGGGTATATCGGTCCACTCCTTCTGGTATCACTCCCACAAAGGGTCAAAATTTTGAATATTCATGCAACTAATAAAACGTGAAATTTACATCCGATTCCATTCAGAATTGCTACATTTCAATATTTCCATCAACATAAGATCAGTTATAAAGATGGTAGAAATCGGACCAGTTCTTTTGGTAACTCCCCACAAAGGTCTCAAAATTTTGAAAAACATAACGCTCATAAAACGCAAAATAAGCTTCAAACTCTCTTCATCAAATTGCCCACATCAAAGCATTTTTTGCTAAGGCTAGACCTGTCTTGAAGATAATATATATCTCGGAACCGCTTCTGGTACAACGTGTTATATCTAAAGATTTATCTTAACCAGAAACCTTGGATGAATACGGAATTGATCGGAAATTTTGATTTCGCATAGAATTGGATAAAAATGTTCGATTTTCTTGAAATTTTCCCGTACCGCCTTTTTTATCCATATTAGCTGAAGTGTGAAGATGGCATACTTCGGTATACCGTATCTGGCACCTCAGGCAGATTTCAATTTTTTTTAAAAATTATAACATATCTCATATAAAGTGATCAATATTTATATCTGTTTAGGTCCGGTATGAAATGGAAACTACTCCATTAGAGGATCAATTGTTTGAATAATCGCAACGAAAGTTTAGATATATTTAAATAATCGAACATTGGCTGAGGGTATACATCTGTCGACAAAACCGACTGATACTTATTATTTAGCGACATTTTAGGCAGGGGCTCGGTTATTTTGCAAAGCACTTTCAGTCGAGCATGCATATTCTAGTAACTTTTAGGTTTAAGATTTTAAGGATGGGTATTGTCCGAACGACTACTAGGAGTGCAAATAATTTTCTAGGGATTTTTACGATAACCATGGTGAATATTTCAAAATATTTTTTAATATCTTTAAGGTCAACAATATTTTTTAGGGATGTTATCCAACATATTTTAAGGATTATAAGCGAGGGTTTTGCAAAAACACTTTCTGCGTATTTTTATAAATTTCAGGATATAATTTCTAGGACATTTTGGGGCAATGATATTTTTTCTAATTAAAGATCAGAAGGCCCCCTTTTTATAGACTGTTTGTCATTTTTTAAGAAAAAACTTTTTTTGATATACGAATGCATATGACAGTCTACCAGATTTTCTGAGCATGAAGTACCACTGGAAAAATAAAGAAAAGGAGTTAGAATAACCGATTTTATATTAGAAAACTAACCATAAGTTTTCTTACTATATCCGATTTTAGGTCTTTTTATGTAAACCCTTTAGACAGTCTTCCCGGGACAGCTATCCATTGGCAGTCCAAGGAGCTAAAAATAACAATTACAAAAAAAAAATACAAAAAACGCAAAACATTCAAGGATGAAGGTTATAAGTTCACAAATAAAAGTCCGTGGATGTCAATGTTCTGCTTCCCATACAAATAAATGCATATATGGATGGTGGTTGTTTGTTGCCATACAACGCCAAAGCATCTACGGAGGTAGGATGAATGGATGGCAGTTCGCCATGGCTTGTAAAACACAAAATGTGGCAGCATTACATATTTTCAATGTTACACATTGCCTACCAACGATTTTTACTTTTGGCAATCCATTGCAAAGTTCGGCTTGTTCTGGCCAACATGGAATTGGTTTGTTTTTGTACATAACCAACAGCCTTTCAGGGTTATGGAGGTTCATGTTGCTTTTCATTTCAATGACAGTGTTTAAAAATGACAAACAATTTGGGGAAAAAATAAATCCAATGCGTCTGATTTGAAAAAAAATATTTATCTTTATGGAGGCTATACCAAATGGTAGACCTACATTGAGAAAACCCTCTGTGGACCCTAGTTTTCAAATTACGGTTGTGAACTTGGTGCACCGAGAGTAGCCATTTTTTATATCCAATCAATACCAATCATCCCAGACATAAGCTCGAAATTGTTCCATACAACACTTGGCGGTGTTAAGAAAAACGTATTAAAAAATTGGTATCTTAAATTTTTATGAATTGACTGATACAAATTTTTATATTTTTTTAAATAGAATAGATTTTAAAAATATTTTTTTCTGCAAATTTAACTTGTATACGTGGATAATTCAAAAATTAGTGCTAATATCGGAAAACTGAATTTAAAAAAAGGTTTTTCTTTTCATCTACATCTCGAAAAGTACAATATTGGATGTGGATCTTTTAGGAATGGTACCGACGGCTATACGAGCTTCTGTGTAAAATTTCAAAACTATACCTAAAATGGATGATATTTTGATTTCAACAAACATCTCCAAATCGAATTGAAATTTGATTTTTGGTTTTCAGACAAATATTTCAAGGAGTTGCAAGCCAAAAATTCACAATTAAAGACCTCTGTCAACATCAACAATTATCCAAAAGTTAATTTTTATAAGAGTTCTGTAGTGGGATTCTCTAACTTATTTTTTGAGTTACCGACAAAAATTGGTAACTTTGAAATCCAAAATTTTGATATAAAAAGGAAGTTAAACTTGACAACATTTTTATCTATCGTAAGGTCTTAGAGACAACCTTAAATTCGTCGCCAACTTACCGACAAATTTCGTAAATTATCGTAATTATAAGCATTCTAATTTTACCGACTTTTGTCGGTAACTCAAAAAATGAGTTAGGGAATTCCACAAACAGCACAGTTATGGCAGGCTCAAAGTAGATCCGAGCCACAAGAATATTACCGGTTCTTAAACGGCAATACCAACTTTTCTCGCCAGCTAGGGCAGTGACAGTGCAGCTATCAGTGTGTTGGACCACCGAATCTCCTGTCATCCCAGTCAGTCACCTTCATCTATAAAAGAAGAACAATTTCAATTTAAACTTAACCCCCTGAAGTGGAAAGAGGTAGCCAAAGAGACGTAACGCAACCGCTGGCAAGCTGGAAGTCGCTGAACCACAGTACCAACCACAACATTGCCAATCATCTGAAGGGCTACCGAGAATAACTTACTAGAACAGGTTCTAAACAAGATCTAAATCTTCTAAAAAAAAATATTTTTGAGTTTTCTAAGGTCTTTTATGAGGCTAAGGCCGGGTTCAAGTCTATTTTGAGAAAAAGGACTAGTTGAAGGCCTTCTATGGAGAATATATATTCCTTTATATTTATTATCTTAATCAGAAAAAAAAACGCATTCATTAGTTCAGGAAAACTTTTTAATGCAATCTATCTATGCAAAGAACACTTTCGGTAGGATTTTTTGGAATGATTTCCTTTCAAAGTTCTGCATTGAGAAACAGTTCTTCTTCGGATCTCCTATGTAGATATTCCTCTAATTTCTTCAAGTTAAAATATCCTTTTCCGATATTTTTCTTCATATCAGAGTTATTTTACGCCTTTTATTCAACACCCTCTATAGGATTTCGATTAGTACACCCTCTTTAGGTTGTCAAGTGAAGATCCTTGTTAGGTGTTCTGTGTGAAAACCTTCTCTAGGACATCTAAAATTTAATTTTAAGTTTTCCAGTTTTATTTTTAGGTGATATTTTTTAGGTGATATTTCCATGGGACCTATATGGGAAAAGCTATGTTGGGGAGAGAAAAAATCCTTCATCGGGCCTTTTATGGGTAGAAGTCCTTCGTCGAATCTTCTATAAGAATACGTTTTCAAGCTTTCAATGAAAGACCTTCTTCTGGTCTTTAAAAAGTTTATATTTAAAAGGTCATCAAAGAAAGTCCTCATTTGGGTTTTTTACGTATATACCATCTTCTATGTGTAAATGTCTTACTCGAGTTCTATATGAAGAATGAAACCTTTCGGCTTTATGAAGATTTCATGCCGTCAGGCATTATTTTCCAGTTTTCTTTCTTTTTTTTTTTTTGGTTTTTTTATGCTCGCCTTTGGGTATTTATGAGGCTGTCGTCTTTAGGACTTCTATGAAAAGAGCTACGTTGAGAGAGTAGAAGTTTTTCTCCATTCGGTTTATTTATACCCTCAGCCATATGGCTACAGAGGGTATATATCATTTGATACGGCCAAAACGAGCCCCATCGAAATAACGACTTTAAGCCCTAGGTCACTTTTACCAAATCCGTATCAGGACATTTGGAGTCGATATAGCGATGTCCGTCCGTCCTTTTGTCTGGCTGGTGGGCACGATAACTTCCGAAGGAAGTGTCCAAACTTGGTACATCGTAATATAATTATCAAACTTAGATCCAGTTCGGAGATGGCCAATATTAGTCAACTCTTTCTGGTACCTTTCCCACATAGGGTGAACATATTGAAGATCCATGAAGCTTATAAAACACGAAATTTACATCCGATTCCATTCAGACTTGGTACATCTCAATATTTCCAACAACACACGATATGGTAGAGATCGGACCATTTCTTCTGGTACCTCCCCCACAAACGATCAACATTGTGAATAACCCACACTATCATAAAATCCGAAATAAGCATCCGGTTCTCTTCATATTTCACACATCCGAATATCTCTCTTATCACAAGATCTGCTGTGAAGATGGAATATATCGATCCACTCCTTCTGGTACCTACCCACAAAGGGTCAAAATTTTGAATATCCATGAAGCATATAAAACGCGAAATGAGCATACGATTATTTTTCAAATGTCACACATCCCAATACTTCTACTTAAGCAAGATCTGTTTTTTAAAATGGCATTGATCCATTCCTACGGAACCTACTCCATAGAGGGTCAATAATTTGAAAAATCATAACAGATGCCAAAAATATTTAAATAATCGAATATTGGCTGAGGGTACACATCTCTCGGCAAAACCGACTGATAATTTTCAACTTGTTTTCTCTCCAATTTCCTCAAATGATTACCATTTCCACGTCTGCCCTTTTATTACAAAAAAAATCGAGACAAAAACAAAGTAAATTCATATTCTGAATTATCCATGCCGGCCAACCCCATTTAACAGAAAATCAAAACCACAATACCAAAGGAAAGCAACGACAAAAAAAGCAAAACACTGTTAACGAAAATTTATAATCAAAACAAAATTGTTATACGGTCGTTATGCACATCAACCACAGAAAAAAGAAAGAAAAGTGTGGAGGGTATGGGAGATCCGTCGTATGGACGTAGAATACTATAACGACACAGAGACATGTGCGCTGGTTGGGTTGGCTTCTGCTGGTGGACATGTGGTGAATGGATGGGATGGATGAGGGCTGTTTTTTTTTAATTCTTCTTGATTACCCCAATGTTGAAATGATGATGACGACGATGAAAAGAGAATGCAAGAAAAGAATTCGCATACCTACCTACCTACCTACTCTATTATTGTTTTTGTTGCTATTATTGCAAATACTTTTGCGTATTGTTTGTGTGCGTTTTTTTTTATTTTTGATCCCCCCTCTCCTCACCACTATTCTTTCATTTTGCCTTTGGCAAAGTTTATGCAAAAATTGTTTGTCTCTCTTATTTCGCATTGTTGTTGTTGTATGATTTTCTTTTTCTGGCGCAAAACGAAAGTTGAAAAATGCGATGATGAATGGCAGAATGCGAACAACACTCAACAGATATGGGGGAAAATGTAAATAGCGTTCAAAATCTATGAAAAAAAGACCTGTAGAAGGCAGGGAAATGTTGAAAAAGAACTGAAGAGTTGTTGAAATTTAAGAAAAAAATTAATTAAATGTAAAAAAAAAATAAATTTATTTTAATTTTTTTAATAACCTCGGAACTTGGAATAACCTCCACCATTTGGAACGAATTTGTAAATTCTCAAAAAAATACAATCCGTTAAAATATCTATTAAAATCTGAATGTAGTCGTTATATTAGGGTCTATACGACGACGTGGACCTGCATAGGCAACTTTTGTCATAAACAATTACAATATTCAGTTCGAAACTTGAATAAAAAAGTTCAGCGAATAATGCAGCTAAAATCGTCAAAATACCGAATATCGGGAGGTACCGTTATATGGGGGCTTACGAAGACGTGGACCTGCACAGACAATTTTCTGTCTTTGACTGTAGTATCCATTACGAACTTCAAATACCAAATTTGAAACCATTCCGGGGAAAAATATCGCTAAAATCCCGAATATCGGGAGGTACAGTTATATGGAGGCTATACGAAGACGTGAACCTGCACAGACAATTTTCTGTCATAGGCTGTAGTATCCATTACGAACTTCAAATACCAAATTTGAAAGAATTCCGGTGAATAATGTCGCTAAAATCAACAAAGAACCGAATATCGGGAGGTACCGTTATATGGGGGCTATACGAAGACGTGGACCTGCACAGACAATTTTCTGGCATAGGCTGTGGTATCCATTACGAACTTCAAATACCAAATATGAAACAATTCCGGTCAACAATGTCGGTAAAATCATCAAAATACCGAATATCGGGGGGTACAGTTATATGGAGGCTATACGAAGACGTGAACCTGCACAGACAATTTTCTGTCATAGGCTGTAGTATCCATTACGAACTTCAAATGCCAAATTTGAAAGAATTCCGGCGAATAATGTCGCTAAAATCAACAAAGTACCGAATATCGGGAGGTACAGTTATATGGAGGCTATACGAAGACGTGAACCTGCACAGACAATTTTCTGTCATAGGCTGTAGTATCCATTACGAACTTAAAATACCAAATTTGAAACAATTCCGGTGAAAAATATCCCTAAAATCATCAAAATACCGAATAATGGGGGGGGCACCGTTATATGGGGGCTATACGAAGACGTGAACCTGCACAGAAAATTTTCTGTCATAGGATGTAATATCCACTACGAACATCAAATACCAAATTTGAAACAATTCCGGTGACAAATATCGCTAAAATCATCAAAATACCGAATATCGGGGGGTACCGTTATATGGGGGGCTATACGAAGACGTGGACCTGCACAGACAATTTTCTGTCTTTGACTGTAGTATCCATTACGAACTTCAAATACCAAATTTGAAACAATTCCGGTAAAAAATATCGCTAAAATCCCGAATATCGGGAGGTACAGTTTTATGGAGGCTATACGAAGACGTGAATCTGCACAGACAATTTTCTGTCATAGGCTGTAGTATCCATTACGAACTTCAAATACCAAATTTGAAACAATTCCGGTGAACAATGTCGCTAAAATCATCAAAATACCGAATATCGGGAGGTACAGTTATATGGAGGCTATACGAAAACGTGACCTGCGGTGGAAAATATCCCTAAAATCATCAAAATACGGAATATCGGGGGGGGGGGGGGGGGGGGTACCGTTATATGGGGGCTATACGAAGACGTGACAAGGACAATTTTCTGTCAGAGGCTGTAGTATCCACTACGAACATCAAATACCAAATGTGAAAGAATTCCTGTGAATATTGTCGCTATAATCAACAAAGTACCGAATATCGGGTGGTACCTTTATATGGAGGATATACGAAGACGTGGACCTGCACAGATAATTTTCTGTCCTAGGCTGTAGTATCCATTACGAACTTCAAATACCAAATTTGAAAGAATTCCGGTAAATAATGTAGCTAAAATCATCAAAATACCGAATATCGGGAGGTACCGTTATATGGGGACTATACAAAGACGTGGACCTACATTGCCCATTTTCAATACCAAAAATCCTGCAGACATAATATATATTTGAGTAAAATTTTATCAACCTACTTTATTTCGTTCGGAAGCTAGAGTGATTTCCACGTCCACGACGGACATCGCCAAATCGACACAGAATTTTATGCTGATCATAAATATATGCACTTTGTGGGGTCTAAAATGGGTATTTCGAGGTGTTACAAACGGAATGACAAACTTAATATACCCTTCATACTATTTTGGAGGGTATAAAAATATTACCCCTATCCCCAGAAGTATCCATTTGCCCCCTCTAATTTATTCAGCAATCAATTATTTAACGCTTTTACTTTCCTCCTCTACTTGTGGCGACAATTTATCCCGGTTTAATGGTCGTCGATTTAATGTTTTTATGTGATTCCCTCGTTGCTATTCGTCGTTTGTTTCCGTGCGCCATAAAAACAATAAATATTGTTTAGGGAAATGACGGGTGGTGGTGGCACTAGTACTCAGCGTTGTCGTGTGTGTTTCACAAACCGTCTAACAAATACCCAATGCCCTTAATAAATATCACTCTTCAAATAATTTAGAGATCTTTTGTTAATAGAAAATTTTTAGAAGGAATTTTTCGTATAGAAGGGCTGTAAAAAATCCCCTTTTTATAAAACCCTATAGGACTCGTATATATAAAAAATTCTTTCAAATTTATCCAACCTACAGAAAATCTCAAAAAAAAAATACATTACTTATTTCCAGAAGATTTTTTAAATTTCTTCCGCCTACTTAAAATTACTGGAATATCTTCTGCCTCTTTGGAAGGTACTTAATTTGTGGAAAACTTTTTCAGAAATATCAGATATAATAGGAGTTTACAAAAGAGTTCTGGAAAGACTTCTATCTCTGGAAGACCTAGAGAAGGTCTCCTACCAAAGGAAACAAACTTATTAATTTTTTTGTATATATACATATCTGAGGAAGACCTCGAGAAGATTTTCTGTACACAGAAGAGTCCAATAAAGTCTCTTATGAATAGAAAACATGCATATAGTCTTCTATCCACAGAAAATCTGGAGGGGTCTTCCTTTTATAGACGTTCTTGATGTCATCTAATATCGATCAAAAAATTCTAGAATGCATTGTATGTATATTTTCTAAAAGTCTACAAAATCCCTTCATCCCGACCGGTAGACGATTACCAGATAGTCTTCGGTCTATAGAATTACCCGTGGTCTTTTAATTATATAAGACCTAAAGAAAATGATCCCAGAAGGTCTTCAAGCTATAGATCGTCTTCTACTGCAAATAAATCCTTATAACAGAGGTCGAATAGGTCCTTTTTTTATTAAAGACCTCGAGAAGTGTTTATGTCTTTAGAATTCTCCCAGAAGACTTTTAAATAATTTAAAACCCCGAGACGGTATTCTTGTTATAGGCAATACTTAAGAGGTCCACTATCTAAAAAAATCCACGAGAAATATATATAGGAGACCAAGAAGATCTTCCACCTCAAAAAAGATCTATATATAGAAGGACCCAAGAAGGTATTCTATTCTATATTAAGGGGGCTAAAAAAACGTAGCCCTCGAGTTTTTTACGTGCAGCACAAGTCAGATATTCTATTTATAGGGAATCTCATGTATAGGAAATGCGTATAATTTATTATATTAATAGAATATTTCGGTAAAAATTGCTCTAACTATAGAGGACCCTGAGAAAGTCTTCTCTTTATAGAAGACCACAAGAAGGTCTTGTATTTATATACGTCGAATTTCCTATATCTATTTCTAGATAATCTCCGGAAAGTGTTCCATACAATTTATGTATAGCAAATTTCAGGATGTCTTATATTTATTTAACAATCTGTAGGGTTGCTTGAGAGGGTTCCTACGCATACGGTAAGGTCTTCCATTTATAGAGAAGATCTGCAATCGAATATATCGTGGTCATCCATATAAACCTCTATTTCTACTATCCGCTGAGACAGTAGAACCTCGAGGTAAAGGGTTTTCTATTTGAAGATGAATATAATATTCTATTGATATGTAACTCCCGGAGGGTCTTCAATTTATAGGTAGGCTCGAAAAAGTCTTCTCCCTTTAGATGATCTCTGGGAGGGCAGCTATCTAAATGCAACATTGGAAAGACCTCGAATTCTTCCATCTAAAAAAATAGAATAGTCTTCTACCCTGGCTCGAAAAAGTCTTTTCCCTTTAGATGATCTCTGGGAGGGCAGCTATCTAAATGCAACATTGGAAAGACCTCGAATTCTTCCATCTAAAAAAATAGAAAGGTCTTCTACCCAGGCTCGAAAAAGTCTTCTCCCTTTAGATGTTCCCTGGGAGGGCAGCTATCTAACTGCAATTTTGGAAAGACCTCGAATTTTTCCATCTAAAAAATTAGGAAGGTCTTCTACCCAGATAAGACCCCGAGAATGTCTTTCTTCATAAAGGTATCTCTCCGAAAGTCCTCTATCTAAAAGTTATTAAATTTATAGACGACACAAGGACGTTTTTTTATTAGAGCACCTCAAGGAGATCTTCGAAAAGATGAGGTTATAAGATAAGATGATGTCGAAGGTTTTCCACAGGATGATCTCAACTTCATAGAATCAACAGAATTCTATCTTTGTATGGGGTTTAAGATGACTCCTTTCTCTCTCTCTCTCTCTCTCTCTCTCTCTCTCTCCCTATTTCACCACTTTGATTCGAAAAGTAAAATTCGGTGGTCAAATTATTTGAAAGAAAAAAATCTAAACATTTTACTACATATCCCTAGTTTTGGGGCTTCGAATGTAAATTTCTTGCCATGTTTCTTTTCTAAGTACTTCTATCTTAATTTTATTCCCCTACTAACGATTGCCTGTCTCGAATCGTCTTTACTTTTCTACAACTCTACTTGTCTGCTGCTCTGTGAACGTGGTTATAGTTGTAGTAGTTTTTCCATTAAGAAAATTGAAACAAAAACAATCAAATAGTAATAAAGAAAATAGTCGCAGAGAAGTGTGTTCAAAACAAAAAAAGGAAAATAAAACGAACGGCTTTTGAAGTTTGAGCGGTGAAGAAAATGTTTGAGAATAAACAATAAAGCAAATATGTGCAACAGTCACGGAGGATGGAGGTAGGTCTATAAAGAGGGTGGAGACGGAGATACGAGTGTTCGATAACTACGAGATGACAGGGTTGCCATTGTGAAATTTGGTTTCTGGACATTTCAAAAAGAAATTGTTCGAAAGGAGGCAATTTTTTGAGTTATAAACAGCATTGCAGGATTTCAATAACGCAAAACCATTTAAAAGATATGAACAAGATTTTTCAATTACATTTCCAATTATTTTTTAGGAGTTGCCCACAAATAAAACTCTATACTACCACTACTAAAGTAGTGGTATTCTCTCTTTCTCATTGCATTACATTTCTCTCTCTCTCTAAAATGTGGCAACACTACATAAAAGCCCCCCAAAATATGTTTATTATCGAACCACCTTCTCATTACAATTACCACAACAAACATTAGAGTTGATGATTGTGTTCTCTCCACTCGCTCTTCTCCCGGCAGTTGGCAATCATATTTTCCCCTCATTATCTCTCCGCCCCTCAAACAAGTACTTTACGACTCAATTCAATCATTCATCTTTGTGTGGAATAATAGACAACAACAACAACCAATACATAGAAAATAATGAATTGCTTTATAGAAGAGGAAAAAAACCGAGTGAGAGACAAAAACAAAACAAAAAACAGGCACACACAACTTCAAAAAAAAAAAAAAGAATGTAAAGTGGAAGAAGTAGAAAGAAATACCAACAACTTGGTTTCTGTGAAAAACAAACACAAAAGGAAGACAACTATTGTGAGTAGAAGAAGAAGCAGCAGCAGCAACGGCGGCGGCAAGACACAACACAACACGACAAGAAAACATAATAATAACAACAAAAAAGTGCAAGAAAACAACTTTAAAAAAGGAAAGGAGAAAAAACAAAAACATTAAAGAGAAATTCAAAAGAAAACGAGTCGACAACTGGATAATGGAAAATGGCAACAACAAAATGTTAAGGTGTTTATTTATGGTTTGTTTGGCCGATAAAGATGTGCGACGGACCGTCGGACCGATCCACTGACAGGACGGACCGTAGTTAGTTTGTTTGTTTTGTTGTTGCTTGATTGATGACGTTTTCGTCTAACCGGCTAATGTTTTTGGAGTGAAAATCCATGCAGAGTGTTCATCAAATACCTACTTTGAATATTTTCCATTTTCTTCTTAGGTTACTGCTACAAGTACACCAACAAAAAAGGCAAATAAAACATGAGTGGTTGGGTTCATTCATTAACAAGACCTGTGAAGTTCATTGAGACCTTTTTAGTAGTAGTATTCCTTTGGAGTTATAGCAAAATATGTTTAATATAAGAACATAAGGATTAACTCTGGTATGGTAAAAAATTACCACAATTTAATTTTTCCCAGAGGTAAATATTTTTAACCTTTATTCGGGAGTATTTTTTTCTTGAAATAACAATTCAAGTAACCCGCAAAAGTTCGTGAAGAATTCTCGGTAAAACTGAATTGGGTTATAGCAAAATAATCGAGCTTTGGACTCATATTTGTTGAAGCCCCCTTTAAGTCGTAATAGTCTTAATTATGGGGGAACACAAAACATATACCAAGTGAGAGCTTACAAAGGAACCTTTTTGATGAGTTCTTTCAACATTTTTTCTATACTGGAATTACCGGCAAAAAATTATCGAGTTATTACCCAACTACTACAGCTTAAAAGATGTAATTCGAAACAGTTTAATAGAATTTCATTTTTATTTATGTTCAAGAACAAGTTAAAAATTATATTCCGACAGATGGATACCCTCAGCCAATGTTCGGTTATTTAGATATATTTCGAGTCCTGTTATGATTATTCAAATTGTTGACCCTGTATGGAGTAGGTTCCGAAGGAATGGGCCAATATCGTCTCCGATCTAAAAAATGTGATAGAAATATTGCGACGTGCCAGGTTTGGACTTCCTTCACTTTATAAGAGATATGTGATAATTTTTTAGAAAATGTTAAAATCTTGAGCCCCATGTGGGGCAGGTACCAGAAGAAATGGTCCGATTTCTACCATCTTTATAACAGATCTTGTATTGATGGAAATATTGGGATGCACATGTTTTAAGAGCTTCTTAAATATTCAAAATTTTGACCCTTTGTAGGGAGATGCCAGAAGGACTGAACCGATATATCCCACCTCCACAGCAGATCTTGTGTTATCAGAAATAATGGGATGTGTGAAATATGAAGAGAACCGGATTTTATGATCGTTTTGGTTATTCAAAAATTTCACCCTTTGTGGGGGAGGTACCGGAATAAATGGTCCGATCTCTACCATCTTTATAACAGATCTTGTATTGATGCAAATATTGAGATGTATCAAGTCAAAATGGAATCGGATGTTATTTTCATGTTTTCAGAGCGTCATGGATAATCGAAATTTAGTCCCTTTGTGGGTGAGGTACCAGAAGAAGTGGACTGGATTGCACTTCTCCGAACTCGATATATTTTTGATAATAATATTACTATATACTAAGTTTGGACCAAATCGGATACTCCCTTCGAGTATTATCGTGCGCACCAACCAGTCAGACGGACAGACATCGCTAGATCGGTTCCAAATGTTCTGAAATGGATTTGGTCTAAAAGGACCTGGGATCTGAAACCGTTATTTCGATGAGGCACGTTTTTGGCCGTATCAAATAATATATACCCTCTCTAGCCATATGGCTGAGGTAACTGATATGTTTTACCGAATACCATTGTTCGAGAGCGTATTGCGGATGAAACATAGAACCAACTCTAATTTAGTAAAAACCTTTTGTTTTTTTGAAAAATTTTCTAGATTTAGGATATTTTCCGGGTTCTTATCAAGAATTTTTATTAAATCCCCCATCCCGGATCCAAGATGGATGAAGGCCTCGGTTTTGTCTTATTTCGGCCAAAATTTATTATTTATCACCCATATAAAAGCCGAAAATGGTAAGAGAACTTTGCAATAGCATAACAGGACCATTGACTATATAGGTCGATAGTCAGATGGCACTTAAATTTATCCTAAAAAAAGTCGAGTATGGGTCCATTATGCCTTTTCCAACTTAAATTACATTGATGTAACAATACCTGATAGGGACGCTGGGGATGGTGGCAAACCTCCCGCACGGCCTGGCCAGACGGATCCAAGATGGATGAAGGCCTCGGTTCCGTCTTATTTCGCCCTAATTATTGGACACCCATAAAACTTAATCAGGAAGGCAGCCGAAATGGTAAGAGAGTATTGCAATAGCATAACAGGGCCAGTGACTATATAAGTCGATAGTTAGACGGCTCTTAAAGTTATCCAATCAAACGACATTAAATCGAGAGCCATTTTTAATTCCAAAAAAAAATCGTCTCTTTGAAGTATGAGAATTACATAAACTTTGTCGTGTCCCAGGATATAGCATCAGTGGCAACCAAGTGGGAATGGAATGACTGTGGTGATTTCCAGTTGATTGATCTACCGTTTAATGAGATTTTGTAAAGGTTTCTCATCAAAGAAGTTGATAGAAATTGCTGTTTGGAAACCGGTTGCAATGGTTCTAAGGCCCTCTTGACGATAATCTCGTGACAAAGAGCCAGCTTTCTTCTATTACTTAGGTAGCCTGGGTCGAATTCACACATACGGTTTCAAAGAAATTTCGATAGGCAAGAATTTTAAAATTTGATCTATAAAATGATAAAATTTCGATCGAATCGAATTAGGCTCCAGTTATTTCTATGAAAATTTCCATTTTCGCCATTTTTACGCATTCACAAATTCATTTCGATCGATATTAAGTCAAGATTAAATGTGAGAATTTGGTAGGCATTAACTAGCCACTGCTTTTTCAGATATCTCTTCTCAAGATGGTCCTGACAACTGTAGAATATGTGATGATGAAGAATGGGTAGAAACAATTGAGCACCTACTACTCATATGCTTCTAAGTCCAGTCTCAAAAAAGTCGCAACCTGCACGTGTTGGATCCACAAGGATACTGGATTTAGTTGAGTTGGTTTGGCTGGGCAGCGAAATAGGTGCAGCATGTCATGTGCACCAGTACCACAAGCTGGGCAGATATTCTGTACAACGCTGTCAATCCGGGCCCAATAGGAATTGCGGTGGTCGCACCATCCGGATTTAACTGAGCCAAAAACTGCACGGGTTTGTCGGAGCAAGTTTTATGGGTGGGAGATGGAATCTCAAACTTTCTTCTCAGACATACATAGATCCCATAATCATATATGAGTTTCCTTAAAGCATTCTATAGCTAGGCAAACCGCCTACCCCCAACTAATTATATATCTCTACCACTCCTTTTTTCCTTTCACCACTAATTTATTCTTCCAAGGATGAACACAATGGTCCAAAGGTTTCCAAGTGAAGCAGCTGCCGACGACCATACCTATATCTAGACCAATTTTTATGAAATTTATTCGACTTGCTTCTATCCTGAAGTAAAAAGAAATTATAGAAATATAATTCTATGAAAAATAAATTTGCCTTACCCTGACCACATTTTCGACCTAGTGCTTCAATATATGATTTTTGTAGAATTTTTCTAAAGGGATTTCCAAAAACGCCTTTGGCAGTCAGCACTAGAAATACCACCAATGTGTGATCTAATAATTCACTTTTAATGGAAATAAAGTGTTCTATTTACAATACCTCAGGCAAGTATCGCCAAACAAACTCCTTTAGAAACTTGAGTGCATACTCTGCAAAATTCCGTATCATAAAGGATATGGTAATAACATTTTCTGGCAGGTTCTGTAACCTTCCACATATAGTTCTGCATATAAGCATAACAAATTTTTAAAATGAACTTTCCACGTGGCACTGTCAATTCGGTTAGAATTTTGGCTGAATATGTGTTTTTTCCATTTGTTTTATCATTTTCTCCCATTTCAATTACGTATCCTTCAATAATTGCATGTTTTATCTGAATTTTGACAAATTTCCTTTTGAAAAATAAACCCAATTGCAATTTAATGAGACTCTTTTAGGCTGATTTGATGTATGGCCAACTACCTTCAACAAATTAACATGGAAAAACAACTGCCGATAGAGACACCAACTGTAATTTGCAAGTATTGCTACTCTCATTCATTTGAAAAACTGTAACCCCAAATTGCCAGTTTTTTTATCATAATATTTCTTCCCTGAAATTGTATTTTTAAGTTAATTTTTATGTCACCCAAAAATCTCCTTAGAAAAGTTAAAATATTGATTACAAAAGACCTACTTACCTTTTACTTTTAATATGATGTTGCTTAATCCAATTGCATGGGAGAGGATAAATATCAATTCTCAGTTACTCTTTTCATAGAGATCTCTTCTCATCAATACGAAATGAGAGGCCACCAATCAATTGCCATCAAAAACAAACTAAATTATTTCAGTTGAATGCACTCTTTGATGGACAGAATACAAAAAAAAAAACAATAAATTACTGCAAATGTTGTTTTTTTATTACTCTTTTTGTTGTTGCCACTTAGTTTTTTTTTTGATTAGTTTAGCATAATTTTGCAAACAACGGTGGTGCTGCGGCTACTACTGAACTGCAAAAATTAAGTAATTTTATTTAATACAATTTGTTGTTGCTGGGGTCTCTCACGAGAGAGGAGGGGGGCCACCTAGTAATGTACTAAAATTGCTTTTTGTTGCACTGCACTGTTACTAGTTAGCAATTGTTGTTGCTGCTTCTGCTGTTGCAATTTGCAAATGTATTTTTAAATAGAAATCAAATTAAAGTTGATATGCTGTTTTCATTTTTGTTTTGATCACCACCCGCCGCACTGTCACAAAATTAAATCGAATTCAATTGCAAGGTGAAACGGGTGCTATGTCGTGGTTTGCACAAATGTTCGATATTAGGATGTTCCCCTTTGAAAAATAGTTTGGCATTTGTTAAACGTGTGATTCGTGGAGAAATTAGAAGATTTTCTTTGCACAAAACACGCACTCGAAACACTCACGCAATTTGTTGCTACAACTGTGGCGGCGGCTGCTGCTGTTGCTGTTGCTCCATCAAAACACAACGAGGATCGCTGACGGCGTTGGCGGCTGTTTTGACGTCACAGTAAATCCAAATGGCATTTGAATAAAATGTGCGCTGATTATGGAACAACTCTAGTTTAGTAAAAACTCTTAGATTTTTTCGAAATTTTTTCCAGAGGTAGGTATTTTTACCCTGATCCCGGGAAACTATTTTTTTCTTGGGGGACGGACCCGGGACCCCAGATTTTTGACCCAAAAGTCCGGGATCAAGACCCCGCCTGGACCCGGATCCACTTACCCGATATAGACAATATGGGTATCGATTGAAAGCTTATGGAAATACCTATCCAACAAGTGGTCACATGAAGGGGTAAGTTTTCATGGTTCGGAAGTTATAGTCAAATTATCGATTTTTTGGACCCGGATTTTTTATGAAACCCCCAAAAAGTCAAAAAAGGGCCCATTATGGGGGTCAACAAAATTGTTTCCAAATTATAGCTGACACTCTTACCTTTCCAAAATGCTACAATTTGTGCTAATACCTTTTTCGGTTCCAGAGATATGGGTCTTTCCATCCGCATAACCCGATTCTAACCAGTTCATTAAAATTGTGTTTTTAATAAAAAAAGTGTTTATTTCGCGTAGCAGTCGTCGGAATAACAAAAGTTTTCTAAATTTGGCACTTTTTGTAAATAGCCGGCCTTCGGCCGGGGCTTGAGATTTTCACCTATGGGTATGTCCGACCCCGGCTAACGCGAACAAAAGGTTCATAATTTCGGCACTCTTTGTAAATAGCCGGCCTTCGGCCGGGGCTTGAGATTTTCTCCTCTGGGTATGTCCTACACCGGCTAACGCGAACCAAAGTTTTCTAAATTGGATACCTTTTGTAAGTAGCCGGCCTTCGGCCGGGGCTTGAGATTTTCTCCTCTGGGTATGTCCTAAACCGGCTAACGCGAACCAAAGTTTTCTAAATTTGACACTTTTTGTATATAGCCGGCCTTCGGCCGGAGCTTGAGATTTTCTCCTCTGGGTATGTCCCACACCGGCTAACGCGAACCAAAGTTTTCTAAATTTGACACTTTTTGTAAATAGCCGGCCTTCGACCGGGGGTTTAGATTTTCTTCTCTGGGTATGTCCCACACCGGCTAACGCGAACCAAAGTTTTCTAAATTGGATACCTTTTGTAAGTAGCCGGCCTTCGGCCGGGGCTTGAGATTTTCTCCTCTGGGTATGTCCTACACCGGCTAACGCGAACCAAAGATTTCTGAATTTCATTCTTACGCAAAATATACCTTTTTTATTGAAAACATAGTTTTAATGAACTGGTTAGAATCGGGTTATGCGGATGGAAAGACCCATATCTCTGGACTCAGTAAAGGTATTAGCACAAATTGAACCTTTTTGGAAAGGTAGAAGTGTCAGCTATAATTTGGCATCAATTTTGTTGTCCCCCATAATGGACCCTTTTTTGACTTTTTGGGGGTTTTATAAAAAATCCGGGTCCAAAAAATCGATAATTTGACTATAACTTCCGAACCGTAAGATCTTACCCCATCATGTGACCACTTGTTGGATAGGTATTTTCATAAGCTTTCCAACGATACCCATATTGTCTATATCGGGTAAGTGGATCCGGGTCTAGTAGGGGTCTCGAACCCGGACTTTCGGGTCAAAAATCTGGGGTCCCAGGTCCGTCCCCCAAGAAAAAAATAGTTTCCCGGGATCATGGTTAAAATACCTACCACTGAAAAAATTTTCGAAAAAATTGAAGAGTTTTTACTAAACTAGAGTTAAGCCGCCCGCTCACTCACACACACGCACAGCTAATTTGCAGTAAATTTCGCACAGCGAATCATAAATGGTATTCTACGCAAGTATTGCAATTCTTTGCAAATTAAAATTGCAATTATTTATTTTCTTTTTTATATTTGGATCAAAATCAGGCTCACATTGTTTTAAAATTCACATTAATTTTGTCATTAATTTGGTTGGTTGTTTGTTAAAGAAACGAATTTTGGTTTTTTATTTAATTCTGTTTAATTATCTTCTTGTTTCTTCTAGCAGACACAAACACGGATTCCACTTTGATTTTCTTTTTGGATTTTGCACTTTTTTTTTTTTTTGTTTTTTTGCACTAAAAAGTGGGGGGAAATTTTCCGTTTGTTTTTTTTTTTCACACTCCACACACAACAATATTCTTGTTTGGACGATTTTTGTATTCCTTCCAAAGTCTTCGTCGTCGTTTCACTTCTATGGTTTTTTTCACTCGTCCACACAAATTTTTGGTGGGTTTTTTTTGCTCGCTTATTTTTCGTCACAATTTTTATTCATTTTTTTTTGGTTGGTTTAGTTGTTGGATGGTCTTCTGCTAAACAGAGATTTTTTCCTCTAAACTTTTCTCTTCATTTGCTTTTGCATTTGTTTCATTTTTATTGGCATTTTTTTAATTTGCACATTTCCATTCGACAGAGACACAGCAGACATGAAGGAATTTCACTGGCAAAGAGTAATTTCGAATAATAATTTAGAAAATGATTTTTTTCTGTTTCTTCGTCATTACATTCGTTGTTCTTCGTCGTCGTTGTTTGTTCGCCATTTTCGTTTTTATTCGTTTCTTCGTTCAGTTGAAGTTAGTGTGGCTATGGTTGTCTCTCTCTCTTTTATCGATTTATTAAGTAAATGTAGGGGTTGCCAGATTGGTGGGTTTGGGTGGAAAGTATGAAGTTGCCGTGAAACAGTGGGCAAAGCGATGGAATGTTTCATGTTATTAACAATTTATGTACGTTTGAGCATTAATACACATGTTTTATGTGGGACATACTACAAAGGACCCCGAAACTGGCTGGATAACTTAAAAGGGTAAGTGTGACAGCATTCAATTATAACAAATTGGACAGGTAAATTAAACTTAAAAAAAAAACAATTCTGAACTTAGAGACTTATGCCATGTTTACGTTAGAACTTTTTGTAGGGTTAACCTACTTTGAGAGGATTTATTTGAAGTAAAAGTAATGGATATGACAATTTAAATCCAAATCCAGTGGGTTAACCCTCATATATATAAACGTACTGTTATAACTTAAAATTTCCTTATAACAAATGTGACAAGTGGTTTTGTAACAATATTTTAATTTAAAAGAAAATTATTTCACAATATCGAAAATTATCGAAGAATACATGTAGTCACACCGACACAGCTGCTGGCACAATGAACTGTCAAATCAATTTTGGAATTGACATCTTCGAATAAAAAATTATTCATATTTTTAAAATGTTTAACTACCTCCGAGCACGTAGTATAGGAAAACATAAAAATATGTACTAATTTAAAAAAAAAGGTAAAAACTTTAATAAAATTGGCATATCTATTTTTCAAAGCGTTGATGCATCTACCTGTATTCAAATTACTGTCAGTTCCTCTAGAATATGCCACCGTAATCGTCAAAAAAACCACTAAATTTCAATAATTAACTCGAAGACCCACAAATCTTCTCTCAATAAGTTAAAGTTCGGCCTGGCCGAATTTTTAATATCCTCCACCAATTGGCAGAAACAGGTAAAATTCAAAAAAAAATCCCCGGAAATATGCTGCAAATATTATTAATATACCGAATACCGGTTGGTACAATTATATGGACTGTATAGCCAAAATTCTGCCCGTAACAAATTTCAAATACCAAATTAAAAACAATTCCGTCAAAAACTACTCGGTATGTCATATCCCTTACTTATACGTCAATAAATCCACTTGAAGTAGGTTAACCCTCCAAAAAGTTCTGATGTAAACATGTGATAAATTTGCCAGTACACCAAAACATAATAATATTTGGATCATTACCAAAAATTATACGGACCTAGAGAACATCCGTGTAAAATTCGTTCGGAAACTTATGAAACTTGTACCACTGACGGACGAACATGGCTAAACCAACAACGAATTTTTTGCCCATCAAGAATGTGAGGTCTAAAACGGTCACTTCAAGGTATTACAAGATAGTTAACCAAATTGGCACATTAAATTGATTCTCTTTAACCTCAATGCTTTAACGTACAATAATTATTTTAAGGAAATATTTTAAAGAAATAAATCTGTCGCATCTAAAGTCTGCTACTATTGTCACAAATTTTTTCCTCACACCAAGCATATTCTTATACAATTCCTGATTATTTCTATTCGCTAACACTTCTTCCCTAAATATTTAATATTTTTTATAACTGAGTACCACTGTTTTGTAATTCTACCAATTTGTCCAATAAATTGGTAATTAAAATGAAATTTAAAGCATATGGCATTACCCCTTCTTCAAAGACATGTATGGCAACACTACAAATAGATAGAGAATATACCAATACGACTATCTCACTCTAACCAAAGAACAAAAGGAACAGAGGAAAACGGCAATACATGAAACAGATGGAGAAGATTGATTTTGCTTTGCTATTTTTGGACTTTTGTATGGTGCTCTTGTTTCGCACTTGTATTCTTCGTTCGTTCTGCACTGTTCTATGTTTTTTTGCGACATCGTTTTGTGTGATGCTTCTTCTTTGCCTTTTCTTTCAAATGGGGAAGGCAAGAAGAAAAATTGCACATTTTTTGTGTGTCTTTTCAATGTGAGTGTTTTTGAACAGAGAGGGGGTGGGTGACGGGGGAAAGGAGGATAATTAAAAGTTGGCGCGGACGCTGCGATATAAACAAAAATAACAACGGTGCAAGTGGGCGGTGATGGCATTTAAAGATTTTGTTTTCTTTTTTGGACCGACTGACTGATTGGTGCAAAATTGCAAAACGGTGTCAGGCGATAATAAATAATTTTTTGTTTAAACAAACGCAACGACGACGTTGACTGCGACAGGTATGGGTTGAATGGATTATAGAGTAAAATCCAAAGTATCAAAATCCAACTGGTGAGCGCTAGTCTAAATGCCCTGTAACCTTATGAAGAACACGATGCGCCAAAATCTAATTTGCAAAGCAACAACTCTGAAATTAGTATAAACACGCGAGCAAACGAACGGCATTCAACAAATTAAAATGTGGGTTAAACAAATCAAACGGACAACGAGACAAATTGGCAAAGATTTGCTGGCAATTTGCAAATAAGCGTGCAAAAACAAGCTATTTTTGGTGGAAGTATTTTGAGTGTGTGTGCATGAGTGTTGGTGTGGGAAATTGCCCCGTTATGTGTTTTCAATTGCATTGGAAAAAAGAATTATGCAAAAAAAGCAACAAATTGGCGGTTTTTTAGCTTTATCCCCCCTTTTCATGAATGAATTTTAAACTAAAATAGCGCGTGCATGTGGCAACTCCATATGTGAGTTGAAGTTGTCAAAGTTTTGTGCTTGTTCCCTTTCCCTACATTCTTGATAAAAAAAGCGCGCACACACATACATTTTACTGCCGAATGTACTCTTGCAATCACAACCTTCTTGGGAAATTTAATGTTTTTACACACTCTTTCTTATGTAAAACAAAAGAAAATTGATTTCTAGAAATTTGCACAAGTGTCAAATCGAGAAAAGAAAACAACGAAACGAAGAACAACCTCTAAATAATCCAAAGAAAGTTTTGTTAAACTTCGTGTGTGGTGGCGCGGCTGGGTCACATTCGTCGTGGTCGTCGTCTACCTTTACAATTGGAATCGTGCAAAAAATACAGTGGCGGCTGTAGCGACAACGACGACTAACTTATTGGCTAATATTTCAGCACACAATTGCTTTTCTCATTCAGTTTATGTGTTATATCACATCAATAGCAATTATATATCTTGTTCTTTTTGCCTTTTTTCAGTTTGTTTTACACAACACCACAAACGACCACCCTTCCGTTCTGATTGTAGTTTTCTTTTTGTTTATCACTTTTCTTACAAATTTCACACTTCTCGATTGTTTCTCCGCTATTTCACTGTGTATGGCTTTTATTGATTATTTCTTTTGCGACTGAAAATTAATCAGTCCTCTTCTTCTCTTCCAATCTTTTTTGTGCGAGTCTTCCGTCGTCATTGGTTAGGGATCTACAAATCGACTTTTTTACACTAATCGAAAGGGAAATATCGATTGTTTTGTGGAAGTTTCTGTGTGTGTTGAAAATGTGAAAATTGATCGGACAAGCTTTTGCCCTTAAGTTTATATTTCATGTAATATAATTTATCCATAGCCTTTTTTGAATACCAATCAATGGTCTGTTCCAGAACTGCAAGAATGTAAAAGTTTTGCAAAAATGAAAAAAGTTTTGTAAAAATGAAAAACTACGCATGCAGGTTCTTGAACAGAGCATAAAAGTCTACAGGTGTTGCCACATTTGATTTGTGCTCCCCTTATTGATAAATTTAGAGGAACATGGTCACATATCAAAGAAGACCGTAGCCAAATATTAAAATATTTATTTGAAAGAAAAAAAAAAAATTGCGACCAAAAGAAAAGGCTGAAACCTTAGCTTGCTACGCAGAGGTGGAAGCTGCAAATAGGGGAAGTTTCAAACATGAAGCGAATGAGATAAAAAAAACTGAAATAATATCGAACGCCATAATTCTTACATTTTTTAAATTTTATTGAATGAAAGCAAAAAATGTCGAAAATAGCATCAAATTTTAGAATAAGTTTAGATTTGTTGGAATTGGTCACCTTTGGCACGAATTATGGCCTTCAACGGCCACGCTGCCCGAATGTTGCTCTGCGGTATTTTGGCCCATTCCCGGCGATGCGCTTGCTTGAGGTGATCGGTATTTTTTAGTGCCAACCTTGCTTTCCAAAATATCCAGACACAATAGTACAACGGAATGGTATCCGGAGATTTTGGTGACCATTGTGCGCCGAAAATGAAGCGAAGAATCTCATTTTGTAACCATTCTTGGGTAGCGCGTGCTGAGTGCTGTGATACCGAGCCATGTTGGAAAGTCCAAGGTCTGCGGCCAAAATGTTTGCGTGCCCAGAATCGATTAATAGGCGGCCCACACCATCACCAGGGCCGGCGCTTGAGTTCTGGTGGCCAACCGAAGGTATACATTTTCAGCTGACCACTTTGGAAAGTAAACACGATCATTTTTTTGTCTAAGAAATTGCTGGACAATGAGTGTTTTCTCATCGGAGAAAACCAAATTCGGCAGTTCAACACTTTCTGCCAAGCTAAGCAACTCTTTAGCTCGTTTAAGTCCATTTTATTTCTGTTGCGGTGTAAGTTCTTGCACTTTTTGGAATTTTCAATATTTGCCGAATGGAATATTGCGATATGTTCCGCTCATGAGTCCAGTTTCGGCCACTGGGACGCGGATTTCGATCAAATCGCTTCACTTTACTTTTCGATCCATTTCTGCTGATTTTGCTGTTTCCTTTCGTCCAATTCCTTGACGTCGGGCTACGCTACCAGTATCATAGACAGTATGCGAGGGCTACGCTACCAGTATGCGAGACATAAAAGATTTATTCACATTTAAATGCTGGAGTGCTCTAACGATAACCACTTGTGGTTTTCCACAAGATGTTCCAAATTCTGGCCTTTTGTGGGGAAGGTATTCCAGGGAGTGCTCCGATATATCCCATCTTCACATCATATGAAGTTTGAAAATAATCGGATGCTTATTTCACATTTTGTGAGGGTTTTGTTTATTCAAAATGCTGACCCGTTGTGGGGGAGGTACCAGAAGGAGTTGTCCGCTATACTCCATCTTTACACCAGATTTTGTAATGATAAAAATATTGGGATGTGCGAAGTTTGAAAAAAATCGAACGCTTATTTCACATTTTATGAGCGTTTTAGATATTCCAAATTTGGACCCTTTGTGGGGGAGGTACTAGAGGGAGTAGTCCGATCTTGTCCATTTTCGTACCCAATCTTGTGGTAATGCAAATATCACTTTTTGTATAGTTTGAAAAAAATCTGATTATCCGTTGTCTTCCTATGCGATAAATTATTTTCTATGAAAATGTTGACCTTTTGTAGGGGAGGTACCAGAAGGAGTGAACCGATGTTGCCCATCTCCGAACTCGATCTGAGTTTGACAAAAATATTACGATGTACCAAGTTTGGGTCAAATCGAATACTCCCTTCGAGAGTTATCGCGCGCACCAGCCAATCAGACAGACTAGATCGACTCCAACTGCCTTGAAACGGATTTGGTCCAAAGAGACCTAGGATCTAAACCCGTTTTTTCGACTAGGCACATTTTGTCCATATCAAATGATATATACCCTCTCTAGCCATATGGTTGAGGGTATAAAAACATCTGGCCCTTTTACACCAAATACCCAAAATATTAATTTGGTATAAAAACATAATTCATGTGGCAACTTAGTGATCAAGCATTTCTACAATTATCTATTGGCTGTGTTTAGTTTTGTTTAAAGTGGTTGTTGTCTGTGCTCTAGACAGCGTGCCAGTGTTGATAAGTGGGGCACTACAGTAACAAATATTGACCACCAGAGGGATTGTCACACATTTTTTTGGCGTTTTACTAAAAATAATTAAATAGTTGATTTATAGTAATTAATCAGAAATTGTTGTTTTTTAAATACTTTTAATTTGTAGTTTTTTTTTCATATAAGAGAGGAGAACAGGATTTAATCAAAATCATAAAACATAGAAACTTAAAAAAATAATTTTTTAATTTTCTAAAGGAGAGCAAAAAAGATACCAAATTTTTTAGTTTTTGAAAATTTTACCCACGTAAAAAGTTTTGAGATAAGGTTTCATGTCACTAGACCTCTTGTCACTAGAATATTTCTGCACGTTTTTAATATATAATATATACCAATTATAATTATTTTTATCTGTCATTTAATAATAATTATACTAGCCATTTGCGATCCCTTGTAGCTATCTCTAAAGTCCAATGGAATTATGTATAATTATATTTATTATATAATTAACCAATATTTGTTCATGCATGCATACTTATACCTGCATATTAATATCATACAAAAAAAAAACAAATCATTTATTTATTTATTGGTATTCATAGATTTTTTTAATTCATTTAATTAAAACATCAATCATTCATACTCATTTCAATCACTCATACTTCACTAACATACATACACCTCCATCCATACACAAAACCGAAAGTACTGCATGTACCAACATGCTGATGGCGATGGCAAAGAGAGCAGTGGATTGTTCTCTCTGATCGCTGAGCATTAATAAACACCATTGGCTAATGACTCATAATTTCCACGAATAACATTAATCCCGGCTTCACCTGAAATCTGAAAACGAATGAAAACACAAAATTAATGTTAAAATCTGACAACAAAAAAGTGAAAAACCAGTTGGAAGTTGCAAATTAACTGTGTCAACAGTGTTCCTTCGTCGCCATGGGTTTTAGGGGGGGGCTCATGTGAGTGCATCAACGTTAACACGTTATTAACTGCATTGAATTATCGACGTGCACACTGAAATCCGTAACGTAATGCGGATATGTATCTACAGAAACAAATCAAGGACTTTCAGAGCTGCAATAGTGGATTTTCTAAAAATATTTATAACGACAATTAGGGTCCAAATACATAAGAAGCTTGAAGTCATGGCTAGGCATATTTTGTGACATTTCATAAAGGGTTACAGAGCCGTACTAAAACCCTGCCGTCGTTTTCCATTATAATTGGACATTAATATGCCTTGCCATGATTTAAAGCTTCTTATGTGCTTGTGCCTTTAGGCCTGCAATCAGCTGCAATTTTCCATTAACCCATTTGGCTCCTCTGTTCGAAGAAATATTTATGTATGAAAAGGGTAAAATTTGAAACAAATTTTTGTGTAGGTAGCAAGAGTCATCTGTCAGTAATTAAAAAAAATCCCCGACCTATGAATATCCCCTCCGAACACTGGTTGCTGGAAAAAACGAAAAATTATTCGGAGTAAATTTTTGACTTTAACCTAACAAAGTAATTATAACCCTCAGCCATATGGCTAGAGAGGGTATATATTATTTGATACGTGCTTAGTCGAAATAACGGTTTTAGACCCAAGGCTTCTTTTTTTTACCAAATCCGTTTCAAGAAATTTGGAGTCGATCTAGCGATGTCCGTCCGTCCGTCTGTCTGTCTGGCTGGTGTTCACGATAACTCTCGAAGGGAGTAATATTTTTGTCAAACTTAGATCGAGTTCGGAGATGGGCTATATCGGCCCACTCCTTCTGGTACTTCCCCCACAAAACGTTGAAATTTTCAAAAAATATATATTTTCTGCCCAGAAAGAGAAACGATAACCCGATTTTACTCCAACTTTGCAAATTCTAATATTTGCGTCAGTGCTAGGTCTGGTGTGAAAATGGACAATATCGGTCCAATCCATCAAGTGCCTGCCCCACGAAGGATCAACATTTTAAATAATTAGAAATCTTATAAAATGCGATGTAGGAGTTAGATTGTCTTAAAATCAGACACATCATAATATTGTTACTAACCCAAGGTCTGGTGTGAAGATGGAATATGTCGGTTCACTTCTACTGGTATCTCCCCCACAAAAGGGTCAAAATTTTGAATATTCATGAAGCTCATAAAACCCGAAAATAACATCTGATTCCATTCAGACTTGGTACATCTCAATTTTTTCCATCAACACAAGATCTGTTATAAAGATGGTAGAGATCGGACTCTACCTTCTGGAACCTATCCACATAGGGTTCAAGATTTGAAAAACCAAAACGATCATAAACTCCGAAATAAGCATCCAAATCTCTTCAAATTTCACACATTCCACTATTTCACAAGTCAAAATATATTTAAATAATCGAACATTGGCTGAGGGTATACATCTGTCGGCAAAACCGACTGATACTATTTAACGTTGTTATGAATATTTTATCAAAGCCACTCAAAAGAAAATTTGTAGTTTTTTTTTCAGAAACGTTTTCAAGAGCTTTTGGAAAAGCACTAGTGGAATATTTTTAAGGACTACCAGAGCCGCAATTTTTTTTTAAGGACTTAAAAGAATTAATTTCGAAGGAGCATCAGAGCTGCTGTCGTGCATGAAAATATTCCTAATATTTTCCATGCACTATTTGATGTGCTATCTGAAATTTTGGAGAATATCTTGTCAAGCCTCTCTGAGCTTTAACCTTGAATCTACTAAGGCAATTGTTTTCAAGGACTATTAAAGCTTCAATTTTTTATACCCTACACCACATGGCGGTCAGGGTATTATGTCTTTGTGCATTTGTTTGCAACAGGCCGGGTCGATTTATGCATGTCCGTCCGTCCGTCTGTCAATGTATTTTTGTTAACAAAGTACAGTTCGCATTTATTGCCTTATCCAGATGAAATTTTACACAAATCATTTGTTTGGTCCAAGGTCGAACCTTATTGAAATTGGAGATAATCGGTCAAAATTTAGATATAGCTCCCATATATATCTTCGTCCGATTTGCCTTTTATTGTGCACCAAACGTGTAATATCAGTCCGAATAGTACGGAATTTTGCACGTATGATCAGATTGGACCTGAAAATAAGTATGCCAAATTTGATCGAAATCGGTTCAGATATAGCTATAGCTCCCATATATATTGTTCATCCGATTTGTTATTTTTGTCCTCCGCAGCCGTAATATGCACTCTGTAACAACAATATTTGGGGAAATATATCAAATGCAGGTCAGAAATACATTTGCTAAATTTTATTGAGATCGGTTCAGATTTGGATATAGCTCCCATATATAACTACGTCCGATTTACCTTTTATCGTGCACCAAACGTCTAATATTTGCCCAAATGGGATGAAATTCGGCACTTACGACCGAATTGAGTCTAGAAGCTAGTGTGTCAAATTTGGTGAAGATCGGTTCAGATATAGCTATAGCTCCCATATATACTGTTCATCCGATTTGTTATATTTGTTACCCACAGCCGTAATATGCACTCCGTAACAACGATATTCAGGGAAATATATCAAATACAGCTCAGAAATATCTTTCCCAAATTTTATCGAGATCGGTTCCGATTTGGATATAGGTCCCATATATATTTTTATCCGATTTCAAATTAATTGTGCACCAAATGGGCAATACAAGTCCGAATTTAAAAGATACAAATGCTTCGTCCTTTGCTTAGTCCTTTGAACTTTAAAGTATAATTACAATCATGATTGAATTCTCTGGTGTAGGGTATCATAAAGTCGGCCCCGCCCGACTTTAAGACTTTCTTTACTGGTCTTTGCAAGATTTTTACAAGGTCCTCTGTCTGTAAAAAAAAACTCTAGAAGGTCTTCTCTCGGTAAAGGACCTACTGAAAGTTTTCTTTTTGTTTATGAACTTTTAAAAGTCGGACGGGGGATATGGAAGAATCTATCCAATTTTAGCTGATATTACATATATGGTGGACAATAACCGTAAAATCGGATGAAGATGTATATCGAAGGTATATAAAAATCTGAAGTGTGAACCTCATAACATTTTCGAGCTGTATCTGATGTCCGGTATCAAATATCATTGTTGTGGACTGCATATTACGCATGTGTTAAGGACTTTAATACCATATCGGATGAAACATATAAATATATATAAAATCTGAACCGATTTTCACCAAAATTGTTCTTAGAATGAATTCAGTTGGCATTGCCAAGATTCACTTCATTTGGACTGATATTAGCCATTTGGGACAGAAAAGATAAAGGGACATCGGATAAAGATATATGGGAGATTTGACAGATTTATTTCTGAGCTGTATCTGATATCTGGTACAAATATCATTCTTGTGGTGTGCATATTACGAATATGAGGGACTTAAACGCCAAATCGGATAAAACTTATATATGCGAGCTATAGCTAAATCTGAACCGATTTTCACCAATTTCGTCCTTGGGCCAAACAAATATTGTTTGGAAAATTTCATCTCAATCGGATAATAAATGCGACCTGCATTTGGTTTACAAAAATACATGGACGGACGTACATGCCTAAATCGACTCAGAAAGTGATTCTATGAAGATTCTGCTTATGGTGACTGTCTATTGTTTTAGACAACCTGTGGAAGATCATTTTCCCATTGAAGGCCTCTGGAAGGAGTTCTCCCCCTATAGAAGTAGTTTGAAAGCCTCTCTGTCTGTGGAAGGTCTTCCTATAAAAGCCCTTCTGCCTAAAAAGCCCTCAAGACATTTCATTGATTGATTGTTGATGGCCTCTAGAGGAGCTTCTGTCCATTGAAACCCCACTTGAAGGTCTTTAATGTCCAATATAACATAATTTGAATAGATTTTTTTAGATAGATTTTTTTAATTTTATTTTTTTATTTTATTATTTTTTATTTTATTTTTATTTATTTATTTATTGTTATTTATTATTTATTTATTTATTTATTTATTTATTTTTTATTTATTTTTTTTATTTTTTATTTATTTTTATTTTTTTATTTTTATTTATTTATTTTATTTTTATTTATTTCTTTATTTATTTTACTTTTATTTATTTTTATTTTATTTATTTTTTTTTATTTTTTTTAGATAGATTTTTTTTGAATAGATTTTTTTGTCAGATTACAATTTACACGATATTGTCCAACATTATCAACACGGACATGGGCATGGCCATGCTGATATTACAGAGTTACGCCATAGCTGATTTAATATCTGTTTACAAAAACCCATTTGCTGATCGCATATGTAAACACATATGTAGTCGGGTATTTGCGAACTTTACAATATTTGCATGAATTTGCACAATTAATACATTAATTTCGAATGTGTGCATGTATGTGTGGGGTTGTACTCGTTTTTATGTGTTTATGGTGTGTACATGCGAAGCGTACACAAGCCATGAATACATATTTAGAGTAATAATTAAGCATTACAAGCTGGGAGGTAGATGGAAGGCAAAATAGGCTAAGTAGCAAAAGAACGAAAGCAGACAGGTTCACAAAGGGGAGAGGAGAGAGTTCTGAGAAGAAAAAGTGGATTACAATTGAGGCTTCATTGCAGTACTTCGCTAAAGCTCAATTATATAGATAAATAATAATAAAGCAGTAAGGTTGGGCTTAGCCGACTATATGATACCCTACACCACTTTGCTAATTTAGTAGAGCTCCGCATAACATTTAAAAGTTTTTATAGGAGAATTCAATCATACACGCTATGATTATAATTATAATTTAAAGTTCAAAGGACAAAATATGTCAAAGCATTTGTCAATTGAGGCACAAATAATTTAAAATCAGATAAAAATATATATGGGAGCTATATCCAAAGCTGAACCGATCTCGATAAAATTTGGCAAAGATATTTCTGAGCTGTATTTGATGTATTTCCCTGAATATCGTTGTTACGGAGTACATATTACTGTTGTGGGTAACAAATATAACAAATCGGATGAACAATATATATGGGAGCTATAGCTATATCTGAACCGATTTCGATCAAATTTGGCATACTTATTTTCAGGCCTAATTTGGTTGTATATGCAAAATTCCATACAATTCGGGCTGATATTACACGTTTGGTGCAAATTAAAAGGTAAATCGGAAGAAGATATATATGGGAGCTATATCTAAATTTTGACCGATTATCTCCAATTTCAATAGAGTTCGTCCTTGGGCCAAACAAATGATTTATGCAAAATTTCATCTGGATCTGGACAATAAATGCGACCTCTACATTGTTTACAAAAATACATGGACAGACAGACGGCCGGACATGCATAAATCGACTCAGAATGTGATTCTATGCAGATCATCAAAAGGAACTATGGGTCTATCTCGTTTGCTTTTGCCTGTTACAAACAAATGCACAAAGACAAATACCCTGACCACCTTGTGGAGTAGGGTATAAAAATGTTTGTATTGGAAATTTATGTGAAGTAGATCGTACCAGCTGTGAACCTTATTTGAATGGGTACCATGGTTGTAGAGAAATCATAATTTGGGAACTATATCCAACTCTGAATCAATTTTCAACAAATTTGGCGGACTTTTGGACCTCTAGTACCAAATAACATTGCTGTGTAGTGCATGATATGGCTTCGAAGGAATATATTATAACCGTACAATCGGATGAAAATGTATATCGAAGCTATGAAGAATCTGAACCGATCTTGATCAAATTTGGCAGAGGTATTTTCCAGCTGGATCTGATGTCCGGTATTATATATCATTACTGTGGAGAGCATACTATAAATGTGAGGAACATTAACATCAAATCGGATGGAGCATATATATGGGTGCTATAGCTATATCTGAACTGATTTTCATCAAAATTTGAAGCACTTGCTTTTAGGCCGAATTCCGTCGGAAGGGCCAAAATTCAGTCAATTTGGGCTGGGATAAAGATATATATGGGAGCTATATCCAAATCTGAATCAATCTTGACAACATTTTAAACACTTATTTCTGAGCTATATCTGATATCAGGTACCAAGGATTATTTTTGTGAACTGTATATTATGGATGTGAGGGACTTAAAATCCCAAATCGGATAAATCGAATTTATGACTATATCTGAACCGATTTCCGCCAAATTTCAAGTACTTATTTCTAGGATGAATTCAGTCGGAATTGCAAAATTCAGCCAATTTAGGCTGATATTAGACATTTGGTGCGCCATAAACATGATATCGGATGAAGATATATGGGAGCTCTATCCTAATAATATCCGATCTCGATAAAATTTGACAGAAATATTTGTAAACTCCATAAGTTATCTGATACCAAATATCATTCTTGTGGAGTACATATTACGCATGTGAGGGACTTAAAACCCCAAATCGGATGAAACATATATATATGGGAGCTATAGGTATACCTGAACCGATTTTTACCCAAAATTGATGCACCTGCTTCTAGACTGAATTCGGTCGGTCGTTACGACTGGTGTTGGCGATTTGGAGGACAATTGACTCTAAATCGGTTGAAGTACTTATATCTTCATTCGGAGCTCCAGGTATACCGATTTGAGCAGATTTTCTCAAAAATTGATGTACTTGCTTCTAGACTGAATTTGGTCGGATGTGCCAACGTGCAGGTCATTTGGACAGATTTTGGCGATTTGGTGCACTCTTAACCTGAAATCGATTGAAGATAGAAGAAGTTATGAAAAAACAAGCAACCAACTACAGACTGCTGTCATTTTTCAGCCACTCGTCCACTCGCTGTTGAAATTATTCCACTGACAGCTCATTATATTGTTTACAAGCGAACAAAAGCATTTTGCTGAGAATTTTCCAGAAAAAAAGTTATTCGTGATTCGGAATTCAAGCGTGATAGTGTGATTTCTTGATATTTGGCTGAAAACCACAAGTGGCTATAGCTAGAGCACTCCAGCATTTGAATGTGAATAAATCTTTTGTGTCTCGTACCATCGCTCGTCGTTACCGTGATACTGGTAGTGTAGCCCGACGTCAAGGAATTGGACGAAAGGAAACAGCAAAATCAGCAGAAATGGTTCGAAAAGTAAAGAAGCGACTTGATTGAAACCCGCTTCGCAGTGGCCGAAAAAATGGCTCGTGAGCTGAACATATCGCAATATTCCATTCGGCAAATATTAAAAAATCAGCTCGGGGTAAAGCCATTGAAATTCCAAAAAGTGCAAGAACTTACACCGCAACAGAAAGAAAATCGACTCAAAAGAGCTAAAAAGTTGCTTCGCTTGGCCGAACGAAAGTGGTGAACTGCCGAATTTGGTTTTCTTTGATGAAAAAACATTCGTTGTCCAGCAGTTTATAAACAAACAAAATAATCGGGTTTACTAGCCAAAGAGGTCAGCTGAAAATGTGCACCTTCGGTTGGCCACCAGAACTCAAGCGCCGGACATGGTGATGATGTGGGTCGCTATAACAGCTGATGTTTGCTCTCTGCTTGTATTAATCGACCGTGGCATTAGAATAATGCCGAATATTATCGCGAAAATATTCTGGAGGGTGTATTAAAGCCTTGGTTGGGCACGCAAACATTTTGGCCACAGACCTGGGACATTCCAACAGGACTCAGCACCATCGCACTTAGCACGCGCCACCCAAGAATGGTTACAAAATGAGGTTCCTCGCTTTATTTCCAGCGCACAATGGCCACCAGAATCTCCGGAGACCAATCCGTTGGACTCTTGTGTCTGGAGTATTTTGGAAAGCAAGGTTGGCACTAAAAAATACCAAAGTGTCGATCACCTCAAGCAAGAGCTTCGCCGGGAATGAGCCAAAATACCGCAGAGCAAAATTCGAGCAGCGTATGACAGTTTCATTGGCCGTTTGAAGGCCATAATTCGTGCTAAAGGTGACCAATTCGAACAAATCTAAACTTATTCTGAAATTTTATGCTATTTCCGACATTTTTAGCTTTTATTCAATAAAATTTATACAAATGTCAAAATTATGGCGTTTGACTTTGTTGCATTTTTTTACCTCACCCTCTATATGTGAGTTATAGGTACATCTGCACCGATTTTCTCAAAATTTTATGTACTTGGTTCTAGACTGAATTCGGTGGGATGTACCAAAATGCAGGACATTTGGACTAATATTGGCGATTTGGTGCACAATTAACCCGAAATCGGTTTAAACCGATTCTCACCAATTTCAATAGGTTTCGTCCCTGGGCCTAACAAATATTGTTTGGAATATTTCATCTCAATCGGATAATAAATGCGACCTGAATTTTGTTCACAAAAAATTAGGACTGATGGACGGACGGACAGGCGGACTAACATGCAAAAATCGAATCAGAAAGTGATTCTCAAAAGTAACTATGGGTCCATCTCGCTTCCGTCTCTTTGCCCACATAGTGGCATGGTGTAGAGTATAAAAATTGCCAGATGTATAGGCATGGTTTAAAGCAAATGCTATTAAAACAACATTCGAGTCTGGACTACTTCAAAACAGTTATGAAACAAAAATCAAGGTACATTCAAGATTTGAAACAAATCGCACATTTAAACTCCTCAATTTATTTGAATTGTGAAAATAATTTTTAATAGAATTTTCATAACTCTTCCATGGAGTTATAAAAATATTATAGCCATTGATTGAGCCGTGAGAGTGAGGTTCAAGGTCGTGCTGGCGTTACTAAAAGCCATTTTTAAACTGTCATTATTGTAGTTATTACTTTTCGCCTTTGCAGCGACTAGTTAATGTATTTAAAATTGTTCGAATGCATATTTTTTTTGTTGTGTTCAAAGTTTATTGTTTTTTGTTTTTGCTGCTGTTTTCTGTTTTTGCTGAAATCATCAGCCACAACAGCTAAACATCAAAATAGCGAGAACATCGGATAACAAATGTTTTGAAATTATTTTTGATGGCACTGCTGTTGATGTTGCTATGAAATATCACATAGCTGCAGGCAATTCTTAATCGGGAGTGTTGGAATAACAAGAGGTTACAGAAATAAAAAAATTGGATTTTTTATTAAAAAAAAAAAACAAAATAAAAAGTATTAGTTGTTTTTCCGGACAGATGTATACCCTCAGCCAATGTTCGATTATTTAAATATATTTTGACTTCTGTTATGATTATGTCTATGGAATAGGTTCCAAAGGAATGGGCCAATATTGTCCATTCTGTATAGAACCTAAATAAATATGAAGATATAAATATTGGGATGTGGCAGGTTTGGACTACTTTTCGACTATTTCCTTCGCTTCACATATGAGCTATGTGTTGATTTTTAGAAAATGTTAAAATGTGCTTGAGATACTAGATATAGTCGACCGAAGTATTCCATTTTCAAAATTCTGTTAATACAGATTAAAATATTCGCATGGACAAATTACAAGAAAATCGAACATTTATATCCAATTATATGCGGGTTCATAAATTCCATATTCATTTCAGATTTCTGGTTGAGAGAAATATTTAGTAATCGCGAGTTGTAAAGAATCGCTGAATTGTTTCGCAATTTATGACAGATAAAAGTATTGAAAATTGTGACCATTTGAGGGTGAGGTACCAGAAGGGGCTCGCAGATATATATCTTGTTCACAACAGATCTTGTGTTAGCTAAAATGTTTGTATGTGTGAAATATGAAGGGAACCGGGTGCTTATTTCGGATTTTATGGTCGTTTTGGTTATTCAAAACTTTGACCCTTTGTGGGTGAGGTCCCAGAAGGAATGGTCCGATCTCCATCATCTTTATAACATATCTTGTGTTGATAAAAATATTGAGATGTCTCAAGTCTGAACGAAATCGGATGGTAATTAAGCGTTTTATGAGCTTCATGGATATTCAAAATTTAGAGCCTTTTGTGGGGGAGATATCAGAAGGGATATTCCGATCATGGTAGTGATAACAGATCTTATGTTGATGGAAATATTGAGATGTGCCATGCCTGAATGGAATCGGATTAATTTTACGTTTTATGATTCAAAATTTTAACCCTTCGTGGGGGAGGTACCAGAAGGAGTGGACCGATGTATCCCATGAAGAGATTCGGATGCTTATATCGGATTTTGTGATCGTTTTTGTTATTCAAAACTCTGACCTTTTATGGGGGAGGTATCAGAAGGGATTGTCCGATCACTATCATATTTAAAACAGATCTTGTATTGATGGAAATTTTGAGATGTGCCTAGTCTGAATGGAATCGGATGTTAATTTGGCGTTTTATGAACTTCATAAATATTCAAAATGTTGACCCTTTGTGGAGGAGGTACCAGAAGGAGTGGACCGATATATCTCATCTTCACAGCAGATCTTGTGTTAATGGAAATAATGGAATGTGTGGAATATGAAGAGAACCGGATGCTTATTTCGAATTTTATGATCGTTTTGGTTATTCAAAGCTTTGACGCTTTGTGGGGGAGGTACCAGAAGAAATGGTCCGATCTCTACCATCTTTACAAAAAATCTTGTGTTGATAGAAATATTGAGATGTCTCAAGTCCTAACGAAATCGGATGGTAATTAAGCGTTTTATGAGCTTCATGGATATTCAAAATTTAGAGCCTTTTGTGGGGGAGGTATCAGAAGGGATGGTCCGATCAGTACCATATTTATAATAGACCTTGTGTTGATGGAAATATTGAGATGTGCCAAGTCTGAATGGAATCGGATGTTAATTTTGTGTTCTACGAGCTTTATGAGCCTTTGCGGAGGAGGTACCAGAAGGAGTGGACCGATATATCACATCTTTATAACAGATCTCGTGTTAGAAGAAATAATGAGATGTGTGAAACATTAAAAGAATCGGATGCTTATATCGGATTTTGTTATCGTTTTTGTTATTCAAAACTTTGACCCTTTGTGGGAGAGATACCACAAGAAATAGTCCGATTTCTACCATTTTTATAACAGATCTTGTGTTGATGAAAATATTGAGATGTACCAAGTCTGGAATGGAATCGGATGTTAATTTAACGTTTTGTGAGCTTCATGGATATTCAAAACTTTGACCCTTTGTGAGGGAGGTACCAGAAGAAGTGGACCGATGTATTCCATCTTCACAGCAGATTTTGTATTAGTAGAAATAGTGGGATCTGTGAAATATCAAGAGAAACGGATGCTTATTTCGGATTTTATAATCGTTTTTGGTTATTCAAAACTGTGGCCGTTTGTGGGGGAGGTACCCGAAGTAATGGTCCCATCTCTATCATTTTTATAACAGATCTTGTATTGATAGAAATATTGAAATGTGCCAAGTCTAAATGATATCAGATTCCAATTTCGTGTTTTATGAGCTTTATGAAGGTTTTAAATTTTGACCCTTTTGTTAGATGAGGTACCAGAAGAAGCGGAACGATATAATCCATCTTCACACTAGACCTTGACTTAATAAAAATATTGCGATGTGTGTAATTTGAACACAATCGGACTCTTATGACACATTCTATAAGAGTAATAATTATTCAAAAAATCGACCCTATGTAGGGTAGTTACTTAACGGAGTGGACCGATATAGTCAATTTTCGCATTGATGCAGGATTTGATTAGGATTTGAAAAGTTGGAGCAAAATTAGATTATCCTTCCTCTTCTGTGCAGTAAAATATTTTGAAAATTTCGAAATTGTGGAGGAGGTAACAGAAGGAGTGGACCGATATTGCACATCTCCAACCTCGATCTAAGTTTGATAAAATATTACGATGTACCAAATTTGGACTAAATCGGATACTCCCTTCGAGAGTTATAGTGCGCAGACAGACGGACAAACGGCCGGTCAAAGCTAGATCAACTCCAAATGTCCTGAAACGGATTTGGTCCAAAGAAACCTAGGGTCTAAAACCGATATTTCGATGAGGCACGTTTTGGCCATATCAAATGGTATATACCCTCTCTAGCCATATGGCTGAGGCTATACAAATTGGAAGCATGTATTGCACTGTGCTCAATTTTCGGGTCACGGTCGGGGATTGGAAAATTCCAAGTGAAGATTATGGCATTCGGTTAGTAGATAAAAATCCCAAAAGATTTTTGGGTCCCAGGACGAACTTTTTTGCCCCAAAATATGCAGCCTTAACCATAGAAAATTTAATTCAGAGCTAAAAATTGCTACAAGCCTTTGGGTTATATAATCATTTGTAGAAAATATGGGTCATGTCGGTCCACGTTTTGGTATAGCCTCCATATAAGGATATACTCCGATTTAGAGTATTTTTTTAAATTTTTTTGGTATAACCTTCATATGAAGGAATATATTGATTTCAGCTATTTCCGAGGTCGTAGACTCATTTTTCAATTGATTTGACCCTTTTTTGGCATCTTGGTTTCTTAGGAGGCTGAACACCTCTTCGCCGAAAATTTTCAATGTAGATTAACGTGGCACCCAAATAAGGAACCTCCTGATTTTACCTATTACGAGGGTCTTGACCACATTTTTCAATCGGAATTTCGACTTAAATTTTGTATTTATTTATTTGGAATATTTGTTGCTAAGTGGTTAGAAAACCTCTTCGCCATATCAGAGTCATTATGGTCACTCCGACCCCTCTTGCCATACCATACCTTCGAATAAAAAACTAGAAATAATAGCTGTTACTTACTTGGCGATGATGATGATCTATCCATCCATCCAACCAACCATTCGTCTGTCCGTCCACTCATTGAACGTTGGTAACACGCAGTGCAAACAAATGCATGTTAATGACATCAATGTTGGCGGCAACGTAACGTAACCGTCGCAATGATTCTCCTACACCCGTCCAACCACTCAGTCAGTGATAAGTTCATAGTTTTATTGTTGTTATATGAAAAACAAAAAAAAATATGCATATAAATGTGGGTGTGTGTGTGTATTCTGGCAGGTACATTTACATATCAATCATAGTATTTATCAATCAAATACATATTAGGAAGGTATTTAGGTTTTTTTGTTGAAAATGCAGGACTTCGCTATAGGAAGTCTTGTAGTTAGAGTGGGTAATTGCTTTGTTTCAGAACCTCCAATAATGTAAATATGTTACTTCGAGAAGTAATTTAATTTTAATACATTATCGAAATAACAACTGCACAACTGATTTGAAAAAATGCAATAACTAAAATCAAAGGTTATCTTTATATAAGGACTGTGCCCAAACGCGAACAGGTTCAAGGTTTTATAGATTTTGAAGGTTTTCCTTTTTTCGGAAAGTATAATAGGAAGAAGTTTACATCTTATGTCCAAAACTATTTCAACGTATCAATATGTAAATCCTAGTAACCAACAGTGACTTCAATATCAAATTTCAGAATTCCAGTTTTATCCCTTCACCCAATACCAATTTTAGTAGCCATTCCATTCTAGATCCCGTCATTCAAATGTAGTACTATTTGAGCAATTTTAGTACACATATTCAAAACCGCCAACAGATCTCAACACCAGACATTAAAAGAAAATTTTGGTATTCCTGATCTACACATTCTCTCAATACTCTATTTTGCAACGTTCGGTACTTTTCGAACAATTATGGAACACATTTTCTAAACCACCTACATATCATAACCGCAGACACCAACAGTGACATCTATATTAAATTTCAGGATTTCAGCCTTATTCCTTCATTCAATACCAAATTTAGTACTATTAGCTATATCCCTTCATCCAATACCCAATTTAGTAACACTTAGTACTTTTCGTACAATTATAGTACCCATTTTCAAAACCACCCCCATATTTCAATTCCAGATACCAACTGAGACCTCAAACTTAAATCTGAGAATTTCAGTCCTATCCCTACACGAAATATTAAATTTCGTACCATTTAGTACTATTCGTAGAAACACAGGGTGAGATGAAAAAACTGCAACCATCTTGAGACTGCGGTCATTTATACGCCACTTGTCCGACAGCTTTTAAAATTATTCCAGTGACAGCTCATTATATTGTTTACAAGCGTACAAAAGCATTTTGGTGAGAATTTTCCAGAAAAAAGTTGTTCGTGATGGAATTCAAGCGTGATAGTGGGATTTCTTTTTATTTGGCAGGAAAACCACAAGTGGCTATCATCAGAGCACTGCAGCATTTAAATGTGAATAAATCTTTTGTGTCTCGTACCATCGCTCGTTACCGTGATGATACTGGTAGCATAGCCCGACGTCAAGGAAGTGGACGGAGGAAAAGAGCAACATCAGCTGAAATGATTCGAAAAGTAAAGAAGCGAGTTGATCGAAACCAGCATCGAAGTGGCCGAAAAATGACTTGTGAGCTGAACATATCGCAATATTCCATTCGGCAAATATTGAAATATGAGCTCGGGGTAAAGCCATTGAAATTCCAAAAAGTGCAAGAACTTACAGCGCAAACGAAAGAAAATATACTCAAAAGAGCTAAAGAGTTGCTTCGCTTGGCCAAAAGTGGTGAGCTGCCGAATTTAGTTTTCTCCAATGAAAAAATATTCGTTGTCCAGCAGATTGTAAACAAACAAAAATGATCGTGTTTACTTGCCAAAGAGGTCAGCGGAAAATGTGCACCTTCGGTTGGCCACCAGAACTCAAACCCCGGCCATGGTGATGGTGCGGGCCGCCATAACAGTCGATGGTCACTCTCCGCTCGAATTAATCGACTTCGTCAAGTGACATCCGAATAAATGCCGAATATTATCGCGAAAATATTCTGGAGGATGTATTAAAGCCTTGGGCACGCAAACATTTTGGCCGCAGACCTTGGACATTCCAACAGGACTCAGCACCATCGCACTCAGCACGCGCCACCCAAGAATTGTTACAAAATGAGTTTCCTTGCTCCATTTCCAGCGCACAATCGCCACCAAAATCTCCGGATACCAATCCATTGGACTATTTTGTCTGGAGAATTTTGGGAAGCAAGGTTGTCACTAAAAAATACCTCAAGCCAGCGCTTCGCCGGGAATGGGTCAAAATACCGCAGAGCAACATTCGGGCAGCGTATGACGGATTCATTACGCATTTGAAGGCCATAATTCGTGCCAAAGATGACCAATTCGAACAAATCTAAACTTATTCTAAAATTTGATGCTATATCCGGCATTATTTGCTTTCCTTCAGTAATATTTAAAACAAGTTAAAAAGCAGTAAGTTCGGCCGAGCCAAACTTTGAATACCCTCCACCATTTGGAACGAATTCGGTAATTTTCAAAAAATAAAAATAGCCATTATATTGGGGTCCACGTCTTCGTATAGCCCCCCTATAACGGCACCTCCAAATATTCGGTATTTTGATTATTTAAGCGTCATTTTTCACCGGAGTAGTTTCAAATTACGTATTTAGAGTTCGTAATGGGAACTACAGTCTGTGACACAAAATGTTTTATGCAGGTCCAGGTCTTCGTATAGGCCCCATAAGTCAATGCCTCCCTATATTCGGTATTTTAACGATTTTTGGTACAATACTCACCGAAAATTGTTTGAGATGTCGTATTTGAAGTTCGTAATGATGCTACAGCCTATGACAGAAAATTGTCTATGCAGAAAAAACAAAAAAAGTAACCGTTATATCGGGGTCTATACGACGTGGACCTACATAGGCATTGTTTGTTATAAGCCATTACCATATTATAAACGGATATAATGTAGCATCTTCAAAATACACATATATAGTGAGGTAGCGTTATATCGGAGCTATACAAAGACCTGGACCTGCATAGACAATTTTCTGTCACAGGCTGTAGCATTCATTACGAACTTCAAATACGACATCTCAAACAATTTCGGTGAGTATTGTACCTAAAATCGTCAATATACCGAATATAGGGAGGCACTGATATATGGGGCCTATATGAAGACGTGGACCTGCACAGACAATTTTCTGTCTTAGGCTGTAGTATCCATTTCGAACTTCAAATACCAAAATTGAAACAATTCCGGTGAATAATGTCGCTAATATCATCAAAAACCGAATATCGGAAGGTACCGTTGCATGGGGGCTATGTGAAAACGTGGACCTACATGGGGCATTTATGAACTTAACTTTTTTATGTCTCACCCTGTTTTTATATCTCACCCTGTAGCCAATACTACTGGCTTGTTTTTATGAAAAATTCTAGTCTTGTGAACGTGTGGAATATAAACTGCAAAAATTATTTTAAAAACAAGTAAGCAAAGGCTATAGTCGTGCGGGACCGACCATGTGATATCCTACAACACTACAACATGTTAGAAGCCCCCTTATGTCCAAGTCCATTTTGAAAGATTTCGCTTTTGACATCATGTCACGGTGCACTGCTCAAATATTACCCTTAGCATTTTGACCAGGGACATTTGCCCAATATTTACGCACTCCGTCGTGTTGTTAGTTTTTGTGGTCCCTTTTACAACTAAATACAATCCATTGGTCATCCAAAATGATAGAATTCTTCCCTGTCCTTAACGCTTTTCTTAGGCTGTCGAATGGCTTCAATTGCGTGATCAGGAAATTTTTTCTGTTTTCGGTTCATTTGAACGTCTAATATTTTGCGATTATCTTCAAAAGCAAGGAGCCCCTCTGTATCGCCAAATTTAGACTCATCTATATGATTTTCTTGTTTACGATATTTGGCTATATTCATCAACAAAATCAGCATAAAAAGCCAACAGTTCGCCTTTTGTGTATTTCGGATATCGCCTGTAAGTAATGTTGGTATTGTTCAGACAAAAATAGTGGACCATTCTACCCGTTGTTGGTCCATTTCAACTCCTAAATATATTGCGGACATCTTTGAAAACAATAGACCTAGCTCTTCTGAGCCTAACCCTACCCTTTTCGTGAGGATCGAACGATAATTACAATCTGTATACAATAACCCCAACCTGTGTTGTAAGGTGAAAACATATTACAAAATATACACTTCAATATTATACGTCAAAATGAAAAAATCGCATGCTATAAAAAATATGAAAAAATAAAAATACGTCATAAAATACTACAAAATCTATATTAACATCATTATTGGCATCTCTTCATGCGGTTTTTTTTTAGATTTTATACTCGTATGCCAAGAGGGCATTCTGAATTCACAACATTTGTCAAAATCGGCCAAGCCATTCTTGAGATATAAGCATGCTAGCTAACATCCTCTCCTTCTGTATATACATATTGTATATATTTCGCTATATATATCCGATATATTTACTATTGACATTTACGTAACGGTCAGAATTGACCATTTCGTCTATTTGTGATTTCGACTGGATTAAAAATATTCTCGGGTTTGTGGAAAATTTGACTTTTATTTAACACAAATGTTATGGTCAATTTTACCGACTAAATATGATGACCCGATGACCATGAAAATTGGAAGGCTTCTGCCCAGCCCCAAGCCCTAGCGCCATGCTAACTCCCGCTTCGATTGGTCTATAATTGCGACCTGTAGAGCAACTGCAAAATCAGGAAAATTTTCAGTTTTTGGTTCATTTCAACCCCAAAATATTATGCGATCATCTCCAAAAACAATAGGGTTCTATTCTGGCCCTAACCCCACCTCCATTTTCAATTTCGTCCATTAACATGGACAGACGGACAGACGGACGGACGGGCATACATAGCTAGATCGACTCAGCTCGGCGAGATAGGAAGATCCATATATACTTTCCTATGTGGGAAACCAATATTTCGAGGTGTTACATAATTTTTGGCCCAATCAAACTTATAATACCCCCAACACATAGTGTTTTAGGGTATAAAAATCCAATTTATGAATTTGTTATCTTTTATTTCTAACATAACATGTAGAAATTCACCCACTGCCTTTGAAACACCAACGGCCCTGAGAACCATGATGACGATGATCTTGATCGTCACCTTTATCGTCAGCAATCCGATTACTTCTGTGTTGGATAATAACTTTGGCTTTATTTATGGACAACGAGTTTTTTTTGTGTGATTTTGAAAGAGATTGGGAATTTCACATTTAAAGAATGGTTCGCAATAACGGTTATTTAAATTATTTCAAAATAAAGCAATGTTATTTTTAACGAGCCACCATAATTTGTCATTAGATTTAGTGAAAGGTATTTTCGGCTTAATTTTTTATTCAAATTTCGTTTATTTTTATTTTTTTGGGAATAATTTTATGCTATAATTTTGTAACGGTTTTTGGGGTGTGTGTGATTTAAAAAGGCAGATTTAAAGATTAAATGGCGGTGGTGAGTCAAAATTATAAAACATAAAATAAGAAAAGGAAACTACTTTCTTTTGTCAGTGGTATTTTCTGAAATGATGATAAGTTCGGCCCTTTCGACTTCACACCTTCATCAAACAAAACCAATATGTATGTTCTCTGCAGTATACTTTTAATAGCTGCTATAAAAGAGAAACATTGCATACTTACAGGAGTCACAATCTCTGGAAAACCATTCTCATTTAATTAACTCACTTTAAGAGCTATCAGAGTTTGCTTTGCTTACCCCAAAAAATAAGAGAGAATTTTTCGAAGAGAGAGTAGAGAATGTTTAGGTTGGTTTGGCTATGTAATTGTGGTGAGTAGTGGTGAATAGCCCTAAACTATCTCCTCTCTGAAATTTCCTCCACACCGATGTTGCCAGGCTCTGTAGGAGGCTCCTTAAACATCGTACGATATTTTGTAGTTGCTGTTATGGGACATGATATTCGTCGTTGTTTGTGTGCATGTAACTTTAGGTTCGTTTTGTGTGTATTGCTGCAATCACCCCCTTTTAGGATACTCCCAGCCGTTAAACCCCCCAAAAACAATTTTGCATTTCCGAGCATTTGGGTTAAGGGTGGTTTTTTTTGTAAGGCCAACAAAAAATATCCTTTGTTTGTTTTTGTTTTATAAAATTACAAACACACATACATTCAAATACTGTTGTTGTTATGGATATCTAGAGTGGAGATCATATTAAGCTTTAGCTGGAGGCAAGTACTTTTACATTTTTACACAGGAAAAATTAGGTATTTTATGCATAGGAGACCTGAAGAAGGTCTTTAATCCTTAGAAAACCTGAAGGCGATATTTTATCCTCAGAAGACCGGAAGGAGATCTTCAATGCTTAAAAGGCCTGAAGGAGATCTTCTATCCACAGAAGACCTGAAGGAGACCTTAGGGCGGTTTTCTATCCATAAAAGGCGATATTTTATCCTAAGAAGATATTCTCTCCCTGGAATACCTGAAGGAAGTTTTCTATCCTTAGAAGCTCTGAATGAGGTCTTCTATTTCCAGAAACCCTGACGAAGGTCTTCTTTTCCTAAAAGGGGTTCTTTTTCCATTTGTAGAAGACCTGAAAAACATCTTCTATCCTTAGAATACCTGAAGAACCTTTTCCATCCTTAGAAGACCGGACGGGGTTGTTTTATACCTAGCAGACCTGAAGACGGCTTTAGAAACCTTAAATAAGGTACTCTATTCTTAGAAAACTCGAAGGAGGTCTTCTATACATAGAAGATCTTAAGGAGGTTTTCTCTTCTTAGAACACCTAAAGGAGTTCTTCTATCCTATGCAAACCTGAAGAAGGTCCTTTAACCTTAGAAGACCTAAAGGAGGTCTTCTATATTTAAAAGACCTAAAAACGGGTTTCCATCTTTTAAGGACCTGAAGGAAGTCTTCTATCCTATACAATCCTGAAGAAGGTCATTTACCCTTAAAAGACCTGAATAAGGTCTTCTATTCTTAGAGGCCTGAAGGAGGTCTTGTATCCTTAGAAGACCTTAAGGAGGTCTTCTATTCTTAAAAGACCTGAAGGAGGTCTTCTATTCTTACAAGACCTGAAGGAGGTCTTCTATTCTTAAAAGACCTGAAAGAGGTCTTCTATCCTCAGAATACCTAAAGGAGGTCATAATTTTTGAAGGACCTGAAGGAGGTCTCCTATCCTATGCAAACCTGAAGAAGATCCTCTATCCTTAGAAGACCTAAAAGAGGTCTTCTAACCTTAGAAGACCTGAAAGGGGTTTTCTATCCTTAGAATACCCAGAGGAGGTCTTCAATCTTTGAATGCAAACCTGAAGAAGGTCCTCTATCCTTAGAAGACCTGAAAGAGGTCTTCTATCCCTAGAAGACCTAAAGGAGGTCGTCTAACCTTAAAAAATCTAAAGGAGGTCTTCAATCTTTGAAGGACCTGAATGAGTTCTTCAATCCTTTTCAAACCTGAAGAAGGTCCTCTATCCTTAGAAGACCTGCAAACCTATGCAAACCTGAAGAAGGTACTCTGTCCTTAGAAGACCTGAAGGAGGTCTTCAATCTTTGAAGGAACTGATAGAGGTCTTCTATGCTATGCAAACCTGAAGAAGGTCCTCTATCCTTAGAAAACCTGAGGTCGGCCTTCTATACTTAAAAGACCAAAGAAGGTCTTCTATCCCTAGAAGACCTAAAGGAGGTCTTCAATCTTTGAAGGAACTGATGGAGATCCTCTATCCTTAAAAGACCTGAAAGAGGTCTTCTATCCCTAGAAAACCTAAAGGAGGTCGTCTATCCTTAAAAAACCTAAAGGAGGTCTTCAATCTTTGAAGGACCTGAATGAGGTCTTCAATCCTTTTCAAATCTCAAGAAGGTCCTCTATCCTTAGAAGATCTGCAAACCTATGCAAACCTGAAGAAGGTCCTCCATCCTTAGAAGACCCGAAGGAGGTCGTCCATGCCTAGAAGACCCGAAGGAGGTCCTCTATTTTTAGAAGACCTGAATCTAAAATCTAATCAATCTAAATAGACCTTAAAGAGGTCTTCTATACTTAGAAGACCTAAAGGAGGTATTCAATCTGTAGAGGACCTATATGTAGAAGACCCGACCTGATCTTTTATCCTTAGCAGACCTGAAAAGGTCTTCTATCCTTAGGAGACTTGAACGAGTTATAATATCTTAACAAGAACTAAAGGAGGTCTTCTATCCTTAGAAAACCTAAAGGAGGTCTTCAATCCACCGAAGACCAGAGGTAGGGCTTTTATCCTTAGAAATCTTCTATTCCCAAGAGGCATGAAGGAGGTCTTCTATACTTAGGAGACCTGAAGGAGATTTTCTATCCGTAGAAGTCCTAAAGCAGGTCTTCAGTCTTTGAAGGGTTTGAAGGAAGTCTTCCATTCTTAGAAAACTTTAAGGATGTCATTTCTGACAAAAGGTTTGAAGAAGAAGATTTCTCCACAGAAGACCTGAAGTAGATCTTCTGCCCACAGACGACCTAAAAGTGGTCTTATTCCTACGGAAGACAGAAAATTGGTCTTCCTTCGATAGAAGTCTTGAAAATGGCTTCGATAGAAAAAGGACATACAATTATTTTTTTCTCTTCGTGTATTCGGATAATACCAAGAACATTTGCAGGGCTTTTAGTATTTTTTTCACATAACTTTGGGTTCTTGTTATTATTTTAGAGAGCTTCCATTGCAGGGCAGCGGATGTACATAAGTAGGTATGTATGTATGTATGTTTTCAACTCAGCCCTCCAACATATGATGTTGCTTTTGTTTATTTTCTAGAACTTCCTTTTTCTGCAATGCTCGCCACTCCGATCTACTCTTCTGCTAGCCCTCATCACAAGACCTCTTTTGGCCACAATGTAACTTTGCCATTGTTATGTTAAGTTGTTATTGTTGTAGCTGCTGTCATTGTAGCTTGTTTTTACATTTTTTATGTAAATATAAGCAGACACACACACACACACACATTTTTATATTTCTCCATGCACCTCTTTACTCGTTTGTTTTTTGTTCTGTTTTGTTTTGTGTTTAGGTATCAACTTTGTGTAATTATTTGATTGTATGCGTTTCAAGGATAAATGCTATTGTCATTGTTGTTACATGTTTCCATATACATGCATATATAGTATATATATAAATATATATGTTTGTAAATATATACCTACATGGGCTTCTTTTGTTTTGTAATGTTGGGCCCCACATTCAAAGTTACAGTTTCTGACGTACGCATGGCATACTAAAGTGGCGACGAATAGACCAGCCAACCAACTGACAATTGGTTGGTCGGTCGGTAGGTCGGTCATTCGAATAGTTGGTGTCATCTAGTGTAGTATACATATGTATGTAAGTATGTATGTACATGCACTTAACTTTAGGTATTTATTTAAATACAGCGAGTGCAGAGTGGTAACACTTGCCTGGTTGGGGTCGCTAATATGCGTATATGTATGGAAGTGTATACTATTATTGAAATACATTTAGTTAAATGCTATTTTGTTTACTTTATTTACTTATTACTCCACAATTTCAATAGATCATACAATTATCTGCAGGTCCTGCATAAAAAGGTAATTTCTAGAGTCATTCCATAGATTTGGGGTTTCCCTACCAAAGAGGAATTACAGAGGTACTTAATAGGCAGAATGTTGACTAAAGTATTTGGGTATTGGTAGCTAGAAATAACTAAAAAGGCAATCTAAGCAAGTAAAAAAACAGCTAAGTTCGGCCGGACCGAACTTTAAATACCCTCCACCATTTCGAAGAAAATTGAAAAATTTCAAAAAAAAATTCGAAAACTGTAGTGCCCGTTACGAACTTCAAATACGAAATTTGTTACAATTCCGGTTAATAATGATGCTGAAATCATCAAAATACCGAATATCGGGAGATACCGTCATATTGAGGCTATACGAAGATTTGGATCTGCATACAACATTTTTTGTCATAGGCTGTAGTATCCATTACGAAATTCAAATACCAAATTTTAAATAATTCCGGTAAATAATGTCGCTATAATCATGAAAATACCGAATGTCGGGAGGCACCTTTATATGGGGGCTATACGAAGACTTGGACCTGCACACAAAAAATATTGTCATACTAAATTTTAAATAGTTCCGTTAAATAATGTCTCTAAAATCATCAAAATAGCGAATATCGGGAGGTACCGTCATATTGAGGCTATACGAAGATTTGGACCTGCATTCGAATTTTTTGCCATAAGTTGTAGTACCCATTACGAACTTCAAATACGAAATTGCAAATAATTACGGTCAAAAATGACGCTAAAATCATGAAAATACCGAATATCGGCAGGTACCGTTATATGGGGGCTATACGAAGACTTGGACCTGCACTCAAAAATTTTTGTCATAGACTGTAGTACCCATTACGAACTTAAAATACGAAATTTTAAAAAATTCAGGTAAATAATGTCGCAAAAATCATGAAAATACCGAATATCGGAAGGTACCGTTATATGGGGGCTATACGAAGACTTGGACCTGCACACAAAAAATATTGTCATACTAAATTTTAAATAGTTCCGTTAAATAACGTCCCTAAAATCATTAAAATAGCGAATATTGGGAGGTACCGTCATATTGAGGCTATACGAAGATTTGGACCTGCATTCGAATTTTTTGCCATAAGTTGTAGTACCCATTACGAACTTCAAATACAAAAAAAATAAATAAGTCCGGTAAATAATGTTGCTGAAATCATCAAAATATCAAATATCGGGAGGTACCGTTATTTGGGGCTATACGAAGACTTGGACCTGCACACAAAAAGTTTTGTCATAGGCTGTAGTACCCATTACGAACTTTAAATACGCAATTTGTTACAATTACGGTGAATAATGTCGCAAAAATCATGAAAATACGGAGTATCGAGAGGTACCGTCATATTGAGGCTATACGAAGATGTGGACCTGCATACGATTTTTTTTTGCCATAAGTTGTAGTACCCATTAAGATCTTTCAATACGAAATTTGAAACGATTCCGGTGAATAATGTGGCTAAAATCATCAAAATACGGATTATCGGGAGGTACAGTTATATGGGGTCTATACGAAGACTTGGACCTTATCATAGGCTGTAGTATCTATTACGAACTTTAAATACGTTTCAAGATATTTGGAGTCGATTTAGCGATGTCCGTCTGTCTGTCTGGGTGGTGCGCACGATAGGGATAGGGAAGGGAGTATCCGGTTTGATCCAAACTTGGTACATCGTAATAATATTGTCAATTTTAGATCGATTTAGGAGATGGGTAATATTGGTCCACTCCACAAAAGGTCGAAATTATCAAAAAGAAAAATTATAATAATAATACTATTGTACTGCACAGAAACGGTAAGGATAGTCCGATTTTTCTCCAACATTTGAAAATCCTAATATTTGCATCAGTGCAAATCTGGAGCGAAAGTAAACAATATCGGTCTACTCCATTAAGTACCTCCCCCAGAACTTGTCAAAAATTTGAAATAATTATAACTTTTATAAAATTTGATGTATGAGTCCGGTTGTCTCCAATTTATACAGATCACAATATTTTTTATTGAACCAAGGTCTGGTGTGAAGAAGAAATATATCGGTCCACTCCAACTGGTACCTCGACCACAAAGGGTCAAAATTTCGAATACCCATGAAGCTCATGAAACGCCAAATTAACATCCGATTCCATTCGGCATTGGCACATCTCAATATTTCTATCAACCCAAAATCTGTTTCAAAGGAGGTAAAGATCAGAACATTCCTTCTGGTATCTCCCCCAAAAATGGGTCAAAGTTTTGAATAACCATAACAATTATAATACCTGAAATAAGCATCCGATTTCCTTCATATTTTACACATCACAATATTTTTTTTAAACCCAAGGTCTGGTGTAAAGATGGGATAAATCAGTGCACTCCTTTTGGTACCTCCCTCACAAAGGCTCAAAATGTGCAATATCCATGAAGCTCATAAAACGCGAAATTAACATCCGATTTTTAAGAGTTTTAATACTCCGGGCCATGCCATTGTGAAAAATTTTTTGGGTTGGTCCGAATTTTGGCCGAAAGTGGTGAACTGCCGAATTTGGTTTTCTCCGATGAGAAAACATTCGTTGTCCAGCAGTTTGTAAACAAGCAAAATGGTCGCGTTTACTTGCCAAAGAGGTCAGCTGAAAATGTGCACTTTCCGTTGGCAACCAGAACTCAAGTGCCGCCCATGGTGATGCTGTGGGCCGTCATAACAGCCGATGGTCGCTCTTCGCTCGTATTAATCGACCGTGGCATCAGGATTAATGCCGAATATTATCGAGAAAAAGTTCTGGAATGTGTATTAAAGCCTTGGGCACGCAAACATTTTCGCTGCAAACCTTGGACATTCCAACAGGACTCAGCACCATCGCACTCAGAACGCACCACCTAAGAATGGTTACAAAATGAGGTTCCTCGCTTCATTTCCAGCGCACAATGGCCACCAAAATCTACGGATACCAATCCGTTGGACAATTGTGTTTGGAGTATTTTAGAAAGCAAGGTTGGCACTAAAAAATACCAAAGTGTCGATCACCTCAAGCAAGCGCTTCGCCGGGAATGGGGCAAAATACCGCAGAGTAACATTCGGGCAGCCATAATTCGTGCCAAAGGTGACCAATTCGAACAAATCTAAACTTATTCTAAAATTGGATGCTATTTCCGACATTTTTTTTGGTTTCATTCAAAAAAATTTAAACAAAAATAAAATTAAAAAATGTAAAAAATTCGGCGTTTGATTTTGTTTCAGTTTTTTTTTATCTCATCCCGTAGATACATTTTTCCCATGATCCCGGTCAAACAAAACCCGGTTTTCACTTGCTAAAAAATTATATATTTTATTACATACATTCATATGTATGTATGTATGTGAACATTCATGCACATGTTCCACATGTAAGTGGGTGTGTAATGATTTCTTAATAATTTCAATTTTTTGTGCTGTCCCAGGTTCAATCATCTCAAAACATCAAAAAGACTTTATTTTTGATTTTGACATGAGATATTAGACATGACGAATGAGAAAAAAAAAACCGAACCAACAAAAGCCATCATGCCAGCTGGTGAAATCTTCAACAAATTCCATGAGAAAATTTCCAGCCAGATAAGCATGTGTAAATAATATTTTTTATCACAAAAAAATACCTTCATAGGTACAATGTACAATAAAATAAAGATCCCTCCCCAATTCAAGATAATACACAATTAGGTACTCCCCATAAAAAATGAAACCCTCAAGTTTGCAAATTTATTTTTTGATCCGATAGACGATGATCGTGGATCGTGTTGAGCTAAAATAGAAAGTAACCGTTAGCCAAATGAAGTTGATTTTAAGGCGTTGGTCTGTCGCCTCAAAACCGTCATTGTTCCCCACTTTATGTTTTATGCCAAAAATGAACGAACCCTCAGATCCATAACCACAAATGGCTGCCATACGCTTGTCGTCCACAAGATCGCATCATACACACACACACAGACGTATGTATATATCACACATTATCACCACACATAAATGGAAGGAATGTGTGTCAACTGTCAGTGTGTCATCGTGCAGACATGCTGGAGAGAAACAACAACAAAAACAAAAACAAAAAATCATAAAAATTACCAAAAATCCCCCAAGAAAAAAATTTGGGCTCCCTCCCGCACATTAACATGTCAGCGGCTTCATTTCGGCCAAACGAATTAAAGAAGTACAAAAAATAAACAACAAAAGAACATAAAAATAAAGTTAATAAAAAAATTCCATTAAAATAACTCTCTTTTATGTTAGTTTTTTTTGGCAATTATTTGTTTATCACCATTTCATGTTGTTGTAGATGTTGTAAAAAAATATTTTCGTAAATATTGAGCATGAAAATGAAAGGAATGTATGGAGTTTTGTAAAATCTAAAAAATCTCATCTTGGTTTGTACATTAATACATATGCAATTATACAGGCTCATATAAGTTATTATTCATGTACAAATCATAATTCACAGAAATCCTAAATTATGGAGGTCCTATGTGGGGATCTTTAAACTATATATGACTTTTTAAATGTCCTTATTATACCCTCCACCTTGGAGAGGAGGGTATATTAACTTTGTCATTCCGTTTGTAACATCCCTAAATATTCGTCGTAGACCCCGCAAAGTATATATTCATAATCAGCATTAAATTCTAAGACGATTTAACGATGTCCGTCTGTCTGTCTGTCCGTCTGTCTGTTGAAATCACGATACAGCCCACATTATTTGACGTAGAGCGTCAAAATTTAGCAGAATGACTTGTATTGGGTCTACGATGGTTGGTATTGAAAATGAGATATATCGGTCCACGTTTTGGTATAGTCCCCATATAACGGTACCTCCCGATATTCGGTATTTTTATGATTTTTACCACATTTTTTCAAGGATTTGTCTGAAAGTTGGTATTTGTAGGTCATAATGTGTCCTAATTCGTGCGCCGAAACATTGTATGTATAGGTCCACGCTTTTGTATAGCCCTATATAACGGTACCTCCCGAAATTCGGTATTTTGATGGTTTTTGTCACATTTTATCACGGATTTGTCTAAAAATTGGAATTTGTTAGTAATAATGGATTATAGCTTCGGTGGCGAAACTTTACATGTATAGGTCCACGTTTTGGTATAACCCCCATTTAACGGTACCTCCCGATATTCGGTATTTTGTGCGCCTAGTTCGTGCGCCGAAACATTGTATGTATAGGTCCACGCTTTTTTATAGCCCTATATAACGGTACCTACCGATATTCGGTATTTTGATGATTTTTGCCAAATTTTCCCACGAATATGTCTAAAAATTGGTATTTGTGGGTCATAATTGGTTCTATTGTTTCCATTACCCTAAAGTGGAGGGTATTAAAAGTTCGGCCCGGCCGAACTTAATGTTTTTTTTTACTTGTTAAAGTCCTTAAAGCGTTACTCTAACCATACTCTAACCCTACAAAATCTTCTGTATAAAAAGTCTTCTAAGAGCGAATCATAAATAAGTCATATTTATTTTAACCGCCGACGTAAGATAGATACCTCGGAAATTTTGTAGATAAAGCTTTGATATGTGACATCTTTCGACAATACGTCATTTACCGCTTAAAGCAAATAATTCTCGTAGACTTGGCAATGCCTGTTCCATATATTGTTCGGTTTAGTTTGCGATGAGACATGCTTGCTCCTGCCCCTTTGCCAAAGGGTAGTTAGTTATTTTTATACCTACGGACACATGCCTTATCGAAACAACGGTTTTAGATCCTAGGTCTTTTTGGAGCAAATCTGTCTGATTGGCTGGTGCGCACTATAACTCTCGGAGCGAGTATCCGTTTTGTTCCAAACTTCGAGTTCGGATATGGGCAATATCGGTTCACTGCGTCTGGTACCTCCCCCACAAAATGTTAACATTTTCAAGGAAAATAATTTACAGAAAGAGAAAGAATAATCTGACTTTGTTCCAACTTTGCAAATCCTAATATTTGCATCAGTGCTAGGCCATGTACGAAAATGGACAATATTGGCTTACTCTATAGAGGTCTCCCCCACAAAAAGTCAAAATTTTGAATAATTATAGCTCTTATAAAATAGGTTTCAATTTACACACATCACAATATTTTTAGTCAAGGGATGGTGTGAAGATGGAATATATCGGTCCACTCCTTCTGGTATCTCCCCCACAACAAGGGTCAAATTTTTGAATATCCATGAAGCTCATATAACGCGAAATTAACATCCTATTCCATTCAAATATGACACAACTCAATTTTTCCAACAACACAAGATCTGTTATAAAGATGGTATAGATCGGACCATTCCATATGATACCTTTCCCACAAAGGGTCAACGTTTTGAATAACTAAAACGATTATAAAATCCGAAAGGATCCAACTCTCTTAAAATTTTGCACACCCCAATATATCTACTAACACAAGATCTGCAGTGAACATGGAATATATCGGTCAACTCATTCTGGTATCCCCCCACAAAGAGTCAACATTTTGAATATCCATGAAGCTCATAATCATTAAAACCTTAAAATACCTAATATCGTAAGGTGCCGATAAATGGGGGATATATGATATTGTGGACCTATATAGACAAATCTATGTCTGGGGGTAAAGCGCTCACAAAGAACTCCTTGTGTAGAATTTCAGACATTTCCGTTGAAAAATGTGGCTAAAATCATCAAAATACCGAATATCGAGGGGTACCGTTATATTGGGGCTATACGATATCGTGGACCTATATAGATAATTCTCTTCCAATGGATTATGTATCCACAAGGAACTCCTTGTGTGGATTTTCAGACAGTTCCGTTGAATAATGTATCTAAAATCGTCAAAATTCCGAATATTGGGGGGTGGGGGGGGGGTACCGTTATATGGGGGATATACGATATCGTGGACCTATATAGACAATTCTCTTTCAGGGGGTAAAGTACTCTGAAGGGACTCCTTGTGTGGAATTTCAGACAATTTCATTAAAAAATGTGGCTAAAATAATAAAAATACCGAAAAACTGGGGGGGGGGGGGTGCCGTTATATGGGGGCTATATGATATCGTGGACTGATATAGCCCATCTTAGAACTTGACCTGACTGCAGACAAAAGACAAATCTGTGCAAAATTTTAGCTTCCTATCTTTATTCGTTTAGACTTTAGCCTGATTACAACAGACGGACAGACGGAACAGCATAAAATTCTATGTCGATTTAGCGATGTCCGTCTGTCCGTCTGTCCGTCTGTGGAAATCACTCCAGCTTCCGAACGAACTGAAGAAGATTGATAAAATTTTACTCAAATGTATATTATGTCTGCAGGACTTTTGGTATTGAAAGTGGGCCATGTAGGTCCACGTTTTGGTATAGCCCCCATATAACATTACCTCCCGATATACGGTATTTTGATGATTTTAGAGACATTATTCACCGGAATTGTTTCAAATTTGGTATTTGAAGTGTGAAATTAATATATCAGCCTAAGACAGAAAATTGTCTGTGCAGGTCCACGTCTTCGTATAGCCTCCATATAACGATTCCTCCCGATATTCGGTATGTTGATGATTTTAGCGACATTATTCATCGGATTTTTTTCAAATTTGGTATTTGAAGGTAGAAATGGATGTTACAGCCTAAGACAGAAAATTGTCTGTGCAGATCCACGTCTTCGTATAGCCCTCATATAACGGTACCTCCCGATATTCTGTACTTTGTTGATTTAAGCGTCATTATTCACCGGAATTGTTTCAAATTTGGTTTTTGATGTTCGTAAGGGATGCTACAGCCTTAGACAGAAAATTGTTTGTGCAGGTCCACGTTTTCGTATAGCCCTCATATAACGGTACCTCCCGATATTCGGCATTTTGATGATTTTAGCTACATTATTCACCGATTTTTTTAAGTTTCCCATTTGAATATTGTGATGGCTTATGACAAAAGTTACCTATGCAGGTCCATGTCGTCGTATAGAACCTAAAATAACAGAATTGTCAGAATTTTTAACGGATTTTATTGTTTTTGAGAATTGCCAAATTCGTTTCAAATGGTGGAGGGTATTCAAAGTTCGGCCCGGCCGAACTTACAACTTTTTTATTTGTTTTTCTTTTTTTAATTGTGTATCACGAATAATATATAACATGGATGCTTTTTTATTCATAGGAGGCCTCCTAGAGCTCTTCTCTTTATAGAAAGCCTTCCAGAGGTCTCAATAAACTAGGACTAAACTTAAAAAAGAAATATTTTTTGGTTTCAATGCTTCCCCTCTGAAACCCAACATTCCGAAATAATGGCAATATCACCACGAACGGCATCTAAAACCAATTTTTTTATTTTTTTAGATGCGATTATAATTCATGTTCACAGTATTTTATTTTTATGATATCAACTGTCATTGTTTTCATTATGCGGTTGGTTGTGAGCTGGAGCTCTGTGTGGATCCGGATCATACTCCATGTCTCATTATTTGTGCGGTGGGGTTATGAGTTCTGCTGCCTGGTGGGGTAATATGTCCAAAAATATCTTCAAATAACCACACACAGCAATTTGCACCATCAATCATTGCAGCGGCGGCAGCCGAGGAGGCAGCTGCAGCAGCGGGCAAAATTTTAAAATAACAAACAATGCCAGAGTAACCACACATTAGGAGCAGATCTCCACCAGACGTCCTACTTCTCCACCACAACCAACCACCCAAAAAAACAAAAAAAAAAAACAAATCTTGAAAAAGAAAACATGACGCAAATGAGTCTAAAAGTAATTAATAACAATAACAGCAACAACAACATCAGCAGCGATTTACCCAACAACTTGAAAAGCTTTCAAGTTTGGCTTGAAAATGCCAAAAACAACGTCAGTTTGTCAGCCATCAACAACAACAACAACTACAACATATCCCAAATAAAAAGAAACGGATTTTTTCCCCTCTCTTGTTTAAACAAATTTCGAGTTTTAATTCGATAAGTTGTTTTTTGTTGCTGCTGCTGTTGTTGTTGTTAATGCCGGATTGTTGTTTAATCGAAACATTGATCGACAACGGTTATGTGTTAATGTTACGGGGTGCGCCACAGCAGTAGTCGCTGTAGTTGCTGTTGTTGTTATTCTTCTTGTATCCCCCAGATAAAAAAGCTACGAAAAAAATATGTTTCTTGTCATGATTGACGTTGTGTGCTGGCTGACTGGCTGGCCTCTCACTGATGTTCCAGCGAAAAACTCCACAAGAAAGGAAAAGAAGAAAAAACTCGATATTTAATATTTTCATACAATTTTTTTCTGTTTTTTTTTTTTTTTTTGGTTGGCTTCTTTGTGTGTCCGTTTCGTCATTTCTCATTTCCAATGTTGTTGTTGTTGTTTTTTTCATTAATTTGTGCGTTTCCATATTGGAGATTTTCGGTTTCTTCGCAGGCACTTAAGCAGATATATGGTGCGGGTGTTCTGGACAGTGGTTAAAAAGTTTAAGATTGGGAAAATATGAAAGTTGGAAAAAAATATTTAAAGACAAAAGCAAAATTGAACTTTACCATAAAATGGAGGATGCACTTGATTAACTCTCTTAATAGAGCAGACTCTAAGTCTCTTTGGGACAAATCCGTTTCAGGACTTTTGGAGCCGATCTAGAAAAGCCCGTTCGTCTGTCTGTTTATCTGGCTGGTGTGCACGATAACTCTTGAAGGGAGTATCCGATTTTGTCCAAACTTGGTTCATCGTAATATTTTTGTCAAACTTAGATCTAGTTCGGAGATGGGCAATATCGGTCCACTCCTTCTGGTACCTCCCCATAACAGTCTGAAATTTTCCAAAAATATATTTTCTGCACAGAAAGAGAAAAGATAATTCCATCAAGTACCTCCCTAACAAAGCGTCATAATTTTGAATAATTACAACTCATTTAAAATGTGATGTATGATTTCGATTGTCTTCAAATTTCACACATCCCAATAATTTTATTAACCCAAGATCTGGTGTTCAGATGGAATATATCGGTCCACTCCTTCTGGTACCTCCCCCACAAAAGGTCGAAATTTTGAATATCCAATAAGCTCATAAAACGTGAAATTAACATCCAATTCCATTTAGACTTGGCACATCTGAATATTTCCATCAACACATGATCTGTTATAAAATCGGACAATTCCTTCAGCTACCTCCCCTAGAAAAGGTCACAATTTTGAATATCAATGAAGGCCATAAAACGCGCAATAAACATCAAGATCTCTTTATATTTCACACATCCAATTGTTTCTACTAACACAAGATCCCTTGTGAAGATGGGATATATCGGTCCACTCCTTCTGGTACCTCCCCTACAAAGGTTCAAAATTTTGAATACCCATGAAACTCATAGAAAGCGAAATTAACATCCGATTCCATTCGAGACTTGGCACATCTCAATTTTTCTCTCAACACAAGATCTGTTATAAAGGTGGTAGAGATCGGAACATTCACTCTGGTATCCCTCCCTCAAAAGGTCCAAATTCGAATATCCATGAAGTTCATAAAACGCCAAATTAACATCCAATCAAATTCGGCCTCGGCACATCCCAATATTTCTGTCAACACAAGATCTGTTATAAAGGTGGTAGGGATCGGAACATTCCTTCTGGTACCTCCCCACATAGGGTTCAAGGTTTTTACAAGGTTATATATATATATATATATATATATATATATATATATATATATATATATATATATATATATATATATATATATATATATATATATATATATATATATATATATATATATATATATATATATCTGAGAATCCCATCTGGTACCTCACCCACAGAGGGTCACAATTTCCAATACTTATATCTGTCATAACATGCGATACAAGTCAGCGATTTTTCTAAAAAATTTCACATATCTCATATAAAGTGAAGGAAGTAACCACTATAGTCGAGACCGAGCACATCGCAATATTTATTTAGGTCCGATACGAAATGGACAATATTGGCACATTCATTCGGAACTTACTCTCTAGAGGGTCAACAATTTGAATAATCATATAAGAAGTAAAAATATATTTAAATAATCGAACATTGGTTGAGGATATAAATCTCTCGACAAAACCGGCTGATACTTTTTAACTTGTCTTCAACATTTCGAATATTTCGAAGTTATGTTCGAAATGCATTTTTTTCAATTTGAATTAACCTATTTAGCATTTTTGGATATAAAAAATATTTGTAACGATTTTATGACGATTTTGACTCAATAATCAATGTTCGAAAATTTTTTGATTCTTTTTTTTGAAATTGATGTTTTTAATGGAAAATACATTTAATAATATCCTGAAGTTTTGTGTTACTACGCATTTTTATAACACTGAAGCAAAAAAGAAATGTTCGAAAATTTCGAACTAATCTTCGAATGCCAATTTTAGCAATAGAAATACATGAAATTGGAAAGTTCTCGAAAAGCGTTTTTAAGCTCACAATGATGCGAAATTCATTTCGTAGTAACATAAAAAGTATAGTTCAAAAACATAAAAAATTTTGTTCGAAAAATTATATGGCTATCGATTTATTTCTGTTTTTATCATAATTGAACATAAATTAACCAATTTTTAACATATGTAAACATTTTCAAACATATTTTTTTTTATTAAAAATTAAATGTTCCATTATTTTCGAAATTTTCAAAATTTAGTTTTGTGGGAGTTTTCATCATAATAAAGTCTAATCGAACACCTTTAATTAAATTGAAATTAAGCAATTTCTTAACATATCTAAACATTTAAAAATTCTTCACATATTTTTTAATACATTTTTTAATTTAATTGAATTTCCTATCAAAATATCAATGTTCGAAAATTGTATGTTTATATTCGAAACTAATTTATTCCTATGTTTTCCTATACCTAAATGAAGGGGTATTTGGCATATCTAAACATGTTACAATTCTTGAAATATTGTTTCCATCGAAAAATCTATATTCGAAACATTTGACATTATGTTCGAAAATTTCAAAATTGATTTTTTTGGGAGTTTTCATCAAAATGGTGTCAAATTTAACAATTTTAATAATTTAATTGGATCTCCTATCAAAAAATTAATGTTCGAAAATTTTGCCATTATGTTCGAAAATTTCGAAATTAATTTTTGGTGAGAGTTTTCATCCAAATAATGTTAAATTTAACGATTTCAGACATTTCAATGAATTTCCTATCAAAAAATCTATTTTCGAAAAATATGCTATTGTATTCGAAATTTTCGAAAATTATTTGAAACAGATTAAACCTAAAAAATGTATGTTCGAAATTTCTAAATATTGAAATAGTTTTGAAATTTTCCAACTTGATGGTTTTTATTAAATTACTGTCAAACTTAATGATTTTAATTATTTGTAGTGTATTTTGCTTCAAAAAGTCTCTTTTCGAACAATTCGAAATTGCGTTCAAGAATTTCGGAGCAATTTATCGATGTCCCAACATACCAAAAATAAATAGAGCCATAATAATAATAAAATAATGTTCGAAATAAAATAAAGTTCGAAATTTTTTGAAATGTGTTCGAAACATTTGAAATATTTATTTTTGATCATTTCAGTTAAATAGAACAAAAACGATCTTCAATATTTCTTTTTTTTTTAAACATTCTAATTTTCGAAAAAACTAAGTAATTTCGAATTAAATTTTGTATGTTTTTTCTGTAATAAAACAGTGTTCAATTAAGTGGTTTCGATTACTTATAATATCAAAATAATAAATAAATAAATTACATACCTTAAAAATCAATGTTCGAACATTTTGAAATTATTTTTAAAAATTCCAAAAATATTTTTTTTTTTTCAAAATAATTTCAAATTAATGGTTTTTATTAGTTTACATATTTGCAACGTCAATATTTCAATGTTTGAAAATTTGTTTTTTTTGGTAGTTTTCATTAGATTAATATAAAATGAAATAGTTTGCAATATTTTTATTTCAATATTTTTGGGATTTTTTATAGAATATGAATGTTCGAAAATACTTTTCGATTTGTTCGAAAATTTCGAAACTGTTTTTTCGGTAATTTTTAAATTTGTTATTATATTATCTCCAACAAACCACTGTTTGCCTCTTTCTGGTCCATTGAAAGCCTTAAAAAAACTGCTGTCTAAAACGTTTTTGTTTTCAGATTTTTCTCAACAGACCAACGCAACTGGTCCCCACCATCCGCCAATAATTCGGGGATTCTCGATACAGTGTGAAATTATTGCCAAAAACAAAAACCAGTTTTTCTTCCAGAATCCCCCGTCCCATCTCCCCAAATTAAGTTAATGTATTTTTTCTTTCAATATTCAAATTGTTGGCTTTGTGAGAGTAAGAATAACTGCGTGTGTGTGTCGCTGTGTAAATTTGGGAATTTTTGGTTTTTTGTCAACAGATTTGTCAGCTTCTGAAGTGGTGTCTGGGCGAGCGGGCCAGCTGAGACGGGGGGCTCTGAGATAATTGTATGTTCCTCGTCGTTCGACTATTTCACTTCAAGTAACGAGGCTGACAGGTACGTGTAGCCATAATCATGGCCACATAGTCATCTGAAGTTTCGAGATTTTCCTCTCCACCACCCACCTCCCCCAAAGATTGCCGATCCATCCTTTTAACAAGAAAACAAAAATCGTGATTGCAAAAAAGAGTTATAATGTATGGTACAACAATTGTATTTGGTTTTGTTTTTGTAGTTGTTTCCGAAAGTACTTGATGATTTGAGTTTTTTTTTTTTGGTTTTTTGCTCATATGCTGATTCAAGATCGCTCCGGGAGAAATGTTAAGCGGCGATTTCACTTTGCCATGTTAAAAGATTTTAAATAATTTTTTTTGCCGGTATTTTGAATTAAATATTTATTTGGCCGTCATTAGAAGCCAATCGCTTAAGAAGTCATAACTTACTTTCATTTGTTGTTATTGTTGAGAAACATGTTCGAATACAAGAACATGTTTCTCAGGTGGCCGTTGGATAAGATTACAAAACTTTCTTTGAAGTCCAAATTGATTACATCATTGCCAAAAAGGAGAATAAATACTGAAGTTGTACAGAAAATATAAAGCACTTCTGGAAGGTTTCTTCGGGGTATAGAAGAGTTCCAGCTTTTGTTCGGAGTATAGAAGAGCTCTGGCTCTTCTTCCGAGTCTAGAGGAGCTTCGGCAATTCTTCGTAGTATAGAAAAGCTCCAGCTCTTTTTCGGAGTATAGAGAAGCTCCAGTTCTTCTTCGAAGTTTAGCAGAGCTCCAGCTCTTCTTCGGAGTATAGAAGAGCACCAGCTCTTCTTCAGAGTATAGAAGAGCTCCAGCTCTTCTTCGGAGTATAGAGGAGCTCCAGCTCTCTTTCGGAGTACAGAAGAGCTCCAGCTTTTCTTCGGAGTAAAGAGGAGTTCCAGCTCTTCTTCGGAGTAAAGAGGAGTTCCAGCTCTTCTTCGGAGTAAAGAAGAGCTCCAGCTCTTCTATGGTGAATAGAGGAGCTCAAGCTCTTCTCTGGTGAAAAAGAGGAGCTTCATGTCTTCTATGGTAAAAAGAGGAGCTTCATGTCTTCTATGGTAAAAAGAAAAGCTCCAGCTCTTCTATGGAGTATAGAAGACCTGCAGCTCTTCTATGGAGTATTGAAGACCTGCAGCTCTTCTATGGAGTATTGAAGACCTGCAGCTCTTCTATGGAATATTGAAGACCTGCAGCTCTTCTATGGAGTATTGAAGACCTGCAGCTCTTCTATGGAGTATTGAAGACCTGCAGCTCTTCTATGGAGTATTGAAGACCTGCAGCTCTTCTATGGAGTATAAAAGACCTTCAGCTTTTCTATGGGGTATTGAAGACCTGCAGCTCTTCTATGGGGTATTGAAGACCTGCAGCTCTTCTATGGAGTATAAAAGACCTTCAGCTCTTCTATGGAGTATAGAAGATCTGCCGCTCTTCTATGAAGTATAGAAGAGCTCCAGCTCTTCTATGGCTTATAGAAGAGCTCCAGCTCTTCTATGGCTTATAGAAGAGCTCCAGCTCTTCTATGGCTTATAGAAGAGCTCCAGCTCTTCTATGGCTTATAGAAGAGCTCCAGCTCTTCTATGGCTTATAGAAGAGCTCCAGCTCCTCTATGGCGTATAGAAGAGCTCCAACTCTTCTATGGCATATAGAAGAGCTCCAACTCTTCTATGGCGTATAGAAGAGCTCCAGCTCTTCTATGGCGTATAGAAGTGCTCCAACTCTTCTATGGCGTATAGAAGTGCTCCAACTCTTCTATGGCGTATAGAAGAGCTCCAACTCTTCTATGGCGTATAGAAGAGCTCCAACTCTTCTATGGCGTATAGAAGAGCTCCAACTCTTCTATGGCGTATAGAAGAGCTCCAGCTCTGCTATGTCGTATAGAAGAGCTCCAGGTCAAATATATTTATAATGTCTGATATGTTTTTAAAATTAAACAAGAATTCCAAGAATATGCTCTTCTCATTGATCTCTTCAGCCTTGTGAGTCATACCCTTAGTTCCTGTTTCAGCAGCCGACCACAACATTGTAACCACAATTTGCTATTGCTGCTGCTACTGCTGTCGATTTTTTGTTGTTGCTTTCATTTCAACTGCAAGACAAAAAACCCCCCTCCCCCTCCTGCTTAACAATGAAGTCGTATAAAAATAACAAAACATTGGAATTTGTTGTGGAACACCACAAGATCTGGAGACAAAAAACTCAGCCAACAGACCCTCTTCGATGAAAACGACACTCCACGTACTGGCATTGCGGATTTTCTGGGTATCTTCATGCCGGACGGAGACATAAGATGTGGGCGCACATTCACCTTTTATGTCGGCCATCATTAATTTCCGTTTTGTAATAACATTGACGCCGACGCCAAAGGGAAGACATAGGCACCGCCAGAAAAAAAAAACGAAAGGGGAAAAGAGGATATCATCAAGTGGAGGGAAAATGGCAAAATGCTTTTTGCACAAATTTTTACATCGCATAAAAGTTTTACAACAAAACGTTGAAGAAAGGAAACAACGAAATGAGGTCTAAAAATAAAAATTAAAAATGTCAGTTTTCGCCTTGAAGGAGTCTTGGTAGAATTGGCGCTGGAGGCAGGGTTGCCATCATGATTTTAATGAGTAGAATATTGCGCAACACTGATTTCATATATAGCAATCCAGAATTGTATCACTATATAGCTCTGGAGTATATTATCCACACCTAGAGATATGGATTAAATAAATCCTACGATTTGTCCAACCCAAAGAGCAATCTTCATTTTTCTCAATTTTTTTCAAAACTGACCCGCTTTTTGTAGAACCCCCTTAATTTCCCTTAATTTACAACTTTATGGGTCAACCCCCAAACATTTGTTTTAAAATTTCGGGTCGAAAATTCTGAAATCATTAACTTCATTTGGCTGCATCAATGAGGATCCAGGCCTACAACAAGGTTTACAAAATATTTCACTCGATGTAGAGGCAATCATTGCCACAAACATACCGCATATATGCAAGGTCCACAGTATGCAGGTATGTGCGAAAAAGATACGCAATAAAAAAAAACGTTACGTTTTTCCATCGAAATGCAGTTTTGTTTGTCTTTATTTTTTTCTCTTCCTCGCTTTGCTTTGGAGGTTTCTCCCCCCCTCCCATTCTCTTGTTGGCTTTCATAATTATGTATCAAAATGTGCTGCCACACATACGGAAACGTGCGTTACAAAAATAAACAAAAACAACAACAACAACGAAATGAAATGAAACGTCAGTCAGATACGAAAAAAATGCAATGTTGTAAGTCACAAGGCCAGAGAGGTGGAGAATACGATATGACGACATATGGGTACAAGTTTCGAACTGCAGTTGTTGGCGACGTTTGGTGTCGGCGTTTAAGGTTGGCTGGCAGGATCGCCAAGCCTAAGGGTATTTTTTTGTGTTATTTGATGAAGAGTATAACATATCCGGTTAATTGGTATTTAATTACAGTACTTCCGGCTTAAAGACAAAACTATTTTTTTTTCTTGGGAGAACAGAAGGACATAAAGATTTCTAAGGACAATGGAAGGCCTATATTTACTCTAAAGATAATAGAAGACCTCCAGGTCTTCCATAGACCATAGACGACTTCCAGGCCTTCTATAGACCTCAGAAGACCTTCAGGACTTCTACAAAGACAATAGACGACTTCCAAGTCTTCTATAAAGACAATAGACCACCTCCAGGTCTTCGATATACAATAGAAGACCTCTAGGTTATCTATAGACCATAGTAGACCTCCAGGTCTACTATAAACAAAAGAAAACCTCCAGTGCTTCTATAGACAATATAGGACCTCCAGGTCTTCTATGGACAATATGGAAGGCCTGCAGGTGTTCTAAAAACAATAGAACATCTCCAGGGGTATAAAAAGAGCTCCAGGTCTTCTACGGAGTATAGAGAAGCTAGACTAGAAGATCTCCGGCTCTTCTAAGGAGTCTAGAAGAGCTCCAGCTCTTCTATGGCGTACAAAAGATCTCTAGCTCTATTGAGTCTAGAATAGCTCCGGCTCTTCTATGGAGTTTAGAAGAGCTCCGGCTCTTCTATGGAGTCTAGAAGAGCTCCGGGACTTCTATGGATCCCAGAAGAGCTCCAGCTCTACTATGCAGCTCCGGTTCTTCTATGGAGTCTAGAAGAGATCCGGCTCCTCCATGGAGTCTAGAAGAGCTCCGGCTCTTCCATGGAGTCTAGAAGAGCTCCGGCTCTTCTAAGGAGTCTAGAAGAGCTCCGTAAGTTCTATGGAGTTCAGAAGAGATCCAGCTCTTTTATGGAGTCTAGAATAGCTCCGGCTCTTCTATGGAGTCCAGAAGAGCTCTAGCTCTTCTATGGCGTACAAAAGATCTCTAGCTCTATTGAGTCTAGAATAGCTCCGGCTCTTCTATGGAGTCTAGAAAAGCTCCAGCACATCTATGTAGTCCAGAAGAGCTTTAGCTCTTCTATGGCGTACAAAAGACCTCTAACTCTTCTATGGAGTCTAAAATAGCTCCGGCTCTTCTATGGAGTCTAAAAGTGCTTCGGCTCTTCCATGGAGTCTAGAAGAGCTCCAGCACATCTATGTAGTCCAGAAGAGCTTCAGCTCTTCTATGGCGTACAAAAGACCTCTATCTCTTCTATGGAGTCTAAAATAGCTCCGGCTATTCTATGGAGTCTAGAATAGCTCCGACTCTTTTATGGAGTCAAGTCAAGAACATCTCATCATCACTGGAGAGCAGAAGAGCTCCAGCTCTTCTGTGGTTTTTAAAGGAGCTCCAGCTCTTCTATAGAATCCAGAAAAGCTTCAGTTCATCTACGGCATATGGAACAGATCGCGCTCTTTTGTGGCGTATAAAAGAGCTCCAGCTCTTCTGGGTATATATATATATATAGGTATGGTCTTCTATAGACAATAGAAGACCTCCAAGTCTTCTATAGACCATACAAGACCTCCATGTCTTCTATAGACTATAGATGACCTCCAGGTTTTCTATAGACTATAGATGACCTCCAGGTCTTCTATAGACCATAGAAGAACTCCAGGTCTTCTATAGACCATAGAAGACCTCCAGGTCTTCTATAGACCATAGAAGAACTCCTGATCTTCTATAGACCATAGAAGACCTCCAGGTCTTCTATAGACCATAGAAGACCTCCAAGTCTTCTATAGACCATAGAAGACCTCCAGGTCATCTATAGACCATAGAAGACCTCCAGGACTTCTATAGACCATAGAAGACCTCCAGGTCTTCTATAGACCATGGAAGACCTCCATGTCTTCTATAGACTATAGGTGACCTCCAGGTCTTCTATAGACTATATATGACCTCAAGGTCTTCTATAGACCATAGAAGAACTCCAGGTCTTCTATAGACCATAGAAGACCTCCAGGTCTTCTATAGACCATAGAAGACCTCCAGGTCTTCTATAGACCATAGAAGACCTCCAAGTCTTCTATAGACCATAGAAAACCTCCAGGACTTCTATAGACCATAGAAGACCTCCAGGTCTTCTATAGACTATATATGACCTCCAGGTCTTCTATAGACCATAGAAGACCTCCAGGTCTTCAATAGACCATAGAAGACCTCCAGGTCTTCTATAGACCATAGAAGACCTCCAGGTCTTCTATAGATTATAGATGACCTCCAGGTCTTCTATAGACTATAGATGACCTCCAGGTCTTCTATAGACTATAGAAGACCTCCAGGTCTTCTATAGACCATAGAAGACCTCCATGTCTTCTATAGACTATAGATGACCTCCAGGTCTCCTATAGACAGTAGGGGACTCCCAATTTTTCAACAAAGTGTTCTCTCTGAATCAACAATTCTGCAGAATGATCCACCAAAGAAAACCTCACCAAATGTTATTTATAAATTCTCTTAAAACCATTAGCAGCAACAACAAACATAATTTATCGTTTGCTTCTTCGTCATCATAATCGCTGGGGAAGCATGCAGCCAGCATTGAGGTTTATGTTGGAGTCATCAAAAGCCAAACAAAACAGAAACACAAAACCCCAAGCTTTGTGTGTGGGTTTTTCGTTTTCTGTTGAATATTTTCTATTTTCGTTCTATTCGAAAACTGTTTGAGTGCGGGAGTTTATTTTATTGAAAAATGTGTGTGTGTTTGTGTGCTTTTTCTATACTCCAGCGGTTTTCATGTGCAAAAGTGTAGGGTGATGATGCCGACGACGATGATGATGACTTTAATTCCAATTATGGAAGTTGGATGACTAAATTCGTTAATTAGCTTTTGAAATGCATGAAAACACAACAACAGCTGAGCGTTTGTAGATATGCCGTGAATTTTCAAAGTCCGATTGATGGCCACCTTTCATCTCTCCCTCTTTTACTCTCTATTCCATCATCGAAACAAAACATTTTATGAAATAATTCGAGAATTAAATTTTACCGGATGTTAGCATAGGATGTGATATGCAGGTTTTGTTGCTAATTGTTTTTCATTGTTGCTATTGGTGTTGTTGTTCTGTGGTGTTGCTTGGCTGAAATGCTAAAAATAGATTATTTATCGTTTCAATTTAAACGTTGGAAGTTATATGATGTAAAAACAAAACTTCATAAAATGACCTTGAACGTTTGGGATATTAACGTTTCCATTTATAATTTAAGCTATAATTTCCAAAAATGAAGTCATGGAGAAAATAGAAAAGGAATTAAAAGAATCAATCATAAAATCACTAGAAAAAATTTCACAGTAGATTTGAATGTTTTAGAAGTCCTGAATGTCTTCCTCTCTCAGAAGACAAGTAGCACTTTTCGCAAAGACGTTCTAGCCTAGAAGGCTAGAACGTCTTCCAAGAGAAGGCCAGCAGATCTTCTAAGAGAAGGCCAAAAGGTCTTCTCAGGGAAGACTAGAAGTTCTTATCAGAGAAGGCCAGAAGGTCTTCTCACAGAAGGCAAGAAGGTCTTCTCATAGAAGGCCAGAAGGTCTTTTCATAAAAGGCCAGAAGTTCTTCTCATAGAAGGCCAGAGGAAGGTTTTCTCGTAGAAGACCAGAGGAAGGTCTTCTCATAGGAAGGTCTTCTCATAGAAGACCTGAAGAAGGTCTTCTCATAGAATGCCTGAAGAAGGTCTTTCATAGAAGGCCAGAAGGTCTTCTCACAGAAGGCCAGAAGATCTTCTCACAGAAGGCCAGAAGATCTTCTCACAGAAGGCCAGAAGGTCTTCTCACAGAAGGCCAGAAGGTCTTCTCACAGAAGGGCAGAATGTCTTCTCATAGAAGGCCAGAAGGTCTTCTAACAGAAGGCCAGAAGGTCTTCTCACAGAAGGCCAGAAGGTCTTCTCACAGAAGGCCAGAAGGTCTTCTCATAGAAGAAGACCTGAAGAAGGTTTTCGCATAGAAGAAGACTTGAAGAAGGTTTTCGCATAGAAGAAGATCTGAAGAAGGTCTTCTCATAGAAGAAGACCTGAAGAAGGTCTTCTCGGAGATGAAGACCTGAAGAAGAAGAAGGTCTTATCGCAGAAGAAGACCTGAAGAAGGTCTTCTCGAGAAGAAGAAGAGAAGAAGGTCTTCTCATAGAAGAAGACCTGAAGAAGGTCTTCTCATAGAAGGCCTGAAGAAGGTCTTCTCATAGAAGAAGACCAGAAAAAAGTCTTCTCATAGAAGACCTGAAGAAGGTCTTCTCATAGAAGACCTGAAGAAGGTCTTCTCATAGAAGACCTGAAGAAGGTCTTCTCATAGAAGACAAGCAGAAGGTCTTCTCATAGAAGACAAGCAGAAGGTCTTCTCATAGAAGACAAGCAGAAGGTCTTCTCATAGAAGACCAGCAGAAGGTCTTCTCATAAAAGACCAGCAGAAGGTCTTCTCATAGAAGACCAGCAGAAGGTCTTCTCATAGAAGACCAGCAGAAGGTCTTCTCATAGAAGACCTGATGAAAGTTTTCTCATAAAGGTCTTCTCATAGAAGACTTGAAGAAGATCTTCTCTTAGAAGACCTGATGAAAGTCTTCTCATAAAGACCTGAAGATGGACTTCTCATAGAAGACCTGAAGAAGGTCTTCTCATAGAAGTCTAGAAGAAGAACTTCTCATAGAAAACCAGAAGAAGGTCTTCTCCTGGAAGACCATAGACGGCCAGAAGATATTTTCTCTTAGAAGGCCATAAGGACTTCTCTCTTCTCGTAGGAAACCATAAGGCGTTCCTCACAAAAGAGTCTAGAAGGTCTTCCTCTCAAGGTCTTTTCATTGAATACTCAATATTTGAGTACTCGGAAATATACTTACAGAACAGAAGGAGCTCCCCTCAATGAAAAAAATCCGCAACTTATATATAAATGTTATTTCGGAAAAAATATTGAAAATTACTTGTTTTAGCTACGTTCATTAATTTCCTGGACATCAGCATGATTTTTTGCACCATACGATCCAGAACGAACAAAAACTACAACACACTTTGCCAGGCAGCAACAAAAACAAACAACCCCCATTTCGTGAAGCCCTTATTCACAGCTCACTTTAGTTGTTGTTTTTGTCCATTTTCGTTGGACATCTGTCTGATCGCTTAGGGGATTTCCTTCCACCCTTATCCATATGGTCATAAAATAATAACAACAGCCACCACAACAATCCCTACACAACAGCATGTATGTACTTGTTTTTTGTCCTTTGCTTTTGTTTTCCTCGTCCTCCACCTCTGTCCGCATTTTTTTCATACAATTTTTGGAGAAACCTGGCACATTTCATGTTCTTTCACATCAGCAGATGTTCATTATTTTCCTTGTTTCTCCCCAACAGAAAGGTTCCAAGGGTTCGTATATCATGGGGGTAGTGCCTGGCCTGGATCAAAGTACGCCACACATATGTCACTGGCAGGATCACCATGTGAGAAAGCAGGAGGCAGTTGTTAAACGAAAAGCAGAGGCAAAAAACAATTTGCAGTGTTTTCGTTTTTTTGTCAGTATTTGCAAAATGGAAATTTTTTATGCCTTTCCGAGGATAATTTTACAAAATTAATTTCAAAATCTAAAAAATTGAATTTTTTTTAATTGAAAATATCGGAATTTCCCCATAAAAATGTTGATGAAAGTGTTTTGAAATATCCCTAAATTTTTCAAAGATATCAGAAAATCTCTTTAGCCCAAGCTTTGGAAAATTGAAGGCAACTTATTCCTAATAAAATCCATATATACAGGGTGAGGTAAAAAAAAACTGCAACAAAGTCAAACACCATAATGTTTACATTTTTGTTTTTAAATTTTATTGAATGAAATCAAACAAGTAAAAAAAAAACATTAAGTTCGGCCGGGCCAAACTTTTAATACCCTCCACCTTAGGGTAAAGGAAACATTAGAAGAAATGTGGCGAAAACCATCAAAATACCGAATATCGGGAGGTACCGTTATATGGGAGCTATATCAAATCATGGACCTATACATACAATGTTTCGCCAACGTAGCAGATCCCATTATGACCTACAAGTAACAATTTTCAGACAAATCCGTGAAAACAGGTGGCATAAATAATGAAAATACCGAATATCGGGATGTACCGTTACATGGGGACTATACCAGAACATGGACCGATATATCTCATTTTCAATACCAACCATCCTAGACACAATACAAATAGCTCTGCTAAATTTTGGCGCTCTACGTCAAATAATGTGGGCTGTATCGTGATTTCAACAGACAGACGGAAATAGCATCAAATTTTAGAATTAGTTTAGATTTGTTCGAATTGGCCACCTATGCCACGAATTATGACCTTCACACGGCCAATGACACCGTCACACGCTACCCGAATGTTGCTCTACGATATTGTGGCCCATTTCCGGGGATGCGCTTGCTTGAGGTGATCGACACTATGGTATGGTTTTTAGTGCCCACCTTGCTTTCCAAAATACTCCAGACACAATAGTCCAACGGATTGATATCCGTATATTTTGGTGGTCATTGTGCGCAGGAAATGAAACGAGGAACCTCATTTTGTAACCATTTTTGGGTGGCGCGTGCTGAGTGCGATCGATGGTGCTGAGTCCTGTTGGAATGTCCAAGGTCTGCGGCCAAAATGTTTGTGTGCCCATGGCTTTAATACACCCTCCAGAATATTTTCGCGATAATATTCGGCATTTATTCTGATGCCACGGTCTATTAATACGAGCGGAGAGCGGAGAGACCGACCATCGGCTGTTATGGCGGCCCACACCATCACCATGGCACGCGTTTGAGTCCCTTGTGGCCAACCGAAGGTGCACAAATTTCACCTGACCTTATTGGCAAGTAAACCCGATCATTTTGTTTGTTTACAAACTGCTGGACAACAAATGTTCTCTCATCAGAGAATACCAAATTCGGAAGTTCACCACTTTCGCCCAAGCAATCCAACTCTTTAGCTCTTTTAAGTCTATTTTCTATCTGTTGCAGTGTAAGTTCTTCCACTTTTTGAAATTTCAATGGCTTTACCCCGAGCTCATTTTTCAATATTTGCCGAATGGAATATTGCGATATGTTCAGCTCACGAGTCATTTTTGGGCCACTACGACGCGGGTTTCGACCAAGTCGCTTCTTTACTTTTCGAACCATTTCTGCTGATGTTGCTGTTTTCTTCCGTCCACTTCCTTGAAGTCGGGCAACGTCCATTTTACTGTTAAATATAATCCAATGGTCATCCAAAATGCTAGAATTCTTCCCTAACCTTAACTCTCTCACACAAAATTAGTGGTCTATTGTACCCTCTGTCCTAAACTCTTCTTTATGCGAGATTTCGTGGCCTTCGGTATATATTTGTGACCTTTATAACGATTGCAAAATCAGGAACATTTTTAGTTGTTGGTCCATTTCAACCCCTAATATATTGCGTACATCTTTGAAAACAATAGGCCTAGCCCTTCTGAGCCCAACCCTATCCTTGTGAAAATTTTCGTGAGGATCGGACGATATTTGCAATACTTATATAATATCCCCAACCTGTGTTGTAAGGTGAAAAAATATTACAAAATATTATAAGTCAAATTGAAAAAAATCGCATGCGATAAAAATATGAATAATTAAAAAATACACAAAATACTACAAAATCTATATTAACATCATTATTGATACCTTTTTATGCGATTTTTTTAGATTTTATTCCTTAATGTCAATAGGGCATCCTGAATTGGCAAAATTTGTCAAAATCGGTCCAGCCATTCTTGAGATATAAGCATTCTAGCTAACATCCCCTTCCTTTGTATATATACATTGTATATATTTCGCTATATATAACCGATATATTTACTGTCGACATCTACGTATCGGTCAGAATTGACCTGTTCGTCTATTTGTGATTTCGCCGGGATTTAAAATATTCCCGGTTTAATGCAAATTTTGACTTTTATTTAACACGGATGATGTGGCCTATTTCACCCACTAAATATTACCCGATGAACATCAAAATTGGAAGGCTTCTGCCCAGCCCTAAGCTCTAGCCCCATGCTAAATTTCGCTTTGATTTGTCTTTAATTGCGACCTGTAGAGCAACTGCAAAATCGTGAAATTTTTCAGTTTTTGGTCCATTTCAACCTAGCCTCACCTCCATTCTAAATTTCGTGAAGATCGGGCCATCTCCAAAAGAAATAGAACGGTTCTATTCTGACCCTAGCCCCACCTCCATTCTAAATTTCGTGAAGATCGGGCCATAATTGCGACCTGTAGAGTGATTACAAATTAACATGGACAGACGGGCAGACGGACAGACGACAGACGGACAGACGGACGGACGAACATACATAGCTAGATCGACTCAGCTCGGCGAGATAGGAAGATCCATATTTCGTGGTGTTACATAATTTTTGGCCCAATCAAACTTATAATACCCCCAACACATAGTGTTGTAGGGTATAAAAATAATCATATTTGTTTGTATATTTCATTATTTTTTTGTTATAAATAATATTCCATTTCAAGGTCACCATGACATGACAGAATTGATCCATTAGAATTATTATATTTTCTATAGTTTTATGTATGCACGCAATACTCCGATTTTCCCTTGGTAATTTATGTTTATATTTAAACGAATATGTACAGACCTACATGCATACATACATATGTATGTATGTATGTATGTATTTATGAGTGATTATATTCTAATGACGGCAAACGATAATAGGTCAATGTAAATTTGCATTACACGCCATTATATCGCCTCTAAGATGTACATACACACATATGTATGTATGCAGATCATTATAGCATGCATAGTCATGACTTATGTTCAATGCAAAACACAAATGGCCAATTACAAAGTAATTCATGGTTCCACAAAGGTTTTGTTCTGTGACGTAAATCATGCGATGGAAAGCTATATTTAAAAGTCGATTACCGAACCTCATCTAACGTTACATATTATGAGAATTGAAATCAGGTTGAGACATACAGGGTTGCCCATATTCGACGGACCCATGACTCTTTGGGCCCATTCCAATCGACGAGGCTTGTCCGCAGGCAACATTCTTTGCGTCAATTGAATTTTGTACGGGAACAAATGCAAATCAATGCGAATAATCCGTTGTAAAGTGGACCGGGCCATGCCCAACTGCTGAGAACGGCGTTTTTGGGATGTTCTTGGGGACCTCTCAACACTGGCTCGTACGGCAGCGATATTCTCGGCCGATCGCCTTGGTGGACTTTTATATGGCCTCTTCGGATTAGAAAGAGCCTCACCAGTCGAAAATTTTTCGTATAAACGCTTAATGGTATTCTTAGAAGGCGCACTTCTCACATTTTTTTCACAATTGACTTCTTCTGTTGAATGCAAATTTCAACTATTTCAGAGCGCTCGCGTGGCGTGCATTGGTTCATGGTTAAAATCTGCTTGGACTTACGCTTCAAACGCGGTATGTCATTAAGCGATGTGACATCTCTGTCAAAAGTTATGGCGTTGCCAGATGGGTCCGTCGAATATGGGCAACCCTGTATATATCAACAGGTAAATAATCTTTTCCACCAGAGATATATAACTGCTCCATTGAAAATGTTTTAATAGGAGACAAGAGGGTATTTCCAAAAGAAAGACAAGTGGTTCTTATAGCAGACCTGATAGTCTTCTCATAAAAACCCAAAAATTCGAAAGCCAGAAGGTTTTCTCATAGAAGTCCAGAAGATTTTATAATCATAGAAAGTCGGAATGTCTTCTCATTGAAGGCCGGAAGGTCTTCTCACAGAAGTCCAGAAGATTTTATAATCACAGAAGGCCAGAAGGTCTTCTCATTGAAGGCCATAAAGTCTTCCCATAATAAGCTAGAAGGTCTTCTCATAGAAGATCTGAAGGTCTTCCCATAGAAGCAGGAAGGCAAGAAGGTCTTCTCATAGATGGTCATAAAAAATTCCCATATTAAGCCAGAAGGTCTTCTCATAGAGCCCACATAATCTTGCAAACCCAAAAACCGAAAGCCGGAAGGTTTTCTCCAGAAGGTCTTATAATCATAGAAGGTCAGAATGTCTTTTCATTGAAGGCCGGAAGGTCTTCTCACGGAAGGCCAGAAATACTTAAAAAATCAGCAAATTTATAAAATTCTTCGAACACATTAAATATAGTCCTTCGAAAATATATTAAAATAAATTATATTGAAAAAAAATTCTTAAAAGGAGGACCTGAAAAGGATTTTATCGTAAAGAGCAGAAAAAGATATTCTCATAGAAGAGAAGAAAAAAATAAAAGGAGGACCTGAAAAGAATTTTAAAAAGGATTTTAAAGAGCAGAAAAAGATATTCTCACAAAGGAGAAGAAGAAGATTTTCATATAGAAGGGCAGAAGAAGGTTTTCCCAAAAAAGAGCAGAAGAAGGTCTTCTTATGGAAGGCCACAGGAATGATTATTCAAATTGTTGACCCTCTATGGAGCAAGTTCCGAAGGAATTGGCCAATATTGTCAATTTTGTATCGGACTTAAATAAATATGATATAAATATTGCAACACATATGAGATATGTCATAATTTTATATCCGATTTTATGCGAAATCATAAATTCCGATAAACTCTATACTCATCTTAGGTTTCTGGTTCAGCGAAATATTTAGATATAGCAAGTTGCAAAGAAATGCTGACCTGTTTCGCAAGTTATGACGGATAATATTATTGGAAATTGTTACCCTTTGTGGGTGAGGTACCAGAGGGATTGGCAGATGTATATCATCTTCACAACAGATCTTTGTGTGTGTGAAATTCGAAGAGATTTTATGATCGTTTTGGTTATTCAAAACTTTGACCCTTTGTGGTGAAGGTACCAGAAGAAATGGTCCGAGCTCTACCATCTTTATAAGAAATCTTGTGTTGATCGAACTATTGAGATGTGTCTAGTCTGAATGGAATTGGATGTTAATTTGGTGTTTTATGAGCTTCATGGTTATTCAAAATTTTAACCATTTATGAGGGAAGTAGCAGAATGAGTAGACCAATATATTCCAACTTCACACTAGACCTTGGGTAATAAAAATATATTGTGATGTATGCAATCGGACACTTACATCACATTTTATAAGAGTTATAATTATTCAAAGTTGTAACCCTTTGTGGGGGAGGTACTTGATGGAGTGTACCGATATTGTTCATTTTCACACCTAACCTAGCACTGAAGCGAATATTAGGATTTGAAAAGTCGGAGCAAAATCGGCTTTTTTTTTCTCTTTCTATGCAGTAATTGTTTTTATAACCTGCACCATGGTACGGTTTACCCTCCGTAAGTTTATCATTCCGTTTGTAACGCCTCGAAAAATACATTTTAGACACCACAAAGTATATACAGGGTGATATTAAAAAAGTGCAACCAACATCAGACTGCTGTCATTTTTAAGCCACTCTTCCGACAGCTCATTATATTGCTTCGCTTGGCCGAAAATGGTGGACAGCCGAATTTGGTTTTCTCCGATGAGATAACATTCGGTGTCTAGCAGTTTTCAAACAAATAGATCGTGATTACTTGCCAAAGAGTTCTGCTGAAAATGTGCACCTTCGGTTGGCCACCAGAACTCAAGCGCCGGCCAGGGTGATGGTGTGGGCCGCCATATTAATCGACTGTGGCATCAGAATTAATGCCGAATATTATGGTGAAAATATTCTGGAGGGTTTATTAAAGCCTTGGGCATGCAAACATTTTGGCCGCAGACATTGGACATTCCAACAGGACTCAGCGCCATCGCACTCAGCACGCGCCACCCAAGAATGTCTACAAAATGTGGTACCCTGTATATTCTTGATCAGCATAAAATGCTATGTCGATTTAGCGATGTCCTTCCGTCTATCCGTCTGTGGAAATCACTCTAGCTTCCGAACATGAAATGTTACTCAAATGTATATTATGTTTGCAGAACTTTTGGTATTGAAAATTGGTCATGAAGGTCCACGTTTTGGTATAGCGCCCATATAATGGTACCTCCGCATTTTCGGTATTTTTGTGATATAAGCGACATAATTCACCGGAAATGTTTAAATTTTGGCATTTGAAGTTCCTAATGGATACTACACCCTATGACAGAAAATTGTGTATGCAGGTCCAAATTTTGGTATAGCCCCCATATAATACCTCCCTATATTCGGCATTTTGATGATTTTAGGTACATTATGCACCGATTTTTTTTTCAAGTTTCGCATTCGGTATTTTTAAGATTTTGACAGAATTTTTAACGGATTTTATTTTTTTGAAGATTGGAAAATTCTTCCAAACGGTGGAGGGTATTCAAAGTTCGGCCCGGACGAATTTATAGCTTTTTATTTGTTTCTTGAATATTTCGACCTGTTTTGGGGAAGTTATCAGAAGGAGTGAACCGATATTGTCCATCTCCGAACTCGATATAACCATGAAACGATGCACCATGTTTGGACTAAATCCGATACTCCGTTCGAGAGTTATCGTGCGCACCTAAAACGGATGTTTTGGCCGTATCAATTGATATATATACCCTCTCTAGCCATATGGCTGAGAGTATAAAAACATATGAATAGGAGCAACGAAATTGTGAACTTATCTTTGATTTTAGGGATCTAACCCCATTGGGCCCTGCAGAGACCCACGTTATTGGTGGTTTTTAATTGCCAATTTTTGTAGTTTTTATAATATGGGAAAGAAAATACAAGTGTAAGTCTTTCTGAAAATTAGGAAGTACCATTATATAGGACCTTTATAAAAAAAGTGCAGGGAGAGATTCTAACAAGTAAAAAAAACATTAAGTTCGGCCGGGCCAAACTTTTAATACCCTCCACCTTAGGGTAAGGGAAACATTAGAAGAAATGTGACAAAAACCATTAAAATGCCGAATATCGGGAGGTAACGTTATATGGGGGCCTATATGACTCGCCACACGAACTGGGACCCATTATGACCCACAAATACCAATTTTTAGACAAATCAGTGAAAAAATGTGGCAAAAACCATCAAAATACCGAATATCGGGAAGTACCGTTATATTGGGGCTATACCAAATCATGGACCCATACATGCAATGTTTCGACACCGGAGCTGGAACCCATTATGACCAACAAATACCAATTTTTAGACATATCCGTAAAAAAATGTGGCAAAAAAAAAATAAAAATACCGAATATCGGGAGGTACCTTTATATGGGGGCTATAACAAAACATGGACCTATACATGCAATGTTTTGCCACACGCACAGAGACACGTTATGACCTACAAATACCAAAATCCGTGAAAAATGTGGTATAAATTATCAAAATACCGAATATCGGGAGGTACCGTTTCATTTTCAATACCAACCATTCTAGACACAATACAAATTGCTCTGCTAAATTTTGGCGCTCTACGTCAAATAATGTGGGCTGTATCGTGATTTCAACAGACAGACAGACAGACGGACATCGACTTAGAATTTTATGCTGATTATAAATATGGGGTCTTTATGGGGTCTACGACGAATATTTAAGGATGTTACAAACGGAATGACAAAGTTAATATACCCTCCTTTCCAAGGTGGAGGGTATAAATATACATACAATTTGGAAGTATCGTTATATAGTCCTATATAATATTAGGGTTTATCTTCACAAAATTTAGCAAGGTATAGATTTTGTCAGCTCTAAACTCAAAATGTCTAGTTTCTCATTATAGGATTTGAAATTGTGGCCGAAACCTCCAAAATACCAAAAATCAGGAGGTACAGTAATACAGCGTCTACAACAAATACTGGAGCAATCTAGATACGTTGAAGAATGAGGAGATTATACCCCCTCAGAACTGAAAATATCAAATTACACATGATTTGGCTTAAAATTGTGGAAAAAACATTCGATATACCGAAAATCAGGAAATTACGCTATATTAGGACCTTACCAAAACATGGACTGATATGTACCATTTTCAATACCAAACATATAAATGTTGGAAGAAAATTCCAAAATTTCATGCTTCCCCGAATTAATTCCCGTTTTTGAGGATCTCACCCCACTGTGCATTGATGAACATGAACATATTTACAAGTAAAAAAAACATTTAGTTCGGCCGGGCCGAACGTTTAATACCCTCCACCTTAAAGGAAACATTAGAACCCATTGTGACCCACAAATATCAATTTTCAGACATATTCGTGAGAAAATGTCGCAAAAATCATCAAAATATCGAATATCGGCAGGTAGCGCTATATGGGGCTATACAAAAACGTGAACCTATACATACAATGAACTAGAACCCATTATGACCAACAAATACCAATTTTTAAACAAATCCGTGGTAAAATGTGGCAAAAATCTTCAAAATACCGAATATCGGGAGGTAATGTTATATGGAGACTACACCAAAACGTGGATGGATATATCTGATTTTTAATACCAACCGTCCTAGACACAATACAAATTGTTCTGCCAAATTTTGAAGCTCTGCGTCATATAATGTGGTCTATATCGTGATTTCAACAGACAGACTGACGGACATCTTTAAATCGACTTAGAATTTTATGCTGATCATGAATATACATTATTACCACCTTTTCAAGGTGGTGGGTATAATAATCAGCAATTTATAAAGTTCTTCGAACACATTAAATATAGTCGTTCGAAAAAAGACCAAAGGAAGATTTTCTTATAGAAGAGCAGAAGAAAGTCTTCTCATAGAAGACAAGAGAAAGATCTTCTCATGGAAGGTCACATGAAGGTCTTCTCCACCAAGCGGCATGGTATTGAATATTCCTAGAAACTCTGTAATTTTTTCAATCTGATAAATGGCTAAAATTCTAATTTCGTTCAAACCAACTTAAGATCGATTCCTCGGTACTTTGCAAATTCAGGCCAATTCCTCATTGATACATATTCATGTAGCTACACAAAATAGTTCAGGGCTAAGCTTTGCGGCAATTACATACCTATTTAACAACAACAACAATAATAATAAAAAGAAAAATTAAAATGTTATGTTCGAGTTGTCGTTATCGATGGCGTTAATTAAGTCTCAACAACAAACAATTAATTCAACATTGCATTAATGCAATTATTTTTTTTTCTTTTCTTTTACACGAGCCATTTTTTGCTTTAATCCAAGTGCAGCGGTACCAATTGCTTGCCGTTGCGTTGTTGTAAAACTACACTGGCATATTTACATATGTATGTATGTATGTACGTAGACATGATGTATGCACCCATGCACTTTAGTTGGAATACAAATTTATGACTTGTACACAAAAACCAGAGAAGGGGAAAAAAACTATTTCACATGGCTCGTGCTGAAACCCCCTTCCGCTGACATGTTTGCCGTTTTCTTTTGGAGAGCATGAAGTGCAAATGCTAATCTAAAAGTTCCCCAAATGCGTCACATATAGCCCACAGAGATGATCTCAGAGAGTGCACCAAACTGACTTACTGACTGACTGCATGCATGCAAACAAAAGGTGTATTGTACAATAAAAAGGAACAACAACAACAGCGCCAAGAGAAAAATTTGCCAAGGTGTATGAGGTGGTGGGGAGTCCGATAAGAAGTCCAGTTCCATTTGTGAGCATCACTCTGTTTCGTGGTGCGGTGAGCGGGATAATTACTACAAACATTGCAGTTCAACAAAGAGAACTGTTATAAGTGCTGAGCATTGAGAGAGAGAGAGAGATGGAGAGAGCGCTAATGTTAGTACCATTCGATTGTGGTAATAATGGTGGGACTGGCGGAGCAGAGCACAGTGTTTTGAGACAAACAAGAGGAAAGTTAATAAGTATGTATTTAAGAACTCTCTGGTAAATAACACTTCCGATGCGAAAAAGGCGGATAAAAACTAATCTATGGATTACTTTTTATACCCTCAGCCATATGGCTACAGAGGGTATATATCATCTGATACGGTCAAAACGTGCCTAGTCGAAATAACAAAATAACACAAAAAGACGAAATTTTCAAAAAGTCAGTGCTAGGACAGGTGTGAAAATGGACAACTTCGGTCCACTCCATCAAGTACCTCCCCCACAAATGCTCAAAATTTTTAATAATTACAACTTTCATAAAATGTGATGTAAGAGTCCGATTGTCTTCGCACATCCCAATATTTATATTAACCCAAGGTCTGATGTTAAGATGGAATATATCGGTCCACTCCTTCTAGTACCACCCCCACAAATAGTCGAAATTTAAAAAAAAAAATATTTTTTTGCACAGATAGAGAAACGATAATCCGATTTTGCCCTAACTTTGCAAATCCTAATATTTGCATCAGTGATAGGTCAGGTGTGAAAAAGGACGATATCGGTCCACTCCTTCTGGTACCTCCCCCACAAAGGGTCAAAACTTTAAATAATTACAACTCTCATAAAATGTGATGTATGAGTCCGATTGTCTTGAAATTTCGCACATCCCAATATTTATATTAACCCAAGGTCTGATGTTAAGATGGAATATATCGGTCCACTCCTTCTAGTACCTCCCCCACAAATGGTCGAAATTTAAAAAATATAAATTTTTTTTGCACAGAAAGAGAAACGACAATCTGATTTTGCCCCAATTTTGCAAATCCAAATATTTGCATCAGTGCTAGGTCAGGTGTGAAAATGGACAATATCGGTACACTCCCGTCAGGTACCTCCCCCACAAAAGGTCGAAATTTTGAATATCCATTAAGCTCATTTAACGCGAAATAAATGTCGGATTCCGTTTAGACTTGACACATCTGAATATTTCTATCAACACAGGATCTGTAAAAAAATGGTAGAGGTCGGACCATTCCTCCTGGTACCTCCCCCCACTTCACAGATCATCTAAGAATTATTTTCCCGACTTGTCTAAGAAAAAAATCCCCCCTCAAAGTTTTTCTATGATAATTCTCCCAGCTTCACACCTCTTTGCGGCACATCTATTAAAAGACTCCCTGCTGCAGCTCGCCTATAAATGGAATCCCTATTTTTAATTCGTCTAAGAAAAGTCTCCAAACTCGTATTTAAAAGACTACATGTATCACAACTCATCTCTGAAAGACACCCCGTTTCACAACTCATCTCTGAAAGACTCCCCGTTTAGCAGCGTGAATATACAAAAGCTTTTAGTTGCAGCTCGTTCATGAAGATTTCCCAGCGCCAACTTCCATAAAATACTCCCTCCTGCAGCTCGTCTGGATAATCTTTTGATTTAAAGACCCCTTAGGTCAGCTTGTGGCAAAAAATTCATCTCTTCTTTTCAACACTCCCTCCTTCAGAATAGTTCAGGTCGCCTGTAAACGAATCAAATAACGAGAAGAAGAAATAGAATTTGAGTTCCTTATTTCAATCGGCAATTTGTTGTTCTCACTTAGTCCAGCAAGACCAATTCGCTGCTTAGGGGTCTCAAAATGACACCTGACAACATGAAGTTGGCCAGTTTGACGTTTATTTGTTGCAGTTCTCTCAAAATTACCGGTGAACTCTGTTGATCTTACTCCTCTGTTCCTGATAGGTTTGAGAACCTATGCCAATCTTTTTCTTTATATCAAATCCTCTTATCGGCAAAATAGTTTCAAATTTACGCCTTATGCTAGGAACACAATTGGAGCGAACGACGAATTTCGCCCTACGCGGCGACAAAATGAGCCGCGAAAATTCGTCGTATGGAACACAATACCGACGAAATTATAAAACAGCTGATGAAGTTGTTTACTTTTTGCTCATTTGTTGACTACAATGAAAATTATACAAGAACTCATAATTCTTTATAATTTCAGTTATGTCCATCTTCTCTATTATAAATTCACTGATATCCATCTTCACTCAGGCGCAAGTGCACAAATAAATAAACAAATTATTTATGTTTTTTTTATACGAATAACAGATAGTAGAGTGACCATAACAAATTTTTAAGTAAAAAGTAACTTTATTTACTAAAACACATAAAATTCGTACAAGTATGGCTACCTTGTACTGTTTTGTCGCCGTTCGCCGGCGTATGAAATAGAAATAAAGCTAATTGAGTTCGCGGCGACCGACGAAATTTTCGCCGTCGCCGTGATTGTGTGCACTTCCATATACACATATGGTTTTTATTTTTGACGACGAACATACGCCGCGAAAAAATTCGTCGTTCGCTCCAATTGTGTTCCTAGCATTAAAAGCTCCAGGGTATAATACGCCTTGTAGTTGTCTTTGCCAAATACTTAACAAATTTTTACTGGGTTCACCAACATTTCCATTGAGGACTGCCAATAGCTCCAGGGAAAAATGACGCCTTGGTAGATTCAGAGGGTGTGTAGTTGCCATTACAAAATGCTTACCAAATTTTTCCTGGGTATTCCAACGTTTCCATTGGGGATTGTCAATATTTAAGAGACCTCTAGGTCTCCATATTGAATGCATCTGCTTTGAATCCTCAAGAATATTCTGCCCGTTTTTATACCGTCCACCATAGTATGGAGGATCAGCATAAAATTGATCAGAATAAAATTCTTGATCAGCATAAAATTCTATGTGGATTTAGGGATGTCCGTCCGTCTATCCGTCTGTGGAAATCACTCTAGCTTCCGAACGAATTGAAATAGATTGATAACATTTTGCTCAAATGTATTTTATGTCTGCAGGACTTTTGGTATTGAAAATGGGTCATGTAGGTCCACGTTTTGGTATAGCCCGCATATAACGGTACCTCTCGATATTCGGCATTTTGATGATTTTATGGACATTATTCACCGGAATTGTTTCAAATTTAGTATTTGAAGTTCGTAACGGATACTACAGCCTAAGACAGAAAATTGTCTATGCTGGCCCACCTCTTCGTAAAGCCCCCATATAACGGTACCTCCTGATATTCGGTATTTTGCTGATTTTAGCGGCATTATTCATCGGAATTGTTTCAAATTTGGTATTTGAAGTTCGTAATGGATATTACAGCCTATGACAGAAAATTGTCTATGCAGGTCCACCTCTTCGTAAAGCCCCCATATAACGGTACCTCCCGATATTCGGTATTTTAATGATTTTATGGACATTTTTCACCAAAATTGTTTCAAATTTGGTATTTGAAGTTCGTAATGGACACTACAGCCTACGACAGAAAATTGTCTGTAAAGGTCCACGTCTTCGTAGAGCCCCCATATAACGGTACCTCCCGATATTCGGTATTTTAATGATTTTAGGGACATTTTCACCAGAATTGTTTCAAATTTGAAGTTCATAATGGATACTACTGCCTAAGACAGAAAATTGTCTGTACAGGTCTACGTCTTCGTATAGTCCCCATATGACGGTACCTCCCGATATTCGGTATTTTGATCTCATAATTGAACAAGTTAAAAAGCAGTAAATTCGGCAGGGTCAAACTTTGAATACCCTCCACCATTTGGAACGAATTTGGAAATTTAAAAAAGAATAAAGTCCTTAAAAAATTCTGTTAAATTTTAAAAATACCGAATATTGCCGTTATATTGGGGTCTATATGACGTGGACCTACATAGGCATTGTTTGCCATTAGCCATTACCATATTCAAATTCGAAACTTGAAATAAACGGTGAATAATGTAGCTAAAATCATGAAAATATCGTATATATGGAGGTACCATTATATCGGAGCTGTGCGAAGACCTGGACCAGCATAGACAATTTTCTGTCACAGGCTATAGCATCCATTACTTACGTCAAATACGATATCTCAAACAATTTCGATGGGTATTGTACCTAAACTCAAAATCAAAATAGCGAATATAGGAAGGTACTGATATATGGGACCTATACGAAGACCTGGACCTGCATAGACATTTTCCTGTCACAGACTGTACTTTCCATTACGAACTCTAAATACGTAATTTGAAACAATTCCGGTGTATAATGTCGCTAAAATCATCAAAATACCGAATATCGGGAGGTACCGTTATATGGGGGCTATATGAAAACGTGGACCTACATGACCCATTTACGAACTTAACCTGTCTACTGGAAAAGTAAACACGTGTGCAAAATTTTAGCCTCTTATCTCAATTCGTTCGAAAGATAGCGTGATTACAACAGACAGACAGACGGACAGACGGACATGGCTAAATGGACTTAGAATTTTACGCTGATCAAGAATATATGTATATACTTTGTTGGGTCTGACATGAGTATTTCGAGGAGTTATAAACGGAATGACAAAGTTAATATACCCTCCATAGTAAGGTGGAGGGTATAAAAACTTCTTGCTGGAACTTCAGGAAAGGCTCATTGTAAATAAAGACTACGTGATAAAGCTATCAATTACCGCTCGTCTGCTTGAAATTTGAATTGGTTTTGGCACACCGTGCACATAACGTACTCTAGTTCTCATTAATGAAACATGTGGCCATAATAATGGTGAGGAGAGGGTAGTGCTCTCCAACAACAAGTGCCATATGTATGTTCGTGTGTTCTTTATATTTTTATGCATTTATTGGCATGTAAAACAGCCAGCGTTTTGAGTAGTTAGCTTGGGAATGACTAAATGTGATTATGGTTTAAAGTTGTTGGCTGTTGTCTGTGTGTGGTGTGTGGTTCCTTGCTTGACTATCATTCCAGTCTGTGTTTAAATACCCGTGCTAATTCTTCTTCTTCTTCCACGCTTACCACACTTTTGTTTTGACTTTGTCCAACATCTGTTTTTTTTTGCACTAAAGTTTGTTTTGTTTTGCTCTTGTTGTAGTAGCTAAGAGCAGCGCACCTTTGCGTAAGCTTTGTTGTTTTGTTTGTTAGTAATCCAGCAAAGTCTCCGGAATACGGACGTTTGAAGTGTTTAAATTTTGTTGCTATTCTATCTCTTGACGCTGACAGCCACTACAACCCACTGCTGCGCTGCGTGCTGACTGGCTGCCTGGCTGGTGCATTATTACCGCGCCATCACCGTTTGTTTGATGATCACACCGTAAATGTCACCTCACAAACATTTCTATATTTCGCGACCGATTCCTCCCGCCTTCTCTTCGTGGTGTAATAGATGTTTGAGAATGTTTGCAAAAACCCACTCACTCTTATCGTGCTAGAACAAAAGTAGAAGAAAATCACAAACAAAACAAACAATTGTTGTTGCTAAGTGCAAGTTGACAAAGGCGAGAAAAAAAGAAGAAAACAAAAGAAAATAAGGCATTGATATTAGCAAAGAATTAGTGAATCGGAGAAGCCTTGCTCTGAGGCATAACAAAATAAACTCTTTTGGGAGAAGTGTGGAGAGAAAACTTTCAATTTCCCTTTGACATCATTTGCCCAACTGCCTTTTGTTTACAACTCCCCCGGGAACATGGTTGCAGAAAAACTGTAGTAAATGCCATTATCCTCTGCTGTCACTGGATTAACAGTGTTGCCATACTGAAAACTAACTCAATGTGAACGTAAGTATAAATGTAAATTGGGGAGTTCTCTTTATTTTGTACTTGAATTTTCTCTGGGGGGAAAAATTAAGCATTTCATTATACCCTCAGCCAAATGGCTACAGAGGGTATATATCATTTGATACGGCCAAAACGTGCCTAGTCGAAATAACGGTTTTAGACCCTAGGTCTCTTTGGACCAAATCCGTTTCAGAATATTTGGAGTCGATCTAGCGATGTCCGTCCGTCTGTCCGTCCGTCTGTCTGTCTGTCTGTCTGGCTGGCTGGTGCGTACGATAACTCTCGAAGGGAGTACCGATTTGGTCCAAATTGGCTACAACGTAATATTTTTGTCAAACTTAGAACAAGTTCGGAGATGGGCAATATCGGTCCACTCCTTCTGGTACCTCCCCCACAAAAGGTCGAAATTTTCAAAAAATATATTTTTTGCACAGGAAGAGAAAGGATAATCCGAATTTACTCCAACTTTGCAAATCCTAATATTTGCGTCAGTGCTAGGTCAGGTGTGAAAATGGGCAATATCGGTCCACTCCATCAAGTACCTCCCCCACAAATGGTCAAAATTTTGAATAATTACAACTCTCATAAAATGTTATGTAAGAGTCCGATTGTCTTCAAATTTCACACATCCCAATATTTATATTAACCCAAGGTCTGGTGTTAAGATGAACAATATCGGTCCACTCCTTCTGGTACCTCCCCCACAAAAGGTCGAAATGTTCAAAAAATATATTCTTTGCACAGAAAGAGAAAGGCTAATTCGAATTTGCTCCGACTTTGCGAATCCTAATATTTGCGTCAGTGCTAGGACAGGTGTGAAAATGGACAATATCGGTCCACTCCATCAAGTACCTCCCCCACAAAATATTGAAATTTTGAGTACCCATGAAGCTCATAAATCGCCAAATTAACATCCGATTCCATTTAGATTTGGCACATCTGTCGAAATATTTATATCATATTTTGGGTCCGATAGGAAATGGGCAATATTGGCCCATTCCTTCGGGATCTGATCCATAAAGGGATATATTTAGATAATCGAACATAGGCTGAGGGCATATCTCTGGCGGCAATACCGACTGATACTTTTTAACTTGTTTTTTTCTTTTTTAGTTGAGGCAAGATAAGAAAATCATTTCAAATTATTATGCATTTGAGTTTTGTTTTTTTTTTTTTTTTGGTGACTAAGCGATAAGGAAACAACCATCCACACAAGCTAGACAAACCAACAACAACACAAACCACTTGAAAATTTTCCGGTCTGCATTGTTTAGAGCATTTTGTAGATATATGCATGTATGTATTTTTTGTTTGTAGCTAGGTATGTGTCAAAGTCATATTGTAGAAGTTTTCATAGTTTTTTTTTTCTGAACGGAGGGTGGTACAGAAATGCAGGGAAATTGCAATATTAAAGATGTTGCAGTCAAAAAGGGCCGTGAAGAAATTCAATTTTCGTAGACCACCTAGAGAATACATAAAATGTTTTTTACCGGCTTAAGTCATCTGGTTGGCTTCTTCGTAGAGAAACAAAGGAGTTTTTGGTTGACTTAGTTCCTTTTTTTCCGAGGAAGCCAGCCGATGACTTACAGTCTAAAAAAAACCCTTTATGTATTCTCACCTTGAGTAGGTAGTCTTTTAATAGTCGAATTAAAAAAAGGTCGAATCTTATACAAGCCATCAAGGGTCCGCTTTATAGAGTTGCTAAACTAAGCAGCAGAATGGAAAAGTAAACAGAGCGGTACCTCCCGATACTCTAGCTTCCGAACGAATTGAAGTAGATTTATAAAATTTTACTCAAATGTGTATTACATCTTCAGGACTTTTGGTATTGAAAATGGGTCAAGTAGGTCCACGTTTTGGTATAGCCCCCATATAACGATAACTCCCGATATTCGGTATTTTGAAGATTTTAGCGACATTATTCACCGGAATTGTTTTAAATTTGGTATTTGAAGCTCGTAATGGATACTACAGCACATGACAGGAGATTGTCTGTGCAGGTCGACGTCTTCGTATAGCCCCCATATAATGGTACCTCCCGATATTCGGTATTTTGAAGATTTTAGCGACATTATTCACCAGAATTGTTTCGAATTTGGTATTTGATGTTCGCAACGGATGCTACAGCCAGAGATTGTCTGTGCAGGATACCGTCTTCGTATAGCCTCCATATAATGGTACCTCCCGATATTCGGTATTTTGATGATTTTAACGACATTATGCACCGGAATTATTTCAAATTTGGTATTTGATATTCGCAATGGATGCTACAGCCTACGACAGGAGATTGTCTGTGTAGGACCACGTCTTCGTATAGCCCTCATATAATGGTACCTCCCTATTTTCGGTTTATTGACTATTTTAGCTACATTATTTACCGGAATTATTTAAAAAAAAAAATTTTGAAGTTCGTTTTATAACCCCCATGGTACCTCCCAATATTCGGTATTTTGATGATTTTAGCTACATTATAAACAGATTTTTTCAAGTTTCCCATTTGAGTATTTTAATAGCTTATGACAAATTTGCCTATGCAGATCCATGTCGTCGTATAGATCCTAATATACGGCTACATTCGTTATTTTTAAGATTTTAGCTGAATTTTTAAAGGATTTTATTTTTTTTGAAAATTGCCAAATTTGTACCAAATGGTGGAGGGTATTCGAAGTTCGGCCCTGCCGAACTTACAGTTTTTTTACTTGTTTTTCTTTTGGAAATATTTCAAGTTCCTTCAAAATGGTAGAGGGTGTGAAAAGTTCGGCCCGGCCAAACTTAGCCGCTTTCTTTCTTATCAGTCGATTTTGCAAACAGATATACTGCTGAAATCTGCTTGGACTGACGCTTCAAACGCGGTATGTCATTAAGCGATGTGACATCTCTGTCAAAAGTTATGTCGTTGCCAGATGGGTCCGTCGAATATGGGCAACCCTGTACACCTTCAACCAATATTCGATTATATAAATATATTTTGAATTCTGCTATGAATATTCAAATTGTTGACCCTCTATGGAGTTGACTCCGAAGGAATGGACCAATTTTGCCCATTTCGTATCGGACTCAAATAGATGCGATATAAATATTGCGACGTGCCAGTTCATGGATATTCAAAATTTTGGCCACTGGGGGGGGGGGTGTTACCAGAAGGAATGGACCGCTATAACCCATCGTCACCGCAAATCTTGCGATAGTATACCTAATGGGATGTGTGAAATATGAAGAGATCCGGATGTATATTTCGGATTTTATAAGCGTTTTGGTTATTCAAAACATTGACCCTTTGTGGGGTAGGTACCAGATCAAAAATGCTGAGATTTGTGAAATTTGAAGAGAACCGGATGCTTATTTCGCATTTAATAATCGTTTTGATTATTTAAAACTTTGACCCTTTGTGGGGAAGGTACCAGAAGGAATGGTCCGACCTCTTCCATCTTTATAGCAGATTTTGTGTTGACAGAAATATTGAGACGTGCTAAGTCTGAATGCAATCGGATGTTAATTTCGTGTATTATGAGCTTCATGAATATTCAAAATTTTAATCCTTTGTGGGGGAGGTACAAGAAAGAGTGGACCGATATATTCCATCTTCACACCAGACCTTGGCTTAATAAAAATATTGTGATGTGTGTTATTTGAAGACTTCATGCTGCTTATGTACCCAAAATATTAGAGCCCTTCTCGAAAAAAATCAATATTATTTCGGGCCATATTGCTTGGATCGGTACTGATTCCTCTCATACATGCGTATGATAAGATGCTTTCATCTTCCTTCCATGTCTCTCCCGACAAAATAGTTTTAATCTGAAAATCCTGTTAAATTATGACTTCAATATTCATTCTCCAAATAAAAACCAGTAAAGAAAGTCTTAAAGTCGGGCGGGGCCGACTTTATGATACCCTACACCACTTTGCTAATTTAGTAGAGCTCCACATAACAATTAAACGTTTTTATGGGATAATTTAATTATACACGCTATGATTATTATAATTATAATTTAAAGTTCAGAGGACTAAATATGCCGAAGCATTTGTATCTTTTAAATTCGGAATTGCCCATTTGGTGCACAATTAATTTGAAATCGGTTAAAAATATATATGGGAGCTATATCCAAATCTGAACCGATCTCGATAAAATTTGGCGAAGATATTTCTGAGCTGTATTTGATATATTTCCCTGAATATCGTTGTTACGGAGTGCATATTACAGCAGTGGGTAACAAATATAACAAATCGGATGAAGAGTATATATTGGAGCTATAGCTATATCTGAACCGATCTTCACCAAATTTTACATACTAGCTTCTAGACTCAATTCGGTCGTAAGTGCCAAATTTGACAAATATTAGACGTTTGGTGCACAATCAAAGGTAAATCGGAAGAAGTTATATATGGGAGCTATATCCAAATCTGAACCGATCTCGATAAAATTTAGCAAATGTATTTCTGAGCTGTATTTGATATATTTCCCCAAATATTGTTGTTACAGGGTGCACATTACGGCTGCGGAGGACAAAAATAGCAAATCGGATGAACAATATATATGGGAGCTATAGCTGTATCTGAACCGATTTCGATCAAATTTGGCATACATATTTTCAGGCCTAATTTGGGTGTATATGCAAAATTCCATACAATTCGGACTGATATTACACGTTTGGTGCACAATAAAAGGCAAATCGGACGAAGATATATATGGGAGCTATATCTAAATTTTGACCGATTATCTCCAATTTCAGTAGGGTTCGTCCTTGGGCCAAACAAATGATCTGTGCAAAATTTCATCTGGATCGGGCAATAAATGCGACCTGTACCTTGTTTACAAAAATACATGGACAGACGGACGGACGGACATGCATAAATCGACTCAGAATGTGATTCCATGCAGATCATCAAAAGGAACTATGGGTCTATCTCGTTTCCTTTTGCCTGTTACAAACAAATGCACAAAGACATAATATCCTGACCACCTTGTGGTGTAGGGTATAAAAATGTAATCTGTTCTCATTTTCCGAAAAATCGTAATTCCCATACCCACCCTCGTTTGTTCTGATATTGGCGTTACGACATGTGCTGTGCTATGTAAAGGAATGTTTGGTACGTGTGTATATGCTCGACAGTTGTTGCTTTATTTTTTTTTTTTTTTGATGATGAACTTGAATTAACTTTAATTGATAAACTTGACAACATTTTCAAACGAAAGCACTGACAGTTAGACTGGCATACAAACAATGTATGTCGGTATGTCTACGATTGGATATTTTCCGCAAATTGCAAAAGGGAACAAGTGGAGAAGTGCTTTCATAGGCACTCACTGATTTGAGGAGTAACCTTTTTGGGTGCTTCCCTTTCATTTGATAAAGTTTTTGAATGCAATGTGACAGGGACATAATTTAATCACTGAATGAGGTGGTAAATACTCATGTTTACAAACATATTATCTGGATTTTTACAAAATCTAATCATTGGCGATATTTTACAACTTCATATTCGGTAATTACGTTACACGTTCTTTGGCGCAGATTTGTCGGGGGGAAATTTTACTCACTGTCACCACATTCCAAAGTCATTAACATTCGCAGTTTTCAATAGTAATAGATATCTATCTAAATTTTTCAACTTCGTCAAGAAAAGAAAAAGCCCAACAAATTAACATGAATTTGCAAAATTCTCTCACTTGGCTGTGTTGGCTGTTTGGAAATTAATTAGACCCATTAGATACTATTAGTTGGAATCTTTGAATGAATGGGCTTCCCTGAATAGTCAGCTTTTTTTTTGGACAAAACCCTGCTCTTTGTTTGAGGTGATAATAAAAGCGGAATTCATAGAAATGTTAAAGTACCTATTTGCCATTTGAGTTAAAGAATTATTTAAATATCAATATTTTTCTTGACTAGAATTAAGGGAAAAGCTACAAAAAGAAAACAAATTTTAGAAAAATAGAAAAAAATCTTTATGTAAACCTGACCATTATTCTCGTCAATATTTTAGACAAAAAATTCAAAAACAATAAACAATAAAAATAATTTGAAATAAAATTGAAAAAGCAAAATAAAAACTTGAAATTGTAATTCATTTAAAGCAAAACAAGACCCGGACCTGCATAGACAATTTTCTGTCACAGGCTGTGGCATCCATTACGAACTTCAGATACGACATCTCAAACAATTTCGGTGAGTATTGTACCTAAAATCGTCCAAATACCGCATATAGGGAGGTACTGATATATGGGACCTATACGGAAACCTCGACCTGCATACAAAATTTTCTGTCACAGACCGTAGTTCCCATTACGAACTCTAAATACGTAATTTGAAACTAATCCGGTGAATAATGACGCTAAAATCATCAAAATACCGGATATTGGGAGGTACCGTTATATGGGGCCTATACGAAGACGTGGGCCTGTACAGACAATTTTCTATCTTAGGCTGCAGTAACCATTACGAACTTCAACTACCAAATTTGAAGCAATTCCAGCGAATAATGTCGCTTAAATCATCAAAATACCGAACATCGTTATATGGGAGCTATACGAAGACGTGGACCTTCACAGACAAATTTCAGTCTTAGGCTATAATATCCATTACGAACATCAAACACCAAATTTGAAATAATTCCGGTGAATAATGTCGCTAAAATCATGAAAATACTGAATATCGGGAGGTATCGTTATATGGGGGCTACATGGCCCATTTACGAACTTAACCTGCCTACTGGAAAAAATAGCGTGATTACAACAGACAGACAGACGGACATCGCTAAATCGACTTAGAATGTTACGCTAATCAAGAATTTATATACTTTGTTGGGTCTGACATGAGTATTTCGAGGAGTTACAAACGGAATGACAAAGTTCATATGCCCTCCATAGTATGGTATAATAAATAAATATTAAAGGACATCATATTACAATGCCAAAGCCAAACTCGTACACTTCGTATAATTTAAAATATTTCTAGACATTAATATTTTGTATGCATTCCTTTACTTTTTTGCCATTTGTAGCCTACTTGGCTTACTTTTAACAAGTTTATTTCGCAAAAGCTAGGTTCAGTTTGTTGCCATTCTTCCAAATCTTCCTTGCAAAATATGGTATACTGGCGGATTTTTCCATCGAAATAGCTTTATAAATTCTATATAGGGTCTTTCAAAATGTTAAGGTACATAGTCTGATCCATAACACCCTCAATAAAATGCAATACACCAGGTCCAGAGGCTGACCGCACTTTATAAGCCTTGTGTTTCGGGTCATTGTCTTGATAAAAATAATAATCTTCGCCAAGACCGAGCTTTTCCTTACAGAGTGGCAAACTTTCTTTAAAAATGTTATGGTACATAGTCTGATCCATAATACCCTCAATAAAATGCAATACACTAGGTCCAGGGGCTGACCGCTTTTTATAAGCCTTGTGTTTCGGATCATTGCTTCATAAAAATAATTATCTTCGCCAAGGCCGAGCTTTTTCCTACAGAGTGGCAAACTTTCTTTCAAAATGTTAAGGTAAATAGTCTGATCCATAAAACCCTCAATAAAATGCATTATATCAGGTCCAGAGGCTAAAAATGAACCCCACACCATTACTGACCCACCACCGTGCTTCACTGTAGGCTTCATATTTTTGGCAAAGAGTTCCTCATTTGCCTTTCTCCACATACAAGGTTTGCCATCTGAGCCAATCAGGTTGAATTTGCTCTCGTCCATTTTTATCCAAAATGAAAAAAACCTTTTGATATGTCCTCCTTGGCAAATCGCAATATTACATCTTTATTTCGCTTGCTGATTAGAGATTTATGTCTAGCTACCTCTTCTATTGCAATTCGACTTATGCAGCATATTTCTTATTGTTTGAGGGCAACATACTTTGCCCAAATCCTTTTCAGCAATTTTTGCGAGCTTCCGTGCACTCAAAAATGGATCCTTTTTGATCTGCCATAAAATATACTTCTCATCATTCAATGTAAATATTTCGTTATTTGCCGTTTTTGACTTATTTTCTACACATCCATCTGTTTTGAACCATTTTGTGATGTACTGAACTGTAGATCGGCTTCTATTAACAATCTCAGATATCTCACTTAGCGATTTATGTTTTTTCTAATGTTAAATTACTAAATTTCTCACTTCAACAGTGGTTTGTCCCATGGTCCAATAAAAAGGTGAGGTAAAGCTACCACCAGCTGATTACAATTTTTTATTCTAAGTATGCCCGACTTCTGCCAATTTTTTGTTTGTATTTATTGTTTTGAAAACTGAAAACAAAATATTTTCAAAACCAACGATTGGAAGACACGTAGATTGCGACTAGCGCATTAAAGCTATTAACCAGTTTAGCCATGAAATTGAAAGATTAAACGGTTTGGATCATATTTTTAAGCAAAAATCCAGGCATTTCATTAATTTTTCGCGCCTTCTTAACTTATTTAAAAAAATTAGGAAAAAATGAAAACTACTTTTTGCATGAAATTTTGATTGAGTCTGACAGGAAGCGAGTATAGCCTCAGGGCTGTATTTCTGTAATTTTACGAAGCTGTTCTACCTCCTTATTGTACCATGGTTTGTCCTCGATGTCTACACATTTTTTATTTATTTATTTTATTTTTAAAATTTACGTCAGTAAATTACACAACACGTTGAAATTTGTGAGAAATTAACTGTTGGGGTCGTCCCTAGATACATTTTCCAAAAATCGCGTGAAGTTGGGCGCAGTTCGAAACAGGGTTGCCGTATGAATGTAAGCTGTACGAGTTTAGCTTTTTCATAGAAATTGGTGTTTTAGAATAAATGTCATTAATTTGTTAAATAAATAACAACAGCAAATTTTTGTTCTACGGCTAGTTCTAGTACCCTTGACACTGATAAAAAATATAGGTCTCCTCTGGTAGCGAATTTGATAACAATCATATATTGCATGAAAGAAATTTGTTTGCTGAGAGTACGAGTTTCGCTTGGAGTCACTGTAGTTTGCCCCTACGCCCCTGTGAATTTCCCGACAGAAAAAATCATAGCTTTTTAAGAAAATTGTTACCATTTAGAGGAAACTGTCTTTCAAAAACTCGATTTTTCAGTGAATACCCCTATTGGATATTTTCAACATTTCTATGCAACTCGTGTGACTCATGTTTGTATGTCGCTTGGTGCACATCCTTGCAGTTAAAACAACAGAACTTTTATTGATTTAAAAATGCTACACATGTCAAACGAAGGAGGAATGCAATGCACTCATCAGCCACCACTACTCCCATGCTCTCTCTCTCTCACCCCTCGATGTTTTCTTTGAAAGATAGAAATTTGCACTACGGTCATAGTGCCTATCAAAGTTATGGCTATGCTATGCTGTTACCTTGAGAATTAACAAAACGAGTACAAAGGAAGAAAAAAATAAAGCAGCAAAATAAAAACAGCCACAACGAAGAACAAAACACAGTGGAGCACAGCAAATAGAGCAGAAGAGTGAAAAAAAGGCGGCGATTCGGTTCGACTGCCTGCCTAGCATTAAAAACGGCACACACAGAAAAATATTGGCCATAAAATTTTGATGGCATACAACGAAGAGGTAGAAGAAGAAAACGGTAAATTTAGTAATTCTTCGGCAACAAGAACAAATAATGCACTCACTCACTTTGGCAAAGTAAAAAACAAAAACACACAATGCACCACTACCCACCACATCATCATAACTGAGTTTGCTCTTTGCGGGAGGGGTAGTGTTTTTTTTTTTTTGCATAAAAATGCATTCATTGCACGCGCACTAAACCATGCACAAGAAAACAACAACAATGCTGTGTTGACGAGTATGGGTCACTCACACCAAGGCACTAGAAAAATCTTACTCCCCCCTGGGGTAGTTGTGAAACAAACGAAGCAAACATACATGAAAAATGCATTCTACCAATGGCTTCATTACCAAACACTCTCCTTTGCGTTGGTTTTTTTCTTGTTTTGCTAGGTTACGCTCTTACTCTCAACGAATATCATAGGAAATTTATTTGGCAAAATAAAATAAAGAGAACCGCTACTGAGTTAAGTACAAAGAGCACCACAATGGACAGGGGTGCTCAAAACCGTGTTCTAGAACATGAAGAGAAAAAAGAGATAATTTAAGAGAAAATTAAAATTCTGTTTTTCTTTATATTTTACTGTTCTATTTAATTGTTTTTAAACACGAATGTTTGCCAAAATAGTTTATAAAGCAAATGGATAAAAAATATTTGTATAAATAATGACTTAACACTGTTTTGTTCTTGATTTAAATAAGCAAAGAGAAATTTGACTGAAAACAGATTTTTCTTCTTGAGCACCCCTGACAATGGAGCATTGAATTATCAAAGAGCACAAAATAACAGATGAAAATAAATCCCTCTCTTGAAATGGCCTGCCACAAGAAGGGAGAAAGAGAGCTTAGCAACTCTTTATTTATGTTGTTCAAAGAGATTTCTTTATTTTCTTTTACATTTTGCATTGCTCTGCCTTCGTTTCGATTTTTCCTTTTTCTTCTTTTCGCAAGCAAAACTCATTTAGAAATGGAATTGTGTTCGTGTTGTTGTTTCTGCTGCTACGTTTGTGGTATTCAAGTTTTGTTTTTTTTTCGTTTTCACTTGTTGTTGTATTGGTGTTTATGAGTTGTTGGCGTTCATCGTCATGTTGGAGAGGGGGCCCACATTGTATGTACTCGCCGAAAGGGGGCGGAATTCCATAAAATTTTATGTGAAGTCGAAGCTCTTTCAGTTGTTGGAAACTTTTTTTGAACAGTTTCAAGCAACGTCGTGCAACATTCGAAAGCCACGAAAGTTTTGTGCGGCTAAACGTGCTTTTCACATTTTCTGTTTGTGTGTGGTGATTCGGCTGCTTCCCAAACAACAAAATTACATACTTTTTTCTTAAGAAATGCGCAACTGAAACTACGTGTGTGTGTATGGGTGTTGTATGTGAGTAAGTTTTATTTGGTTAAAATTAAGTGATTAAAAGAAAATTTTCTGTTGAAAAAGAAAATAGAGAAGAAGATTTATTAAGAATTGTTTATTTTTAAATGAACTTCAGTTAAATTAAATACCAAAAATTTCGAGCGATCTTTTTATTGATTTTTCCCATGCAAGGTTTTAAGCTCTTCCCCACCACACCTCCCTCCCTGCTCCCCCAACCCCACTCCACACTGTTAATTTTCATTTTTCCATTTGTTGGAGCTGTACTTTTTCCATATGTATTGCAACAACAATTTCAATGCACATGCACATTCCCACATACAATTGTACGGTGTTGTACATATGTAGGTATGTAAGTATGTCAAGAGAAAATTATTTTGTACAATGCATTTCAATTGTATTTCGTTTCTTCATTTTCTCCATTTTCCCTACATTGTATTGTTTTTTTGTTCTTCATTTTCGCTTCGTATTTAAGTAGATGTAGCTATGTATGTATGTTTGTCATACTATGCCAGCATACATATGTACACATTTCCAGTTGTTAATTTTCTTTCCATTTAAGCTTTTCATGTTTCGTAGGAGCTTTGATCAAAAACAGAAACAACTTTCTTTTTATGCCAAACTCACACTCGCATAACGTTGACGTTATCAACTCACTGCTCTCTACTCCCTTCTCTTTTTCTCCATACACTGGTGTTCAATGTTGCCAATGTGAGGGAGATAAAAATCGCCTAAATGCAAAAATCGCCAATAAGACTAGAAAGTCGTGGAGTGGCTCAAAAATGAGTTGTATTTTTATTATTTAAGTTTTCATTTATGTTTGATTACAAATTTGCTTCTCTCCAAAAAAAGTAGTTTCTTAGTTCGAATTTATATAAGGCCTGTTTTTTTCACGGCAATTCTTTGTAATGAAAGAGTGGTAAAAGTAATGGAAATGGGAAAAAATTGATATTGCTGGCAATTTTCCATCAATTCCCGTTGTGTTTTTATTTCTACACAAAATATAATTAATTGTATAAAGACGAGAGTCAATTTTAAAATAAAACTATAATAACAAAGTCACCTAGTATAAATCAGGACTAACCATATGTGATAATAGCACCTCCCACACTCTATGTTGCCTATGTGAGAGCGATAAAAGTCGCCTAAACGCAAAAATAGCCAATATGACGAAAAAATTATTTGTATTCCGATTATTTGATTTTAAAATTTATTTTTAATTTTAAAAAGCAGCAGTAAATTTATTTTTGTTTTCACAATTGCCTTGTGGAATCCGAATACATACCTCTTCTTCTCTAAAAAAAATTGTATCTAACCATCTGTGATAATAGCAATTAGTGAATACTGTGATGTTTTATTTTAATGTTTAATTATTATACCCTCAGCCATATGGCTAGAGAGGGTATATATCATTTGATACGGCTAAAACGTGCCTCATCGAAATATCGGTTTTAGGCCCTATGTTCCATCTTCAATACCAGTATGAGCAACATTTCAAAGCGATAGCATGCTCCGATTTTGTCCAAACTTGGTACATCGCAATATTTTTGTCAAACTTAGATCGAGTTAGGAGATGGACAATATCGATCCACTACTTCTGGTACCTCCCACACAAAATTTCGAAAATTTTAAAGAAAATATTTTATTGCACAGAAAGAGAAAGGATAATCCGATTTTGCTCCAAATTTGCAACTCCTAATATTTGCATCAGTGCTAGTTCAGGTGCGAAAATGGAGAAAATCGGGCCATCCCATCAAGTACCTCCCCCACAAAGGGTAAAATTTTGGAATAATTATAACTTTTATAAAATATGGTGTAAGAGTCCAATTATCCTAAACCTTCACACATCTCAATAATTTTCTTAACCCAAGGTCTGGTGTTAAGATGGAATATATCGGTCCACTTCTTCTCGTACCTACCCCACAAAGGGTCGAAATTTTGAATATTTATTAAGCTCATAAAACGGGAAATAAACATCCGATTCCATTTAGACTTGGCACATCTCAATATTTCTATCAACACATAATCTGTTATGAAGGCGGTAGAGATCGGACCATTCCTTCTGGTACCTCCCCCACAAAGAGTCAAAGTTTTGAATAACAAAAACGTTTATAAAATACGAAATAAGCATCAGGTTCCCTTTATATTTCACACATTCCATTATTTCTACTAAATAAATCGGTCCTATCCTTCCGGTATCTCCCCCACAAAGGGTCAAAATTTTGAATATCCATGGAACTCATAAAAAGCGAAATTAACATCCGATTCCTTTCAGACTTGACACGTCTAAATATTTTCATGAATACAAAATCTGTTATGAAGATGGTAGAGATCGGACCATTTCTTCTGGTACCTCCCCCACAAGGGGTTCAAGCCAAATAAACATTTAAATCTCTTTAAATTTCACACATACAAACATTTTTGCTAACACAAAATCTGATGTGAAAATGATCTATACCAGCGGACCTCTTCTAGTACCTCACCCACAAAGGTCACATTTTTCCATCTATCAAAAATTACGAAACAGGTTAGCGATTCTTTAACAGAAATCTTATATTTCAAATTTCACTCATCCAAACAACGGGCCAATATTTAAATCATTATAACTCTCACGAACTTTTCTAATGAAATGGAAAATATTGACCCACTCCTACAGAAGCTCTCCTATGAAGGGACAACAGTTTCAATAATCATAAGGGAAGTCAAAATATATTTAAGTAATGCATCTGTCGGCAATACCAACTGATTCCATTTTACTTGTTTTGAATGAAATTTGCATTATTTCCCATTCCTCTACAAAATGCCGTTGATATATCGTAAAAATCCCTGAATTGACAATACAGTTCCTTTCCCATGCATGCATGCATATGTACCTTTCAACGCCGTCACAAGGCTTTTTCCGTTTTTCCCCTTCACATCACATTCTCTGCCAGCAGCGTCATTCAATCCGATTTTTGTTACGAACAAGTGTACGTGTGCCGATGTCGATGCCGCAGCAGCAGCGGCAGTTAACATCGAAATGCAACGAACGAAAAAGTTTTCTTTTTTTCCAACATTTCACATTTCAACATTGGGAGTGAATTTTCATTTTTTTCGTGTTGTCGTTGTTGTTGGTTTTTGTTTCGTTGCAGTAGCGACAGATGTTGCTGCCCGTCGTTGACGTTTTTATTTTCCTCTTTCGAAAAATTGAGGTCATTTTAAAATAATGTTTTAACGATATTTTTCCATTGCCTGCCAACCAACCAGTCCGTCGGCCGGCCTGCCTGTCTGTCAGTCAGACTCTCAGGCTGTTTGCCCCACTGCCTCGTAGTGCCTGTGCTCTGCCGTGGAGGCATAGTATAAGTAGAGTGTTTTTTCTACACTTCAGTGTATTGGTGCGCATGTAATGTGTATCGCCGTTGCCTTCATGATGCATTTAGCTGAGTTGTTATTGTTGTTGTTGTAGCTGTTTAGTTTTCATTATTTTTCACTTCGCCGTGTTGTATAAAGTTTTGCTGTTACATAAGCTTTTTTTGTGTTGTTTTCCGTTTTCTTCTACAACACATTTGCCAGTGCTCGCCCGCTCGCTCGCTTCGCCTCCTCCCACTCCCGTGTGGGGTTTTTCTATGTTAGTGCAAACTATTTTACTGCCGCCTGCCTATCAGTGTTGTCGTTTCAAATGACAATTTTCTACCAAAGTTTCTAAAGATCAAAAAATAGTCTGTCCGATGGGGGTAAGAAATGTCCAATATGAAGAAAACAATTTCGATCTTGGGGAAATAAAGTACGACTTCTCATATATATAAAAAAATATATATATATATAATATTAGCGCAATTTAATAAAAATTAAGTTTGAAATTAAACATTCTAGCGTGTGGCAAATTTTACGTTCAAGTTGGTTATTTTCATGCGAGCTCATGGAGTACGATCGTACAATGCCTCGATGAGGCCCTAATCTTTTGAAGGTTAAACTTGTCGAGTTTAATGTGGCGAAACCACTGATATCTCCCGGAGGAACTCCAGCTACCGTTGAAAAGGGATTTTTAGGCTCCTTCCCTCCGAGGGAGGGTCTGCTTCAGTCGTTCCCTATGCCGTAGGCTTCCGTTGCGCAGTCATTTAATATTTAATCCGTATTGTTTATGTGACTTTAAACTCGTCGGGTGCAATGTGGTGAAGCCATTGATATTTAATGGAGGGTCTCCAGAGACCGTATTTTTGTTTCTCTTTTCTGCTGGGGTCCTGCTTCAGCCGTTGTGTATGTTTCATTTGAGATATTGTTTATGGAATGCAATCCGCACACCACTGTCGTAGCCATTATTCCAAATTTTTTCAACTCATATGAAAAGTAGAGAAGAAGCAAAAAATGAAAACATTTACGAACTTTGGGTAAGAATGACCACAAAACCATTGGTAGTATAGCTCGATTCTTCTTTACTCTAACAGGCCAATCAAATTGTATTTTTTTTTCCAAATTGTTAGGAAAACAGTAGAGAGGCCGCATAGAAGACACGAAACCTCGACTATAACTAACTGCAAAAGATTGAGAAAAGAAGTAAAATAGCCATCGGACGCAAGTGCTGATTTCTGTGTTAATTTTCGCTATCCACATTTGGTTATATGTTGTGAACTGTGATTCGATGATCCGGCCTCTTGTGGATCAGCGATAAGTTTTCTATAAGACTAGGATCCACTATTGTCCATAGCTTAAATCTTTTCGATTCGATTTTGAAGGATTTTTTTCATTCAGGTAAATAATTTTTCAAAAAAGTCGCAAGTTTCTTGTGACAAATTTTAATTTAGATATTAACAGCATTAAACGTTTTCCTTCCGAATTCATAAATTTTTCCTTAATACTTTTTTTTTTGCGTAAATAATCGACTATAGTCACCATTTTCCATAGCTTAAATCTTCATCAGCTCCTCTGTTCTTAGGTTCAAATTTCTCACATTAAAATTTACATTCGATTTTAGCATTAACAATTCTGCGTCCATGAGGATCTTAAGATTTCAGCAGAACCTTCATTTTCAACTAGGCATATAACTTCTAACAAAAAGTCCGCTAGTTTTTTGTGACAAATGTTCATTTAGGTATTAGCCGCTATAATCTTTTCTCTTCTGAAATCATAAATTTTTCCTTTATACTCTTTTTCTGCGTAAATTATTGACTCTGATCAGCTCGATTTTGGCAGCAGCAATTCGTCTGTGGCCTTAACGATCCAGAAACTTTATTTTCAGTTAGACACAAAATTTCGAAAAAATATCGTTGGTTTCTTGGGACAAATTTTCTATTTTCCGCATTGTCCGCTTTTATCCTTTCTGAATTCATACGTTTTTTCTGCTTAAATAATTAACTTTAGTCATCATTGTCCATAGCTTCAACCTTTTATTCCTCCACTATACTTAAATGCAAATCTCTCACATTAAAATTTATTTTCGATTTTGAAATCAGCAATTCTATTTGCGTCCATGACGATTTTAATATTTCACCAGATACTTAATTTTCGGGCATGTAATTTCTTAAAAAAGTCGATTGTTTCTTGTGACAACTTTTTTATTAGCAGAATTATTTTTTTTCCTTCTGAATTCATAAATTTTTCCTTCATATTTTTTTTCTACCATGCTTTTTCTGTGGACATAATTGACTCTATTCAGCCTTGTCCATAGCTTCAATCTTTTCGAATTAGCTTTTCTATTCTCAAATGCAAATTTCTCACATTAAAATTTACATTCGATTTTGGCAACAGCAATCCTGTGTCCATGACGATCTTATATTTTCACCGGAAACTTAATTTACAACTTGGCAAATAATTTCTCAAAAAGTGTCGCTAGTTTCTTCATTAAGATATTAGCAGCTTCAATTACTTCTGAATTCATAAGTTTTTCCTTCATACTCTTTTTGACTCTAGTCACCATATTAAAAGCTTTAATCGTGTTTCTTCTCTAGTCACCGTTTTCCATAGCTTCAATCTTCTTGATCAGCTCCTCTGTTCTTAGGTCCAAATTTCTCACATTAAAATGCACAATCGATTTTGGCATCAGCAATTCTGTATCCTCGATGATCTTAAGATTTCAGAGGAAACTTAATTTTCAGCTAGGCCTATAATTTCTTTAAAAATGTCACTAGTACCTTATGTCAAATGTTTATTTAGATATTAGCAACATTAATTGTTTTCCTTCTGTTCATAACGATCTTCAGATATCGCCAGAAACTTAATTTCCAACTAGGCACAAAATTTCGAAGGAATATCGTTGGACAAATTTTTATTTCCCGCATTGGCCGCTTAAATCGATCCCTTTCTGAATTCATACGTTTTTGACTTTAGTCATCATTGTCCATAGCCTCAATCTTTGAATCAGCTGCTCTATTCTTTAATGCAAATTTCTCACTTTATAATATGTAATCGATTTTGAGGTTTTTTTGCCATCAGTAATTATGTCTTAATTTTCAGCTAGGTATATAATTTTTCGAAAGAATGTCGCTGATTTCTTCTTACTAAACATATTTTAGATACTATGCACTTTGATCGTTTCCTTTCCCTGAATCCATACGTTTCTCCCACCAGTTCAAAAATGTTCGTCTAATAAAACCCTCCGAAAAAACTAAATGTTTCTATGGCGTTATGAAAGCCTTCAGCTTAGTTTTTACTAATGCCGAGTTGTTATATGCAAGTGTACCTTCTCTGACTGACGCGCTGTGATCGTCTGTGTGTGTGCGTGTGCGCGCGTTTGTGTTGTCGAGTGCATAAAGTTCTCCCTCGGCGTTTGGTTGGGTGTTGGGGGAGATATTTAAGGTTTGATGTTTGGGAGCATTTGTTGGGTTCGCTATCATAATCCTCTTTTTTACTTAGTACAGAGCACTTTGAGAGCATTCGCATTCTGTGTTAGCTTTTAGCTACATATGTACGTACATATGTATATACGCGGACATGTAGGTATGTACTTTATTTTGGTTTTTGTTTTATTTTCATTAGGTTTTTCCTACTTTGAGTTTGGTATTGAGAGTATGCATGCCTTGGCTGACTGACTGGCTGGCTGGTTGGTTGAGTGAACGAGCGAGCGAGTGACTACTACTGCCTGCCAGCCAGCCCGCCAGCTAGCTACAACTGTCTGAACAACCAAATAAACGCCGTTGTATGTATGCAGTGCATATTTCACATTTTATATTATGTTTGTACGTGATGTTAAAATAAAGTTGTTGTGCGGTGGAATAGAAAGAGGGAAAGGAAGAAAGAAACACCAACAATAACAACAGCAACAAGAAAATCAGCGACAGTACAGAAAAACTTGATACGATCACATACAATAATTTTTTTTCTTTCTGTTTCACTGCTGCTGCTGGCTGCGGTTTTTGTTTGCCAGGCGCACTGCTAGCCATTATTTGACCGTTACGCTGATGCCTATGCGCCAATGGGGGAGTGAAGAAGGAAATTTTTGTTTGTCATTGTGAAATACCTACTAACAATTTCTTTGAGGCTTTTATTGTTATTGTTGTGGCGTTTTTTGGTGTTATTGAAAACTTGAAGCTTTTCTCGCACTTCATTCCTGTTTTCATAAGAAATATTTGATTGTTATTGTTAAAGCCACATACATACATATTTTGTGAGGTTTTCCCTAAAAAGCAGAACTTTTCCCACTTTCCCTCGAGTTTTATTGATTTTTGGAAAGTCAAGTAATGCAGTAATATTGTGGATATTTCAAAATTTATCACTTGATCAGTATTGGTCATCTGTAGCTCAGGCGTTGCAATAGAGTAGCTCCAAGCGAAACTCGTACACTTAGGAAACACTTTTCTTTCATGCAATATATAATTGTTATCAAATTCACTACCAGAAGAAACCTATGTTTTTTATTAGTGTATAGGGTACTAGAACTAGAACCGTAGAACCAAAGTTCACTATTTTTATTTATTTAACAAAATAATGGCATTTATTCTAAAACTCACCAAATGTCTATGCAAAAACTAAACTCGTACAGGTTATATTTATACGGAAACCCTGTTTCGAACTACATCCAACTTCACGCGATTGTTGAAAAATTTATTTGCGGAGGTCCCTAAAAACAAATTTATCACAAATTTTCACGTGTTGTGTAATTTACTGAAGTAAATATTAAAAAAAAAAATAAATAAAAAATTAGAAGACATCGAGGACAAACCATAAGGAGGTAGAACAGCTTCGTAAAATTACAGACATACAGCCCTGAGGCTAACAAAATAATGGCATTTATTCTAAAACTCAGCAAATTTATTTGCAAAAACTAAACATGTACAGCTTATATTTATACGGAAACCCTGTTTCAAACGACATCCAACTTCTCGCGATTGTTGGAAAATGTATTTGGGGACGACCCTAAAAGCTATTTTATCAAAATTTTCAACGTGTTGTGTAATTTACTGACGTAAACATTAAAAAATAAATAAATAAATAACTAATGAGCAGACATCGAGGACAAACCATGGTACGATAAGGAGGTAGAACAGCTTCGTAAAATTACAGAAATACAGCCTTGAGGCTATGCCCTCTTCCTGTCAGACTCATTCAAAATTATATGCCAAAAGTTTTTATTTTTTCCATTTTCCCTCATTTTTTTAAATAAGTTAAAAAGCGCGTAAAATGAATGAAATGCCTGGATTTTCGCTCAAAAGTATGATCCAAACCGTTTAATCTTTCAATTTCGTGGCTAAACTGGTAATAGCTTTAATGCGCAAGCCGCAATCTATGTGTCTTCCAATCGTTGGTTTTAAAAAAATTTTGTTTTCAAAACAATAAATACATACAAAAAATTGGCAGAAGTCGGGCACACTTAGAAAAAAATTGTAATCAGCTGGTGGTAGCTTTACCTTATCTTTTTATTATACCATGGGACAAACCACTGTTGAAATGAGAAATTTAGTAATTAAACATTACAAAAACCATAAATCGCTAAGTGAGACATCTGAGACTGTTAATAGAAGCCGATCTACAGTTAAGTACATCATAAAACAGTGCAAAACAGATGGATGTGTAGAAAATAAGTCAAACACGGCAAATAATAAAATATTTACCTTGAGTGATGCGAAGTATATTTTACGGCAGATCAGAAAGCATCAATTTTTGAGTGCACCGAAGTTCGCAAAAATTGCTGAAAAGGATTTGGGAAAAGTATTTTGTCCTCAAACAATAAGAAATATGCTGCATAAGTCGAATTACAATGGAAGAGGTAGCTAGACATAAATCTCTAATCAGCAAGCGAAATCAAGAAGTAAGATTGCGATTTACCAAGGAGCACATATCAAGAGGTCATGACTGCTATATAATTGTCTCAACGTCATGGATACACCAGCCCAGAGTCCAGACATAAACCCCATAGAGAACTTTTGGAGCTATCTCGATGGAAAAATCCGCCAGGATACCATATTTTGCAAAATGATTTGAAAGAAGGGAAAAACATTTAACCTAGCTTTTGCGAAAAGCTTGTTAAAATTACGCCAAAAAGGATACAAATGGTAAAATAATAAAGGAATGCATACATAATTCCATACCAAACAAAAAGCCTTCATTTAGATAAAAGATCCCCCTTTAACATATCTCCCATAGAAGACACGAACAGAGTCCTCTATCCATAAAAATCGTTAGAAGGTAATCATAAAAGATCCTTCCATTCATGAAATATCTTCATCCACTGAAGACATATAGACCGTTTCTGTATACCGTATGTTATGCAACTCTCCAGGGTGAGATGCAAAAAACTGCAACTGTTAGAATTATTTCCGTGACAGCTCATCATATTTTTTACAAGCGTACAAAAGCATTTTGGTGAGAATTTCCCAGAAAAAAAGTTATTCGTGATAGAATTCAAGCGCGATAGTATGATTTCTTTATATTTGGCTTGAAAAACACGAATGGCTATCGTTAGAGCACTCCAGCATTTAAATCTGAATAAAATTTTGGCCGCAGACCTTGGACATTCCAGCAGGACTCAGCATTATCGCATTCAGCACACGCCACCCAAGAACGGTTACAAAATGAGGTTCCTCGCTTCATTTCCAGCGCACAATGGCCACCAAAATATCCGGATACCAATCCCTTGGCCTATTGTGTCTGGATTATATTGGAAAGCAAGGTTGGCACTAAAAAATACCAAAATTTCGATCACCTCAATCAAGGGCTTCGCCGGGAATGGGCCAAAATACCGCAGAGCAATTTTCGGGCAGCGTGTGACGGTTTCATTGCCGTTTGAAGGCCACAATTTGTGCCAAAAGTGAACAATTCGAACAAATCTAAACTTATTTTAAAATTTGATGCTATTTCCGAAATTTTTTGCTTTAAATTAAATTAAAAAAAATGTAAAAATTATGGCGTTTGACTTTGTTGCAGTTTTATTTATCTCACCCTGTAGAAGGGGGTCCTCTATCCATAAAAAAATCGTTAGAAGCTAATCATAGAAGGTCCTTCAATTCATCGAATTTCTTTGGGAGGTCTTCCATCCACTGAAGACATTTAGAACTATTCTATAACACGTATGTTATTCGATTATATAAACCCAGATGTTGTACTTGCCATAAGTAATCAAATTTATCATGACTATATATTTTTCATTGCAATTTTTTGCTACATTTCATTGCACCCACCGTCCCTCGCCACCCACATGTGGAACACAACAACCCTTACCCCTTCGTCATTTAGAGTAATTTCGAAATTACTGCAAAAATGACATTTTTAATGCTTCAGTGCGCGCACCTTCGTTCTAATTCGAAAAGCAGCACAATTTCAAATAAGTTTCAACTGCAGAAATATTAATGGGTGTGCATGTTGAGTATGTGTGAGTGTGTGTGTGTGTTTGTGAACTTAGCAACAAATAAACAGAAGACAACATCATCCATCCATCCATCCAACTATTGTTAAATTCACATTAAAATTGCATTAAAATTAATCTGGCAACCCAATTTGACTTTTGTATATTTTGTTTTACTTTGTGTTGTGTTTCCATTAATTTCTCATGTCATCATCATCATCATCGCTATCGCCATAATCATCATTTTCATCAAGCGACAATGACAGCCAGCAATGAACGTCATCATTATCATGCGAGGAGAACCCCATAATGCATATCTATGTTTGTATGATGAGAATACAAACAAACAACATGCAGTCAGTCAGCCAGCCAGGCAACCAAGCAAGAGCAGAGAACACCACTAACAGCAACAACAACAACATTTACCCATGTCCCCAATTATTGTTGTTGGGCAAGGAGAGTAGTAGTTGCTGTTGTTGTTGTTTTGGCTTTCCTTCCTCTTTGTGTGTTTTATGGGGCCACCACGTTTATGTGGCCCCAATCAGCACAAAGTTGTACACGACACACACACATAATAGAATTTCACCAACACCAACTCAATATCGTTGTCTCCCTACCTCCCCCATCCCCCTGGCTTTTGGAAATATTTTCATTATTGTGTTTAGTTTTTTTTTTGTTTCCAATTTTCTCCAATGTACTTGAACGATGGGCAAACATCACCATACCCAGCAACAACAACAACAACAACAAAACACCAACTACTAAACTACAAATGCGCCACATGCCTACACCAAGTGAGAGCAAATAGTTGAGAAATGCATTATTGAGCAGCCAAGGCAAACAAACATTGAAGTAGCCATTTTGAAATTAATGCTCATTTGAGTTGCTCAACAAATGCCACAACTTTGGGCTCCCCCAACATCTAATGAGAAAATCCTAATCTCCAATTGCTGACATCTATCATGTATGAAGAAGAGAAAGATAGAGAGAGAACCATTGAGGGAGTATCACGAAAGCTCATAAATTTGGGGGGAAATTTCTCTTAGATTCTAAGGAAAAATTCCCAAATGGACAAGAGAGCCATATCCCTCTCTTAAGCTCATTACAATTGAAGGTTGCTGCCGTGGGGGAACATTGAGCAAGCAATGTCTCCCCACTTAGCCAAGCAGTTGTTGTAATTCTCGTTAATGTTGACATTGTGTGGTGGGTGTGCGTGTGTGTGTGCCTGTTTGTTTCTAATTGTTTTTGCGCAGTTAAGCTTTTTATGTAGAACTTCAACTCAATGATTACTTTACATACCTACCCACCTACCCCCCTCGATTTCTTGCACCCCCCAAAACCAAAAGTAAATAAATAATTCGTATTTACTCTGGCGGGAGGTTAATTTGTTCCCATTTTTTCCTTTGTGTCTGACATTTGGAGGTGGTGGCGATCTTGGTATGGGTTATTAGGAATTTAAATGATAGGTTAGTGTAGGTATTTACATAAGAAGTAAATACCTTGAAGAGTAATTAATTTGTGCTAAGATTATTACATATATACAGACAGTCATACACACGATAGTTATCCCATACAGGAATTTTTATTAAAATTTTACCGCAGTCTTGATCTTCGATATATGTATTGGCAACTTACAACAAAAGATCTGTTGTAAATAAAACACCTAAAAGACTTCTAAATACCTACCTTTAAAAATTAGTTATATTACAAAGACGATGGACTCTCCTTAATAGGACCCATGGCAGCATGGCAGCATGGGAGCATTGATATGTCAAAAAAATTTAATGTTTTTTCAAATATAAGTAGATTTTTATATACTTTCCTATACTACGTCATTCGGAGGCTATTATAATTCGCGTTTTTCAACAATTTTTACAAATTTAAATAATTTTTCATTCAACATTTTCAATTCCAAAATTAGTTTGACAGTTCATTGTCCAAGCAGCTTTGTCGACGCGTCCACCTATATTCTTCTACCTAATTTTACTAATAGGAGCTTACTAATAGAGTAGGTAGTCGAAAACAAAATCGACTATTCGATATTGGCCTTCAATAAAATAATCGAACTTTCGATCTTTCAAATTTGTCGAATCAGTTTACAAATGCCATTCCCTAAGTGGTTAGCGACAGATTAACGATACTTATCGATAGCAGCTATTTATACCCTACAAAACAAGGTGGTCAGGGTATTATGTCTTTGTGCATTTGTTTGTAACTGGCAAAAGGAAACGAGATAGACCCATAGTTCCTTTTGATGATCTGCATAGAATCACATTCTGCGTCGATTTATGCATGTCCGTCCGTCTGTACAAAGTACAGGTCGCATTTAATGCCCGATCCCGAATCCTATTGAAATTGGAGATAATCGGTCAAAAATTTAGATATAACTCCCATATAAAGGGTGAGATGAAAAAACCTGCAACCAATTTCAGACTGCTGTCATTTCTAGGCCCCTCGTCCGACAGATGCTAAAATTATTCCAGTGACAGCTCATTATATTGTTTACAAGCGTAAAAAAACATTTGGTTAGAATTTCCCAGAAAAAAAAGTTATTCGTGATATTTGGCTGGAAAACACAGGAGGCTATCGTTAGAGCACTCCAGGATTTAAATGTGAATAAATCTTTTGTGTCTCGTAGCACCGCTCGTTACCGTGCAGAATCAGCAGAAATTGTTCGAAAAATATCTCGTGAGCTGAACATATCGCAATATTCCATTCGGAAAATATTGAAAAAATAGCTCGGGGTAAACCCATTGATATTCCAAAAAGTGCAATAACTTACACCGCAACAGAAAAAAAATAGACTCAAAAGAGCTAAAGTTGAACTGCCGAATTTGGGTTTCCCCGACTCCGATGAGGAAAGATTCGTTGTCCAGCAGATTGATCGTGTTTACTTGCCAAAGAGGTCAGCTGAAAATGTGCACCTTCGGTTGGCCACCAGAACTCAAGCGGCGGCCATGGTGATGGTGTGGGCCGCCATAACAGCCGATGGTCGCTTTCCGCTCGTATTAATCGAAAGGGGCATCAGAATAAATGCCGCATATTATCGCGAAAATATTCTGGAGGGTGTATTAAAGCCTTGGGCCGCAAATATTTTGGCCGCAGACCTTCGACATTCCAACAGGACGCAGCAAAATCGCATGTAATCACGCTATCTTTCGAACGAATTGCGAAAGAAGGCTAAAATTTTGCACACATGTTTATTTTTCCAGTAGGCAGGTTAATTTCGTAAATGGGTCATGTAGGTCCACGTTTTCAAATAGCCCCCACATAACGGTACCTCCCGATATTCGGTACTTTGTTAATTTGAGCGACATTATTCACCGGAACTGTTTCTAATTTGGCATTTGAAGTTCGTAATGGATACTACAGCTTAAGACAGAAAATTATCTGTGCATGCCCACGTCTTCGTATAGCCCCCATATAACGGTACCTCCCGATATTCGGTACTTTGTTGATTTGAGCGACTTTATTCACCGGAATTGTTTCATATTTGGTATTTGACGTTCGTAATGGATACTACAGCCTATGACAGAAAATTGTCTGTGCAGGTCCACGTCTTCGTATAGACACCATATAACGATACTTCCCTATATTCGGTATTTTGATGATTTTAGCATAATTATTCAACGGAATTGTTTCAAATTACGTATTTAGAGTTCGTAATGACAAAAAATTCTCTATGTAGGTCTAGATGTTCGTATAGGCCACATATATCAGTACCTCCCTATATTCGGTATTTTCACGAATTTAGGTACAATACCCATCGAAATTGTTTAAGATGTCGTATTTGAAGTTCGTAATGGATGCTACAGCCTGTGACAGGTCCAGGTGTTCGTATAGCTCCAATATAACGGTACCTCCCTATATACGGTATTTTGAAGATGCTACTGTTTATAATATGGTAATGGTTTATGGTGCCTATGTAGGTCCACGTCATATAGACCCCAATATAACGGCTACATTCGGTATTTTTAAAATTTCAACAGAATTTTTTAAGGATTTTATTTTCTGAAAATTTCCAATTTCGTTCCAAATGGTGGAGGATGCTTTTTAACTTGTTTTTCAAAACAAAATTGGCAGAAGTCGGGCTCATAAAAATTATAATCACACCGTTGCTTTACCTTACATTTTTATTATGCCATGGGTTCATATGGTTTATTTTTGTACTCTATGTAAAAGCCGGACTTTCGGAAATTCGTATTAAATATGTACGAAAGGTACTAAAATGGTCCGCATGACGATTTTTTTCGATTCTCTAAAAGTTCGATAAAAAAAAAACCTAATATAAATTGTTTTTTTTTTTAGCGGGCATGTGGTAGTAAATATATTTTCTTGATCAGAAACCATTTGAATTCCTTCAGAACCTAATCTACCGCTTTTCATGAAATTATACAAATATATATTCTATTCGTTCAAAACGCGGAAAGCTCGATTATTTATGAATTTTTGTGACAGTGCAAAAACAGTTCGACATAATTTCAGATGGCGCCCAATCAGCAGTTATATGTTTTATTAAATATTTTATTAGAGTAGCTGAGTCAATAGTAATTGTCTAGCAAATTATGAAAAAAAAATTTATATAAGCTTCAATATAGGGGCACTTTTGGGTGACATTTCTTTTGATACACATAAATTATAATCTAGTGGAAATGGTGTAATTTCTGAATTTTTCACATGATTTTATTTTTTCTAACTAGCTAAACACACAAAAAATTTTGAAAACAGACACTTGTTACGATGTGTATTTCTTCTATAAAAAACCCTCAATGAATCTACTGACTTGTTTACATTTTGTTAAAATGGTTTATGGTTTTTGTTGTTTGTATTTTATTTGTACCATTTTTTTTTTTTGTAACTCAAACCCTTTACTTTTGCTACACACAATATTTGGAGCTCAGCAATTTTAAAGCTCGACCAAAAAAGTTCAAAATGTTTTTAAGAAATTGTAGATCAACATTACAATGCCCCACCAGCCACCAATTGCTTCGATGGTGGCCAGTCAATAAATTTTGGATTTTTGTTGAACTTGCAAAAAAAAATGTCGTTTTTTGTGCCTCAGCTTTTATTGTCCAACTGTTCTCATTTTTCGTTATTGGCATGAAAATGCCCTGATTTTTTTTATTTTTTTTTGTTGGCGTTTTGTAAATTTTTTTCAATTTCCTGGTTTTGTTGTTGCCATTATCGTCGTCATCGTAGCCACCATCAACCATAGCGGCCAAGACATTGCCGTCGACGACAACGACATCGTCGTCGTCGTCATCCACATACCAATCGCCTACGTCGATGAAATTCATGCTGTTGTAGCGGTTTTGTTTACATTATTCGAATGTTGCGGGCAGCGTTCGGCAGTCGTCACGACAACGCTACGACGACCTTTAAAATGCGTAAATCGTTCCAATTTTTGTTATGCACAGTGTTCTTTGGTTGACCACAAAGAGGTAAAAAATTAATGGGGGAAGATAATAGCTTATGTGTCGGGAGAAAAGCCCCAAAAATTCTTCTAAGAAAAAAAAAACATTCAAGAGGTCTTGTGTGAGGTCGTCTATGAATAGAAACCCTTTACGAGATTTTTTACGAATGTAAATAGTTTTCTGTAGATAGAACCTAATATAGAGATCTACTACAGATAGAAACCTTTGAGGAAGTCTTCTGTTCATAGAAGACCTTCAAGAGGCATTCTGTGGATAGAAGAGCTTCGGGTGGTCTTCTGTGTATGGAAATACTTCAGGTGGTCTTCTATGGCCAGAAGTCCTCCAGGTGGTCTTCTGTGGATAAGAGACCCTATTCCACCGACAGAAATTCCCCAGGAGGTCTTATGTGGGCATCTGACCTTAAATATGTCTTCTATGGATAAAAGACCTTTAAGAGGTCCTCTGTGAATAGAAGTCAAGGACTATTGGAGCCATAAACGTTTTTTTTTAAGAATCTTTTCCAAGGTCTATCGAAGCCATAAACATGGATTTTTTAAAGAATTATTTCCAAGGACTATCGAAGCCATAAACATGGATTTTTTAAAGAATTATTTCCAAGGACTTTCGAAGCCATAAACGTGGATTTTTTTAAGAATCTTTTCCAAGGTCTATCGAAGCCATAAACATGGATTTTTTAAAGAATTATTTCCAAGGACTATCGAAGCCATAAACATGGATTTTTTAAAGAATTATTTCCAAGGACTTTCGAAGCCATAAACGTGGATTTTTTAAAGAATTATTTCCAAGGACTATCGAAGCCCCAAACGTGGATTTTTTAAATAATTATTTCCCAGGACTTTCGAAGCCATAAACGTGGATTTTTTAAAGAATTATTTCCAAGGACTATCGAAGCCCCAAACGTGGATTTTTTAAAGAATTATTTGCCAGGACTATCGAAGCCATAAACGTGGATTTTTTCAAGAATTATTTGCCAGGACTATCGAAGCCCCAAACGTGGATTTTTTAAAGAATTATTTGCCAGGACTATCGAAGCCATAAACGTGGATTTTTTAAAGAATTATTTCCAAGGACTATCGAAGCCATAAACGTGGATCTTTTAAAGAATTATTTCCCAGGACTATCGAAGCCATAAACGTGGATTTTTTAAAGAATTATTTCCAAGGACTATCTTAGCCATAAACGTGGATTTTTTTAAAGAATTGTTCAAAGGACTATCGAAACCATAAACGTGGATTTTTTAAAGAATTATTTCCAAGGACTATCGAAGCCATAAACGTGGATTTTTTAAAGAATTTTCTCCAAGGACTGTCGAAGCCATAAACGTGGATTTTTTAAAGAATTTTTTCCAAGGAGTACCGAAGCAATAAACGTGGATTTTTTAAAGAATCATTTCCAAGGACTATCGAAGCCATAAACGTGGATTTTTTAAAGAATCATTTCCAAGGACTATCGAAGCCATAAACGTGGATTTTTTAAAGATTTTTTTTCAAGGACTGTCGGAGCCATAAACGTGGATTTTTTTAAGAATTATTTCCAAGGACTATCGAAGCCATAGACAGGGATATTTTAAAGATTTTTTTCAAAGACTATCAATGACATAAACGTGGATTTTTTAAAGATTTTTTTTCAAGGACTGTCGGAGCCATAAACGTGGATTTTTTTAAGAATTATTTCCAAGGACTATCGAAGCCATAGACAGGGATATTTTAAAGATTTTTTTCAAAGACTATCAATGACATAAACGTGGATTTTTTGAAGAATTATTTCCAAGGACTGTCGAAGCCATAAACGTAACACTGTGCTTAGTTTGAACTATTTTATGTGGATGGAAGTATGAAACCGAAGTTCGTCACAGCTTGATTTTGAATATTTTTTTTTTTTTTGAATTTTACCCCTTTTGGGTTTTTTCCGTTTTCTTCTGGTTTTTCTCGAACAGCGATTAATTTGCTGTTAGCATTCTTCTCGTAATTTATTAGCTAACGAAAAAAAAAGAAGAGTTGGACACACAAATCTATTTAAACCACATTTGGCATTAATTATTTCGAATAAATTTAAATATTTTATTGAAAGTTGTCCGTCCACCTGCCGGGTACCCAAAGACCGAGGCACTTGTCCCACATCTGCGCGGCCTCCCCCCCTCTCTCTCTCTCTCTGTCTTCTCACTTTCGCAGTTAACTGTGGGCCCGTCTTTCATATCTATTGCGCGGTTCCGTCGTCACCAATTTCTTGTCAGTTAGCATTTGTTGTTTTTGTTTTATTTGCAGTCGATTGGCTCGCTGGCTGGTTGGTTGGCTGTTTGATATGACAAAGTAGTGTTCGTCTATTCGTGTGTGTGCGTTTGAATGTTTGTGTTTTCCGCTCAGTTCATTGAACTTATCGCGTTTTTATTTTCATATTTATTAAAAAAACAACAACAAACATTAACAATAAACTAGAGGGAGGGGGGAGGGGGCGTACAGATTAAAACCCATGAAATTTGATTGACTTTTCTTTGTTGCTAAATAGCTAAGCAAAAACAACATCCATTGCAACAATAGTTGCATTAAGAAATTACAAAAAAAAAAAAAAAAAAAAAATAAAAAAATAAAAACAACCGCGATCATAAAAATAACAACAAAGTTGCTAATTTAAAATCGTTTATAAATAACAACAAAATAGTTTTGTAACAACAATCATCGCTCACCGCAACACCACCTAACATTTTTAATGCCGCTGCCCGGTTGCTGGTTTTTATGGCTTGGCTGTGTTCGCCCCTCTCCACATTTATTTATAAATATTTAAATATTTTGCATTCATTGTAAAAATAATGCATCTCTCTATTTCTTTTTTTTAGATTTTTAATATTGATTTCCTAATGCAACAACAACCGATCGATTGTGCTTTTCGTTTCGTCGTTTTTTTGTTCGCCAGGAAGCAAGGTAAGTCAATGACCTCATACCCAGAACATTTTTATGAATATATGAATGAGCGTTGTAAAAAGTGAGCTTTACTATTGGGCAAAGTGCATTACAAGTACCTGTAGGTATAAAAAAAATTCTGGATTTAAAAAAGTGTTATAACGTTACAAGGTACATATACGAGAAAGTACAAAATTGATCCAAACTTTGTACCAATTTCGAATTCAGGCCTAAGGTGATTAAATATCTATCTTCTGACCTTCTTAAGAAAACTTTTTTACCTTCAGGTCTTCTATGAGAAAACCATCGGGTCATCTATGAGAAGAACCTCTCGGAAAAAATTCTTTAAAAAATCCAAAGTTATGTCCACGCTAGCCTTGGAAAAAAAATCTTGAAATAATTTACATTTATGGCATCGAAAGTCCACGATAAAAATTCTTTAAAAAATCGAAGATTATAGCATCGTTAGTCCTTGAAAACAAAACTTAAAAAAATCGACATTTATGGCATCGATAGTCCTTAAAAAAATTCTTTAAAAAATCCAAGTTTATGACATCGATAGTCTTTGGAAAAAGATCTTTGATAAAAAAAATTTAAAAAAATCTACGTTTAAAGTTTCGACAGTTATTGGAAAAAATCTTAAAAAAATTCATGAGTATGGCAGCGATAGTCCTTGGAAAAAATCTTTAAGAACTCAAGGTTTATGGCCGCGATAGTCCTTGTGGAAATTCTTTAAAAAACCCACATTTGGACTTCAATAGTCCTTGGAAAAAATGGCTTCAATAGTCCTTGGAAAAAATCCACGTTTATTGTTTCATTGAACCTTGGAAAAAATTATATATAATATCCACGTTTAATGCCTGATTAGTCCATGGAAGAAAATCTTGAAAACTGCAAGTTCATGGCCTCTATAGTCCTTGAAAAAAAATCTTAAAAAAATGCATGTTCATGGCTTCGATAGTCTTTTAAAAATGTTATTTAAAACATCCACGTGTATGACTTCGATAGTCCTACAAAAAATGATAAACAATCCACATTTGTGGTTTGATAGTCCTTGGAAAACAATCTATAAAAAATCCGATAAATTTCAATAAAAAAAATACTTAGATAGTCCTTGGGAAAAATTCTGTAAAAGATCCACGTTAAGGCTGAGATAGTCCTTAAAAAATCCACGCTTATTGCACCAATAGTCCTTAGAAAAAAATTATTTAAAAATCCATGCTCATGGCCTCGGTTTTACTAGGAAAAAATCTTGAAAAATGCACGTTCTCGGCTTCGACAATCCTTGGAAAAAATTCTTTAAAAAACGCACGTTTATGGCTTCGATAGTCCATGGGAAAGTTTCTTTAAAAGATCCACGTTTATGTCCTCGATAGTCTTTGGAAAAAAATTCCACGATTATGGCTTCGATAGTCCTTGGGAAAAAATCTTAAAAAAATCCAAGTTTGTGGCTTCAATAGACCTCAGATTTTTTTTTTTTTTAATTCATGTTTATGTCTCCAATCGTCGTTGGAAAAAATTCTTTAAAAAATCCACGTTTATGGCATCGACAATTATCGGAAAAAATTCTTTAAAAAATCCAGGTTTTCGACAATCCTTGGAAAAAATTCTTTAAAAATCCACGTTTTCGACAATCCTTGGAAAAAATTCTTTAAAAAATCCAAGTTTATGGTCCTTGGAAAAAATTCTTTTAAAAATTTACGTTTATGGTCCTTGGAAAAAATTCTTTTAAAAAATCCACGTTTATTGGCTCTAAAGTCCTTGGAAAAATCTTTTAAAAATCCACGTTTATTGGCTCCAAAGTCCTTGGAAAAAATTCTTTTAAAAAATCCACGTTTATTGGCTCTAAAGTCCTTGGAAAAATCTTTTAAAAATCCACGTTTATTGGCTCCAAAGTCCTTGGAAAAAAATCTTTTAAAAATCCAGGTCCTTGTGAAGCGTTGGAAAAAATTCTTTTAAAAATCCACGTTTATTGGCTCCAAAGTCCTTGGAAAAAATCTTTAAAAAATTCACGTTTATGGTCCTTGGAAAAAATCCTTTTCAAAATCCCCATTTATGGCTACGACAGCCCATTGAAAAACTATTTAAAAAATCCATGTTTATGCCATAGATAGTGGTTAAAAAATCCATAAAAAAATCCATGTTTATGCCATAGATAGTGGTTAAAAAATCCATAAAAAAATCCACGTTCGATAGCTCTTTGAAAAAAATCATTAAAAAATCCACGTTCGATAGCTCTTGGATATTTAAAAAGTTTATGGTCACGATAGTCTTTGAAAAAATTCAGGTTTATGGCTTCGATAGTCCTTGAAAAAAATTATTTAATTATAATTATTGTTCTTTGACAGTTCTTGGAAAAAAATCTTTAAAAAATCCACGTTTATGACTTTGGAAGTCCTTGAAAGAAATCTTTAAAAAAACTACTTTTTTGGCATCGACAAAATTTTATAAAAAAATCATGTTCAAATTCATGTTAAAAATTCATTGATAGTCCTTAAAAAATCATAAAAAAGCCAAGTTCGTGCGTCCGATAGTCCTTGGAAAAAAGTTTTGAAAAGTTTTTTTTCTTCTATAAGAAGACCTTCACATGGTCTATAAGACAACCTTCTCATGACCCTCGGGTCTTCTATGAGAAGACTTTCTGGTCTTTCAAGTAAAGACCCCACGGTTTTCTATGTAAACACTATCTGGCTTATATGGATCCTCGAGAGAATTACTTAGTTAAAATCTTAAAAGTTTCAAAACGGAGAGGTGTGAGAATATATCTCTCTCGCTTTTATTTTCATTTTCTACATTGTTAAATATAAATATGAATTTTAAACAAGGTAGCTATGCCCAGGCCACCTGGCATAGAAGTTCCAGTAATCTAGTTTTCCACTTATTACAGATGTTAATGAGCGTTTAAGCTATTAGAATACTAATAATCAGATTACAGATAGATATACTTTTAAAACAAAACTAAGCAAAAATATATTTTTTCTAAATCAGAGAGCTATGATCTGGTTGCCCCAAACCACTGAAAATAACTTAACAACACATAAATATCAATCACAGGTAAAAAGTGTTTGGCATCGAGATTTGATTACAGGTAAGACGACACAAACAGACACCACAACGCTTGGGCTAAGCCACCACACCACGGGCATCCCAGTTTTAAGCCGTGGCAAAGCCATGCAAAAAAAAAACCGTCAGCTAAAATGGAAAATCGAACATTAAACTGACTGGCTGGTTAACTGATTTGCCAGCCACTCCGTCATACCGACCAACCGAAACGATTATCTTGTTTTACACCTACACGTGTGTCGGTAGTAAAATGTGCAAAAAAAGCAAGAAAAAAATGAAAATAACAAAAACAGCAACAACGACGACCAGTTAAGAAAATATTTCATATATCACCAAGCAGAAGAAGAAGAAGAAAGAAAAATAAAAAAAAACTGCCAACAAACCCGAATAGCGCAAACATTCAAATCACACAACTGAAATTTATGTCAAAATTTGTGTGTGTGTGTGAGTGTAAATGATCATAATGGGATATCATTGTTTTAAGCTCATACCCATCTACACTTCCAGAAAAGTTTCAGAGCATTTATGGGTGTTTTTGTTTATAAAGGCTGATTTTTTAAGAGCTATAGAAAAAATTTTCAAAAAAAAAATATTAAATTCTGGAAAATTCAGAAAAATCTTGGTGGCATGCAAGTCAAGCTCTTGTGCAGTCGGGCCAAAGAAGTTGGATATCATCTCACAGTTACGTTACGATCGGCAGCATCTTTGAAGAAGTAGGGTCCAATAATGCCCCCAACCCATAAATCGCACCAAACCGTGACTTTCTCTGAATGCATTGGCAGCTTTTGCAATGTCTTTGGCTGATCTTCTCTGCAAAATCGACAATTCTACTTATTTACATACCCATTGAGGCAAAAAAATTTAGTTTACCCTAAAATGGAAGAAGAGCGTCTTTGATAATAAAATTAAATGATTTGCAAGCGTTGTTCGTATGTAAGAAGATTCATGGTTAAATTATAGGCCAAACTAAAGATGTGAAAGAAGACAGTGAAACAAAGCACGAAACGGATGTTCACAAAAATATAACATCCAAAAAATAACACTTTAGGAGACAAGGTCTTCTGGATATAGAAGACCCTTACTATGTATTCTGCCTCCTGAAGATCTTAGGAATGGTATTCTACCTCTTGATGATCGCTTAAAGGTTTTCAAGCTTTAGAACACCTTAAACGGGACTTCTACATATAGGAGAGCGTTAACAGGACTTCTAGCTCTGAAAGACCTTACACAGGTCTTCTGTGTTTAGAAGATCTCTGGAAAAAGTTTAATAGGTCTTCTGTCGATAGAAATCTTTCTCTTGTCTTCTGCCTCTAGAAGACTTTAAATAGTTTTTTTTTGCTCTAGAAGAACCTAAATAGGTCTTCTTCCTCTGGAAGACCTTAAATAAGTCTTCTGTTTTAAGAAGACCTTTAAAAGGCCCTCTGTGCTTAGAAGACCTCGTCTTCTAATAATTTTTTCCTGGGACTATCGAAGCCATAAACGTGGATTTTTTAAAGAATTTTTTCTAAGTACTATCGATGCCAAGAACCTGGATTCTTTAAGGAAATTTTTCCAAAGACTATCGATGCCATAAACTTGGATTTTTTTAAAGAAAAAATTTCAAGGACTATCGAAGCCATAAACGTGGATTTTTAAAGAAAAATTTCAAAGGACTATCGATGCCAAAAATTTGGATTTTTCAAAGAAATTTTTCCAAGGACTATCGATGCCACTAACGTGGATTGTTTTCCAAGGACTATCCATGCCATAAACCTGGATTTTTTAAAGAAAAAGGACTATCGGAGCCATAAACTTGAATTTTCTTGAGGAATTTTTTCGATGATGTTATAAACGTGGATTTTTTAAAGAAACTTTTTCAAGGTCCATCGAAACCATAAACATGGATTTTTCGAAGAAATTTTTCCAAGGACTGTCGTTGCCATAAACGTGGATTTTTTAAACAATTTTTTCCAAGGACTATCGTTGTCATAAACGTGGATTTTTTTCCAAGGACTATCGAAGCCATAAACGTGGATTTTTTAAAGAATTATTTCCAAGGACTATCGAAGCTGTAAACGTGGATTTTTTAAAGAATTTTTTCCAAGGACTATCGTTACCATAAACGTGGATTTTTTTAAGATTTTTTTCCAAGGACTATCGTTGCCATAAACGTGGATTTTTTTCCAAGGACTATTGTTGCCATAAACGTGGATTTTTTTCCAAGGACTATCGTTGCCATAAACGTGGATTTTGTAAAGAAATTTTTCCAAGGACTACCGAGGCCATAAACGTGGATTTTTTAAAGAATTTTTTCCAAGGACTATCGTTTCCATAAACGTGGATTTTTTAAAGAATTTTTTCCAAGGACTATCAAGGCCATAAACGTGAATTTTTTAAGGAAATTTAGCCAAGGACTATCGATGCCATAAACGTGGATTTTTAAAGAATATTTTCCAAGGACTATCAAGGCCATAAACGTGAATTTTTTAAGGAAATTTAGCCAAGGACTATCGATGCCATAAACGTGGATTTTTCAAATAATTTTTTCCAAGGACCAGCGAAACCATAAACGTGGATTGTTTAAAGAATTTTTTCCAAAGACTAACGTAGCCATAAACATGGATTTTTTGAAGAATTTTTTCCAAGAACTATCAAAGCCATAAACGTGGATTTTTTAAAGAAAATTTTCCAAAGATTGTCGAAGCCATAAACGTGGATTTTTTAAAGAATTTTTTTCCAAGTACTACCGATGCTATAATCCTGGATTTTTTAAAGAATTTTTTCCAAGTACTACCGATGCTATAATCCTGGATTTTTTAAAGAAAAAGGACTATCGGAGCCATAAACTTGAATTTTCTTGAGGAATTTTTTCGATGATGTTATAAACGTGGATTTTTTAAAGAAACTTTTTCAAGGTCCATCGAAACCATAAACATGGATTTTTCGAAGAAATTTTTCCAAGGACTGTCGTTGCCATAAACGTGGATTTTTTAAACAATTTTTTCCAAGGACTATCGTTGTCATAAACGTGGATTTTTTTCCAAGGACTATCGAAGCCATAAACGTGGATTTTTTAAAGAATTATTTCCAAGGACTATCGAAGCTGTAAACGTGGATTTTTTAAAGAATTTTTTCCAAGGACTATCGTTACCATAAACGTGGATTTTTTTAAGATTTTTTTCCAAGGACTATCGTTGCCATAAACGTGGATTTTTTTCCAAGGACTATTGTTGCCATAAACGTGGATTTTTTTCCAAGGACTATCGTTGCCATAAACGTGGATTTTGTAAAGAAATTTTTCCAAGGACTACCGAGGCCATAAACGTGGATTTTTTAAAGAATTTTTTCCAAGGACTATCAATGCCATAAACGTGAATTTTTTAAGGAAATTTAGCCAAGGACTATCGATGCCATAAACGTGGATTTTTAAAGAATATTTTCCAAGGACTATCGAGGCCATAAACGTGAATTTTTTAAGGAAATTTAGCCAAGGACTATCGATGCCATAAACGTGGATTTTTCAAATAATTTTTTCCAAGGACCAGCGAAACCATAAACGTGGATTGTTTAAAGAATTTTTTCCAAAGACTAACGTAGCCATAAACATGGATTTTTTGAAGAATTTTTTCCAAGAACTATCAAAGCCATAAACGTGGATTTTTTAAAGAAAATTTTCCAAAGATTGTCGAAGCCATAAACGTGGATTTTTTAAAGAATTTTTTTCCAAGTACTACCGATGCTATAATCCTGGATTTTTTAAAGAATTTTTTCCAAGTACTACCGATGCTATAATCCTGGATTTTTTAAAGAATTTTTCCCATGGACTATCGTTGCCATAAACGTGCATTTTTAAAGAAATCTTTACAAGGACTGTAGATGCGGTAAACGTGGATTTTTTAAAGAAATTTTTCCAAGAACTATCAGTGCCATAATCGTGAATTTTTTAAAGAAATTTTTCCAAGGACTATCGAAGCCATAAACGTGAATTTTTTAAAGAAATTTCTTAGATGGTACTTTATTAATATAGGAACCTCAAGGTGTAGGTTTTCCATGTCGTCCATGGTCTATGCTGTCCAGGAGATCTCAAAAATAATTTCATCACAAATAATTCTTAACACTTTGCTTAGTTTGAACTATTATATATGGATGGAAGTTTAAAACCGAATTTCGTCACAGCTTTCTGTTTTTTCCGTTAACAGATCCTCTAGCTCTGGAAGACCTCTCTCAGGTCTCCTGTCTCTGGGAGGTTTGATATGTCTTTTGCTTGTAGAAGGCCGTTAAAAGGTCTTCAGGCTTTAAAAGACCTTTTTAAAGGTCTCCTATTTCTAGAATGCCATTAACAGGATTTCAGGCCCTAAAATACCTTTAATAGCTCTTCTAGATCTGGAAGACCTTAAATGGGACTTTTGCGCCCAGAAGCCCTTAAATGAGGTTTCTACCTCTAGAAACCTTAAATGTGCCTTTTTACCTCTAGAAGACATTTCAATGGAGGCAGAGCACTCTGGAGCAATTTAACAAGTCTTCGCATTCGGAAATCCTTTCGCAAGCTATAGGGAACAAGTGAAGGTTTTTTTGTTTGGAGAAGGTCTTAAAAAAATCTCCTATATCTGTAATAGACCTTTAATAGGTCTTCTATATCCAGAAGACCTTTAAAAGGACTTCTGTGTCTCGAAGAGCTTGAAAAGGCCATTTGTCTCCAGAAGACATTCAAATGGTTCTCTGGGTATATGGAAGATCTTTTAACGAAGTCGTAATTAACCTTCATATTTTTTCAGTGTATTTTCCATAGGCTAGTTGTGGAATAGGGGGTGTAAAATACTTTCATACATAAAATACCGACTTGTAAAAAATGTGAGTATCTGTTTGTTCAGTTGTCGTTTTTTCGCCGTATTTTGTTTGATTGTTGTTGTCGTCGCAGTTGTTGTTGTTATTGTTGCTGTATGTAGTTATATAAATGTTAATAATATTATTTTCTCTGTCTTCAACAGAAAATGTTTTACAAATCTTACTTTGAACACACACATAGAGACATAAGTATTAAATCCCCCTATCTGTGTGTGTGTGTTTTAGTGGGCACGTACAGACACACAAATTGAAATTACGTCGTAATTTCATAAACTTTATGAGAAGTTGTAAAAAAATCACAAAATATTCCCCCTCAATCTTTTCTCCACACCCCCCAACGTTATAGGCCCGCTTTTCCACCATGGCACATATACAAAACTGGCAACAACAACAACAACGACAATACATGTAAAATAGCAACAACACTAGAAGACATATTCAAAGTGATATTTGTCTTTTAAATAAAGAAAAAAAAAACAGCAACAACAAAAATAACAACAAGTTGGCTTTACACTGCTGGTGGGTTTGGATAGGTAGAGTATTTCAAATGAATTTTTGAAAAATTGTGAATAATATGCTTTTTCAGAAGAGGTTCTAAAAATATATCAGAAGGGTTTCGCAGATATATATCATCTTCACAACAGATCTTGCGTTAGCAAAAATGTTTGGGTGTGTGAAATTTTAAGGGAGTTTGAAGCCTATTTCGCTTTCTTTGACCGTTCTGTTTTTCAAAAGTCATGAACCCTATGTGGGGGAGGTACCATAAGGAATGGTCCGTTCTATGAAATTCGTGAATATTCAAAATTTTGACCCTTTGTGGGGGAAGTACCAGAAGGAGTAAACCCGTTTATTCCATCTTCACACCATATCTTGGGTTAATAAACATATTGTGATTTGTGAAAGATGAAAAGAATCGGATGCTTATTTCAGATTTTAAAATCGTTTTGGTTATTTAAAATGTTGATCCTTTGTGGGGAGGTATCGGAAGGAAGAGTCCGATCTCTACTATCTTTACAACAGATCGCGTTTTCTGAGCTCCATCGATATTCCAAATTTTAACCTTTTTGGGGCAGTTACCAGAAGGAGTGGATCGATATATCTCTTCATCACAGCAGATCTTGCATTAGCAGAAATAATGGAATGTGTGAAAAATTAAGAGAACTGGATGCTTATTGCGGATTTTATAATAGTTTTGGTTATCCAAAACTTTGACCCTTTGTGGAGGAGGTACCAGAAGGTATGGTCCGATCTCTTCCATTTTTTTTACAGATCGTGTGTTGATGGAAATATTGAGATGTGCCAAGTCTTAGTCTTAATCGGATGGTAATTTCACGTCTTATGAGCTTCATGAATATTTGAAATGTTGACCCTTTGTAGGGGAGGTACCAGAAGGAGTTCCATCTTCCACCAGATCTTGAGTTTATAAAAAATATTGTGATGTGTGTAATTTGAAGATAATCGGACTCTTATGTCACATATTAAAAGAGCTATAATTATTCTAAATTTTGTCCCTTTGTGGGGTAGACCGATATTTTCCATTTTTTCATATGACCTAGCACTGATGCAAATATTAGGATTTGCATCTGTGCGGTAAAACCTTTTCTTTGAAAACTTCGACCTTTTGTGGGGGAGGTACAAGAAGGAATAGACCGATATTGCCTATCTCCGAACTCGATCTATAATAAAATTACGATGTTACGATGTTTGGACCCAATCGGATACTCCCTTTGAGAGTTATCGTGTGCACCAACTAGCCAGACAGACGGACGGACGGACATCGCCAGATCGACTCCAAATGTCCTGAAACGGATTTGGTCCAAAGAGATTTGGGGTCTAAAACTGTTATTTCGATGAGGCACGTTTTGGCCGTATTAAATGATATATGCCCCTTCTAACCATATGTCATGATTGGAAAGTAAATAAAAAATATTTTATATTATGGCCTTTGATCTGAAGATCATTTGCGATATTATTAAGAAAACGCTATAATTTTTGTAGTCCCCACAAGAAGTACTCAAAAATTCTCTGTGGAGCGTTAATTGTCTCCTAGATTTTTTTACGGAAACATAGGTTCTCCTTTCCTCAAAATTGTCCCCATTTTCCTTTCAAAAATATTTTTTTATTTTTTTTTTGTTCATTCTATTAAAAATATTCTAAAAAAAATCCAATATAACATTGATAATATTTTGAAAAATATAGCAAAAAAATATTTCAAATATTTTCTTAAAAATAATCACAAAATATTCTTATTCTCCTACTTAATTAATTTCTTAATATTTCCAACTTACACCTAGACCTATTCAATTGAATCACAGTGTCCCAGCTTAAAACAGCAACACACACATACAAGTTGAATAAATTTACATAGCATACCACAAAAACAAAAAAATAAATAAACCTAATATTATTAATACTTAGGAATCGAGTTTTGAATGGAAATTATTTATTAATAAAACAACAGCAAGAATCTCACGTATTTTACATGCTTCGCATCGACCTTCTGTGAGCGCGCCCCTCTCGTCGCACTACTCGTCGATTTACTTTGGTTTGAAAACTATGCCTCTCCTAATCGATAGCAGTGTTCAAAATTCCAATGAATAATTTGTTTGGGAAAATTATAACACATCAAATAAGTTAGTGCTAGCCATGAGAACAACAATTTTCAGAACTACATGATTGGACATTTTTGTGTAGCATTTTAAGGCAGGGAATTGTAAACTTGAAATGGAAATGGACATGGGAAATTTTGGAATTAATTTTTGAAAATGAAAATTATGGAAAAAATGTGTTTTATTAGGGTCTTCAAATCCTATTCCCCACCAAAAAAAATGTTTACTATAGTATTACATATGATTTCTCTTTGGAACTGATGTTTCACAATGTGCCCTGGGTTAGAGTTTTTCTCCATTTCAGACCATATCTGTCAAAGATGTACAAATATTCTATAAAAAAAATATTTTTTATCATCTCCAATATATTTTCGACAAATCTTCGGTAAAGTAATTTATTTTTACAAATTTTCTAAATTTATACATTTGTCCATGGTACAATTACCAAGGTAATCCAGTGCAATCATGTTTACATTTTTTTCAAAATCATTGATTTTTTTTAAATGTGTATTCATAAGACGATTTATATATACAAAAGAAGTTTTCCTATCAACGGAAGACCTGCAAAATGTCTTTAATATGCAGAACACCTGAAGGCGGCCCTTAGCCTTTAAAGGACTTAAAGGGTATTCTGCCAATGGAAGACTTGATGAAGATTTCTAAAAGTAGAAGACAAGAAAAACGTCTTCTGTCATTCAAGGCCTAAAAATGGTTTCACTCCACAGAAGGCAGGTATTCTATTCATAGAAAGCCCGAGAGGCTTCACTCAAATCTTCAAAACAATTTGTTTTCCACTCGATTTCACTTTTAAAGCAAAACTCCCACTCTATTTCGAGCGATTTTGCTCCCACTAAAATTTTGCAAACAGAAGTGACCCGAGAGGGCTCCTACACAAAACAAAGTGAAGAGTAAACTCCGTACAAAGCTGCCACCCTTCGAGCAATTCCGCTCGCGAGCAGGTTTCGCTGCCGAGTGAAAACGAGCAAATCTGTGATTTGCTTTTTTCAATATATGACCTGAAGAAAATTTTCCTGACATTGAAACCCTGAAAATTATATTTTCTTCGATTAAAGATCTTAGGAAGTCTTTAATGCAAGTTAGACCTTCAACAATGTCTTTTCTTAAGAGGAAAAAAGCCCTGAAGATGGGATTCTGTCCATGAAAGACCTAAGGAAGGTCTCCATCCGCAGTAGACCTGAAAAAGGCATTACAGACATTAAAATCTGAAAGTGAAGACCACGGAAGTCCTCGAAAAAGGTATTTTATTAATAGAAGATCTCAGGTGAGTTTTTTGTTTCTAGAAATCTAAAGAAGGGTTTCTATCAATAGAAAACCAATATAAGGCCCTCCATCAAAATATGATCTGAAAAAGACCTAAAAAAGGTTTTCTATCCACAAAAGACCAGTGGAAGGTATTCCAGTCATTAAAAACTTGAATAGGATCTTTCTTCCATAAATTACGGGAAGAAAGTATTTCATGTATAGAAGTCCTGGAGTACTTCATAGAAGACCTGGAGAGGGTAATTTATACAGAGAAGACCTTAGAGTGTCTTCTATGCATAACATTCCTGGGGATTGTCGTATCTATAGAAGACGTGGAAATGATCTTATATACTAAAGAAGTTCTTCAATCCATAAGAGACGTCAAGGTACTATTTTATCTATAGAAGACCTGGAGAAGGGATTCTAGCCATTAATGTCCTGATTATCTATAACAGATTTGAAGAAGATCTTCTATTCTTAGAAAACTGGGAGAATGTCTTCTACTTGGAGAAGCCTGAAAAAGGTCTTTTACCCGTAGCAGACATGAAGATGGTATTTTTCTTAAGAAGAACTAAATATCGCCTGTGGAAGGTTTTCTCTTCACGGAAATATTTTCTACAGATAACCTGAACCATGGAATCTTGCCTCCGAAAAAAATTGAATAAAATCTGAAAGGAATTATATATTTTTTTGGAGGGAGGCAAGAAGATTGTCCTTTATAGAGGACCTGAAGAAGTTTCCTCTCCGCAAAAAAAAAAACATTTTTTTGCGCCGAATGTTTTTTTTTTTTCTGCGGAGAGAAATCCTCTATAGGTCCTCTATATAGCAAAGACCTACTTCAGGCTTCCCATAGACAAAAAATAATCCCTTTTCAGTCTTCATTCAAATTTTTTTATTCTCCGGGGCAAGAATCCTTGGTGATACAACTTCTTTAGATTCTCTGCAGAAATATTTCCGCAAAGAGAAAACCTTCTACATGTCCTCTATATAGAGAAGACTTTTTTCAGATCTTCTTTTGAAAGAGGTAATTTCACCAAGGGCTCTTTCCTCCAGAGAATAAAATATAAAAATTATGTATATGGTCTTTTGCCGGAAGAGGGTTTGAATTTAGTCTTTGTCCGAAAAAGATCTGAAGGGGATTATTTTTTGTCTATGGCTGATCTAAAAAGGCCTTACGTTAATAGAGGTCCCCAAGACTTAAGCCTTTGATATCTAGAAGACCTGAAGAAGATCTTGTATCTATAGAATAAGTGTTTCTATCTAAGGAGGATCTGAAGAAGACCAGGAGTGGGATTTTTCTCTGAAATTGTGAAAGTTCTTCTGTCTATGGGTTCTCCTCCATAGATGACCTATTACAGATCTAGGGAGAGTCTACCATAATATAATTTTTTTTCGCAGCCCTGAAAAGAAATATGGTTATATCTCCCCTCGGAATTACCATCGGGGTGCATCTAGTGAAGGGAAATATTTCAAACAGCTCATGTACGTTTCGTGTTTTGTTTCACTGTCAAACATCTATAGTTTGGTCTATAATTTAACCAATGAATGAAGAAGACATGTACCTGTCATAGCTTGTAGTACGACATTTTAAACAATTCCGGTGAATACTGTAGATAAACTCATCAAAATACCGAATATAGAGAGGTGCCGATATACGGGGTGAGATTAAAAAACTGCAACAAATTCAAACGCCAATTTTTTTTTATTTTTTTTTTTTTTAATTTTATTGAATGAAAGCAAAAAATGTCGGAAATAGCATCAAATTTTAGAATAAGTTTAGATTTGTTCGAATTGGTCACCTTTGGCACGAATTATGGCCAATGAAACCGTAATACGCTGCCCGAATGTTGCTCTGCGGTATTTTGGCCCATTCCCGGCAATGCGCTTGCTTGAGGTGATCGACACTTTGACAACCTTGCCTTCCAAAATACTCCAGACACAATAATCCAACAGATTGGTATTCGGAGATTTTGGTGACTATTGTACGCTGGAAATAAAGCGAGCAACCTCATTTTGTAACCATTCTTGGGTGGCGCCTCTGCGACGCGGATTCCGATCAAGTCGCTTCTTTACTTTTCTAACCATTTCGGCTGATGTTGCTGTTTTCTTCCGTCCACTTCCTTGACGTCGAGCTACGCTACCAGTATCACGAAAACAAGCGATGGTACGAGAGACAAAAGATTTATCCATATTTAAATGCCGGAGTGCTCTAACGATAGCCACTTGTGGTTTTCCAGCCAAATACAAAGAACTCAAACTATCACGCTTGAATTCCATCACGAATAACTTTTTTTCTGGAAAATTCTCAGCAAAATGCTTTTGTACGCTTGTAAACAATGTAATGAGCTGTCACTGGAATAATTTTAACAGCTGTCGGACGAGGGGCTTAGAAATGACAGCAGTCTGAAGTTAGTTGCAGTTTTTTTCATCTCAACCTGTATATTGGAGCTATAGGTATACCTGAACCGATTTTCTCAAAATTTGATGTAAGTGCTTCTGGACTGAATTCGGTCAGATGTGCCAACATGTAGGTCATTTGGACTGATTATGGAGGACCTATAAAAGGTTTTCTCTTCACCGATATGTTTTCTGCAGAAAACCTAAAGAAGTTTTACCACCAAGCAAACTTGCCTCCGGAGAATAAAAAATCTGAATAAAATCTTAAAGGGATTATTTTTTTCTATGGGCGACGGGAAGAATGTCCCATGTAGAGGACATGTAGAAGAATTCCTCTCCGCAGAAAAAAAAAACATTTTTTTGCACCGGACCCGAGGAGGTTATTTTACCAAAGGCTCTTTCCTCCAGAGAAGAGGAAGAGGGCCTGAAGTAAGTCTTTGTCCGAAAAAGATCTGAAAGGGATTATTTTTTGTCTATGGCAGATCTGAAGAAGGTCTTTCATTAATAGAGGGCCTAAGGGCTGATACCTTTGATATATAGAAGAACTGAAGAAGATCTAGTATCTATAGAATAATTGTTTCTAACTAAGGAGGATCTGAAGAAGACCAGGAGTAGGATTTTTCTCTGTAGAAGGTATTGAAACTCTTATATTTAGAAAGGATATTTTTAAGTTGTTCTATCTATGGGCTCTCCTCCACAGATGACTTGTTGCAGATCTAGGGAGAGTCTAACATAAGAAAATGGCTTTCTCAGCCCTGAAAAGAAATTTCGTTATATTCGTTATAGGTTGGGGGGGTTGTGCGTCTAGTGAAGGGTAATATTTCAAACAGCTCATGCACGTTTCGTGTTTTGCTCACTGCCAAAGGTCTATAGTTTGGTCTATAATTTAACCAATGAATGAGATACCGTTATATGAGGGCTATACGAAGACCTGTACCTGGATAGACAATTTTCTGTCATAGTTTGAAGCACGAAATTTTAAACATACCGGTGAATAATGTACCTAGAATCACCAAAATATCGAATATAGGGAGATACCGACATATAGGGGGCCATACGAAGTCCTGGGCCTGTGGAGACAATTTTCTGAAATGACTGAGACCTTGGGTACTACGAACTAGTTCCACTCCCTGAATTCTATATTTTACACATTGCACTTGAAAATTTTCTTCACACATTTTAAAACTTGTATCGTTGCTTTGAAAAAAGGGGAAAATAAAAATTCCGATTAAAAAAAACATAAAAATTCAAAATTTTATATTGAAAATATTCTCCCGAATTTTCAATTCAAAATAAAGAAGCGTAAAAATTAACCACCACAATTAATTCGCACAGAAACCCACAAAATATTTTAATTTTTTTTTTCGAAAAATCAAAAACAAAACATCCAAAATGAAATTAGAATAAATTTAAACTAGTTTTCGTTGAAAAACAAAAAATTAAAATAAACTAAAAGAAATAACAACAATTTATAATGTTGAAAAAAAAACAATATCCAAGTGCCCAAAGTATCGGGGTGGAGTAGAACGGGTGAAGAAATGTTCCATCTCTCCAGCCAGCCCCCAAGCGAAGAAAACGAAAAAAAGCAGCAACAAAATAACCAAATAAACTGAACAGAATTTTAATGTCAACTCTTCTAAGTCGAACAACATGTTTTGTGGTTTTTTTTTTTAATGGCCAGCAATAATAACAACAACAGCCACGATATGGAGAACAACAAATAATTCTATAAACAAAAACAGCAACAAAATAAGAAATGTGATTTTTCAGCAAAAAAAAAAAAATAAATAAAATTCTAACTCAAAACAAGTTTTGATATTTTCTTTTTTTTCATTTGGGTTTATTGTTGTTGTTGCTGTCATTTGTATCCAGAATTTTGTACAGAAAAAAAAACGCTTAAAACCCCAATAAAAAGAGCTGCGCAGTTCCAGTCAGCCACCAGTCACCACAAAATACTTTATTTTAAGAAAACCAAAAATGAAAAAAAAAAAACGTATCCAACTTATATTCGAATATGGCCACCAGCATCACAACATTAGCATCCATGGCTGGCAGCCAACAACACAAGTTGGAGATGTCCACACACACAAAACCCAACCAAACTTGCTCCCCCTCAAAGATCATCCGTCGTTGGGAAAAGTTTTATTTTTCTCATTGTGGGCCTCTTCTTTCCATGGCCATGAAGAAGTTGCTCAGATATTTTATGGACCAATATTTGCATATGATTTACAGCAATGATCCTAAAGCGTGAGAGCGGAGAGCCATGGGAGTGGCGATGATGATGATGGCAGCAACTTCTTCTCACGTTTGCCTCACGGCACCCGGCTACCCTTCACCGTTACAAAAACAAAAAATCAAAAGAAAAAGAAGAAGAAGAAGAAGAAAAAATTCCATTTGGAGATTGAAGATGTTGACGGTGTTATATAAACCTATTTCCGCGGGGGGAAAATTTTGCCAGCCGTAAACAGCTAAATAGCACAAACAAACCAAACCAGTTGGTGTTCGTTGGTGTTGTTGTTGCTGCTGTTATTGGCGTCAAACATTCCATCATTCCCCAACACAGAAGCATGGAATGGAGGGAGGGGGGGGGGGGGAGTGTCTTTATTCCAAAACCAATGAAAAACAAAGACTGAAGTCACACTTATCGACAGTCAGTCAGTCAAGCAAGTCAGCCAGCCAACAACCAACCGGGCAATCAATTCATATTTCCAATGGCTCTTAGAATGTAAAACAAAAAATGTAAAACAAAAAATGTAAAACAAAACTCTAGCTATTTTCCCCCTTGATCTGATCGGTTTGGCTCAATTTGTCTTTTGATTAATTTTCATATCTAACACACACACATACGCCCATACATCCACACACATACAATACATATTTCCACATTCATACAAAAATATCATATCGCTTGTGATGATCGACCGATCCAATCGACCACTTGATCTCTTTTGTAATTCTGTAATCAGCAGCAGCAACGTTTTGTAACAGCTGTTGTAATTGAAAACTGCTGTAACTGGTCGGAAGACAAAAAGTGGAAATGCTGAATCAAGTTCAAACATGGAACTATTAATTCAATACTGGGTGTATTCAAATGGAGTCAGTTTTTTTGTTTGTTTGTCCGAACGTCATGTGTTGCCATGAACTTAATGTAAATTAGTTGGAAGGCAGGGTATGGGAGCGAAGGGCGATCGGATATTAGTTTAAGTGGGTAATCGGATTCTATGTTACATAAGGTGTTGTTTGAATATTTTCCAGTTTCAAGGGATCGAAGGTATGTTTCTTAATTGAAGCAAAGGGAAGCACTTGGTGTTGGCAATAAAGTAGCAAAAATCACACCATACCATGGACAGAAGACTTCATTCATGTATTATACAGAGAGAGAGAGAGATAGATAGAGAGAGAGAGAGAGAGGGAGAGGGAGAGAAAGAGAACTTTTATCAGATCATCTATGGAGAGAAGATTTTCAACTGCGAATTCTATGGAGAAAAGACCCTCAAAGGGTCTTCTATGCAGGTCTAAACGGGTAGAAACCCTTGAGATATAGAGAAGTGGAGAGAACTCTTAGGCTGGAAATACATAAAGAGCATATTTGGCTGGCTTAAGTCATCGGTTGGCTTCTTCGTAGATGAACAAAGGAGGTTTAGGTTGACTTAGTTCGATTTTGGCCCTGGCCCCTTTGTTCATTTCCCAAGAAGCCAGCCGAAGACTTAAGCCAGCCAGATAAGCGCTTTATGCATTTCCACCCCTTACTTCAATTCTTCAATGGAGAGAAGAACGTTTACGTTTAGATGGATGATATTCTCCAGGGGTTCTAGTAATGGGGAAGCATGACATTTCAAGGCAAAAACCTCAAACCTCATCCCTGGATGGATGATATTCTGCAGAGGTCTTAGTAATAGGGAAGCATGACATTTCAAGGCATTCTATAGGTTATCCGAAAGAGAGAAAATATTTTACAGGTCTTCTATGGCAAGAAGATTTCCCACAGGTGCGGAAGAATTTTATAAGTCCTCTAAGGATATATATCTTTAAAAGACTTTCTACTGATCTTCTATGGAAAGAAAATCGACAATAGGTCTTCTTTGGACCATCTATATGTCTTCTATGTAGATTTTCTACGGAGAAAATTCCTTGTGCAGGTCTTCAGTGGAGACCTTTTGTAGATCAATGGAGATATGACCTTCTCGAGGCCTTTCTTAAAAAAAAAACACTTTTAAGTGTTTTCTATTGTGGGAGGACCTTCTAGTGGTCTTCTTTGGAGAAACCACCTTTTTCGGATCTCTGTAAGTCTATTAAATATAGAAAGTCTACTATTGGATCTTCCATGGAGAAACAACTTTTATAGGTCTTCTATGGATAGAAGGCCTTCTACAGCTCTTCAATTTCGGATCTCTGTAAGTCTATTAAGTACAGAAAGTCTTCTATTGGGAGAAGACCTTGTGCAGATCTTCCATGGAGAAACAACTTTCTTCAGGGCTCCATTGGATAGAATGCCTTATCTTTAGGTCTTCTATGGATAAAAGGCCTTATACAGATTTTCTGTGGACAGATGATCTTCTTCAGCTTTTCTATGAACAGAAGATTTTCTATAGGTCTATTGGAGACAGCAGATCTTCTATAGGTCATTTGTAGACAGAAAATCTTCTACAGGCATTTTGTAGACAGATCATCTTTTACATACCTTCTGCAGGTCTTCTGTGGACAAAATATTTTCAACAGCACCTCTGAAGATAGAAGTTCCTCTACAAATCTTCAATGGATAGAAGATCTGAAGGAGACAGCTGAACTTATATAGGTCTTTTGTAGACATAAGATCTTCTGCATGTATTTTGTAGAAAGATGGTCTTCTACAGCACTTCTGTGAACAGAAGATCTTCTACAGTTTTTCTGTGGACGAAAGATCTTCGAAAGAGGAGCTGTTCTCTGTAAACAGAAGTTCCTCTGCAGCTACTCTGTGGTCAGAAGACCTTCTATAGATCTTTTGGAGACAGCAGATGTTTTATAGGTCTTTTGTAGACACAAGATTTTCTGCAGGTATTTTGTAGACAGAAGATTTTCTACAGACCTTCTTCAGCTCTTCTGTAGACAGAAGACCTTATACAGCTCTTCTGTGGACAGAAGACCTTCTGCAGCTCTTCTGTAGGCAAAAGACCTTCTGCAGCTCTTCTGTAGGCAAAAGACCTTCTGCAGCTCTTCTGTAGACAGAAGCCCTTCTACAGCTCTTCTGTAGACAGAAGACCTTCTGCAGCTCTTCTGTAGACAGAAGACTTTCCACAGCTCTTCTGTGAACAGAAGACCCTCTAAAGCTCTTCTGTAGACAGAAGACTTTCCACAGCTTTCCTGTTGGCAGAAGATCTTCAACAGCGTTTTTGTGGACAGAAGACCTTCTACAGCTCTTCTGAGACAGAATAAATTCTTCTACATCTCCTCTGTAGACAGAAAACCTTCTGCAGCTTTGCTATGGGCAGAATATCAGAAGATATTCTTCAGCGTTTTGTGGACAGATGACCTTTTTCAGCTCTTCTGTAGATAGAAGACCTTTTACAGCTTTCCAACAGATAGACGAATTTGTACAGTTCTTTTGTGGATAGAACACCAGCTCTATTGTAGAGAGAGGACCGTCTACAGCTCTTCTGTAGGCAGTAAATCTCTTCGCAATTTTTTGTAAAAAGAAGACCTTATATGGGGTTTCTGTAGACAGGGGCCCTCCGGAGATGTTCTGTGAACCGAAGACCCTCTGCAGATTCTCTATAGATATAAAAGATATTTCTTCTATAGGCAAAAGCCTCTCTGCAAGTCATCAGTATAAAGAAGACCTTCTGCCGGACTTCTGTAAAAAGATGTTCTATGGATAAAAAGACGATGATAGGGTGTTCTAAAGATGGTCTTCTTTAGATAGAATGTCTTCGAAAGGAATTTTTTTAATTAGAAGACCTTTAAAAATCCTTCTTCAGAATTTTTGTTTTTTTTTTTTTTTTTTTTTTTTTGATTTAGGATTTTCAAAAAGTCTTCGGAAAGGCCGTTCCAAATGCCCCGTGACGTTAAAAGTCCTAAAATGAATTCTGCAGACGGAAGTTATTCTTAAAATCTTGCAAGGGACGACATTCAATCACGTGATGGAGGGTATCATATATTTTATTCTAACCTTTTTCGATCCTATTTCCTTTTGGCTTTTAAATGCCCTTTTCAAAATTCCATCTAATTACATAGGACATAGGAAAATACACATTTCAATAATCTATCAGTCTTCAAATGAAGTCTCCTTTTCTTAATTTCCTCCAAAATCGCTGATTATTTTCAATACACCAAATTAAGTGAAAACAACCCCTGATACCCGTCAACATTTCATGCTTTTCATTCTCTCCTTCCAACTCGCCGTTCTTCATCTCCTCCTCCTCCCATAAAAGGAGTCCCCTTTCCCTGTAAAAAAATAAAACTTTACAAACCCTATCTAAAACAAGATCCGTCATGATAACTAATACGGCCATATTCCAGTGAGGAAAAAAAATCTCCCTTAATGCGTAAGCTTTTTTCCGTTGGCATCAACAGAGGACTAATGAACTTTTACAAAACTCAACGATATTGGGGTGGAAAACAAAGCGTGTATAACACCAGCAGCTATGGGGGATCGTTTTCGTTTTGGTCGCTGTTGAGGCCCTTTCCTCCAATCTATCAGCTTGGACTGTTTCTCTGGTTGCCTGTCCTCTCACAAAATAAATTTGTAGAAAATACAACAAGGACACGTTTACGAAATTGTGTTGAGACACACACATACACACGCAGATAGACCATGTATTCCGATTATGAAACACCACTCAAAGCTAGAAGGAGAACAACAAGACCAAGAATAACCCTCATTTAGGGGTTGATTACCTTTTTCCAAGTCCTTGACAATATTTTTTCCATATGACCCTGGTTAGTTGTTGTTGTCCTCGTTGTGTGTTGTTGCTTTTGTAGTTGGCGGCCACAAGCTTGAACGAGAGTGAAAATGTTGTAGTACGTGTGTGAGGACATGAAAAATAAAAATATAAAATTTCGGCTATGTCTGGCTGTTACTGCCTACAGCCACGTTCTGCCTGGTCTGGATGGATGGATGACTGGCTGTCTGTTTCTCTGTCTGGCTGACGCTGCTCGTTACCCTTGAAATTTGTAACATGAAATTGTCCAAAACACGCACAATATCGATAGTCAAGCCAAATAATATTCCAACGCACGCACACACTCACACACAGACATGGCTACGCATTATCCTTACACCGACACCGAAAATAGAGGGGAGACATTAATTTCCATTGTTACAGTGCAGTTTTGTCTGCCATCGCCACCATGGCTCACCACCACCACCTTTCGCAGACAATTGTTTAATTCTTTTCTGTTTCAGCTCCTGCCTCCTTTTTTTTGGTGTCTACGCCTGATGTTGTTGTTGCTGTTGTTGCTCGTGTTTCTTTTATGATGAAATCGAACATTGTGGTGCTACATCCTTATCAGACAGCAGCAGGACCATTGTGATTAGGTTTCCATTTACTAGCGGGTAGTTATTGTTGTCGTTATTGTTGAGGCTGTTGTTCCACAGCCTTACACGCCAGCCACCTGGTGTTGGGTTTTCGTTGTTGTTGTTCTTGTCATGATGTCCACAGGATATTGTCAAAGTACGTAGACGGTTGGGATTTGCAGCAGTTCTGGTTGCCAAGACCCTTTCGAATGAATTCTCCTCTGGGGGTTGCTCCGGCTGCCGCCATGAAAAGATGTTTACCGGGTATTTGGGATGTAAATGAATGATTGAATTCGAACAACAACAACAACATCGTTATTATTAGGCTGGACAATAATAACAACAACAACAACGTAGCTAGTGTTCAACTAAAAGCGAGAATATGGCGCGTGTTTCCTTTCCCATCCGTCTGTCATCGATGAGAAGAGGAGGAAGAAGACCACTGTCATGATTTATGAAATTTTTGAATAATTCATATTTTTTCTATGAAAGATCTCTCCTAGGACCATTGGTTTTAAAATTTCATATTCCAGAGACAACTGTGGCGCATCATTTGAATGAGACATTTCTTATTACGCATTTTATACGTAAATCCTGCGAATCCTGGCGGGGGTGGATTTTTACCTTTTTGCGCAAATTACGTTTCCGTTTTTGATGCTGATGGGTGGATATTGTCTTAGGCCTAACTGGAGATGGGTAGGAGTTGATGACTCATAGAATATCCTTTTACGCTTCAGAATTCATAGCGAACTAACGATGAGATGCATTTCATCAACGTTGGGTACGTACAGAGAAATACATTCCTAAACCATTTCGGGATTAATTATTTTTAAGGTTAGATTTTTAATAAATTATTTTTGATTATAATTTTTTAAAAATTATATTTAGAGACTATCTCTTTTAAAAAATTTTAAGGTGTTATGACGATCGTAGATTTTTTAAAACAAACACGTAGCTAGTGTTCAACTAAAAGCGAGAATATGGCGCGTGTTTCCTTTCCCATCCGTCTGTCATCGATGAGAAGAGGAGGAAGAAGACCACTGTCATGATTTATGAAATTTTTGAATAATTCATATTTTTTCTATGAAAGATCTCTCCTAGGACCATTGGTTTTAAAATTTCATATTCCAGAGACAACTGTGGCGCATCATTTGAATGAGACATTTCTTATTACGCATTTTATACGTAAATCCTGCGAATCCTGGCGGGGGTGGATTTTTACCTTTTTGCGCAAATTACGTTTCCGTTTTTGATGCTGATGGGTGGATATTGTCTTAGGCCTAACTGGAGATGGGTAGGAGTTGATGACTCATAGAATATCCTTTTACGCTTCAGAATTCATAGCGAACTAACGATGAGATGCATTTCATCAACGTTAGGTACGTACAGAGAAATACATTCCTAAACCATTTCGGGATTAATTATTTTTAAGGTTAGATTTTTAATAAATTATTTTTGATTATAATTTTTTAAAAATTATATTTAGAGACTATCTCTTTTAAAAAATTTTAAGGTGTTATGACGATCGTAGATTTTTTAAAACATTTTTTAAATTAATTTTTGACGTTCTATCTCAGTCGAGGATTTTTTAAAAATTATTTTCGAGGTACTATGATAATCGCGCATTTTTAAAAATATTTTTGAGGTACTATCTTCATCGAGGATTTTTTAAAAACTAATTTTTATGGAAGATATTTAAAAAAATATTTTTTAGGATTTTTTAAAAATTATTTCTGAAGGTCTATGATATTCATGGATTTTTTAAATAATCTTTGAGGGACTATTTCAATAGCTATTATTTTAAAAATTTTAAATTATATATAAGAGCTAACTTAATCGTAGATTTTTATAAAAATTAGTTTTAAGGTGCTATAGTAATCGTAGATTTTCTTACAAATTATTTTTAAAGGGATATCTTACTCGAGGATTTTTATACCCTACAACACTATGTGTTGGGGGTATTATAAGTTTGATTGGTTATGTAACACCTCGAAATATTAGTTTCCCACATAGGAAAGTATATATGGATCTTCCTAGCTCGCCGAGCTGAGTCGATCTAGCTATGTATGTCCGTCCGTCCGTCTGTCCGTCTGTCCATGTTAATTTGTAATCACTCTACAGGTCGCAATTATGGCCCGATCTTCACGAAATTTAGAATGGAGGTGGGACTGGGGTCAGAATAGAACCCTATTTCTTTTGGAGATGATCGCCAAATGTTTAGGGGTTGAAATGGACCAAATACTGAAAAAATGTCGGATTTTGCAGTAGCTATACAGGTCGCAATTATAGACCAATCGACGCGGAATTTCGCATGTAGCTAGAGTTTAGGGCGGGGAAGAAGCCTGCCAATTTGGGTGGTCATCGGATAACATTTAGCGGGTAAAATAGACCATATCTTTTGTGTTGAAAAAATTCAAAAATTTTCTTTAAACCGCGAATATTTTAAATCCCGGCGAAATCACAAAGCCATGACAAGGTTACTTCTGATCTTTACATTGATGTTAACATCCAACAAAACGGATATATAGCAAACTATGTGCGATATATATGTTTATCAAAGAAGATATGCTTGAAAAATCTCTTATATGTCGAGAACGGCTGAACTGATTTCGAAAGTTCTCATTAGTTTAGAATGGCCTCTTGGCAGGAAAGAAAAAGCGTCTAAAAAAATCTCATAAAAATATCTCTCTAAAGATGAAAATATTGGTTTTTGTAACATTTTCTCATATTTTTTCAATTTTGTCATATTTTTGGCATATTTTCATTTTGAATTAAACATTTGGTAATATTTCTACAGCTAACAAAACTAAGTAGTTAGGATATCAGGATATCATATGCAGATCGCATTTATGGCCCGATCCTTACGAAATTTTGCATGGAGATAAGATGAGGGTCAGAATAGAAGCCTACTCTTTTTGGAGATGATCGCCATATATTTAGGGGTTGAAATGGACCAAAAAACTGCAAAATTGTCAGCAGGTCGTAATTATCGCCCGATCCTCACGCACATTTGAATGGGGGTTACCGGACATTACAAAAGCCAAGCAGTTTTGGATGGCCATCCAAAAATATTCAATGTGTGAAATAGTTTGCCAAATTTTGTAGACAAAATACGAAAATGTCGATTCCAGTGACTTTTTGGAGAATTCACAAATACAGGAAAGACGCACTTCTGACTATTTCGTTAACGCTGATTTCCTTGAAGAATATAGTCAAATGTCTGTTTCTCATTTTTTTGGGAAATATTGGTTCCAGATCTAGGAAGACCATTTACGTGCAACATCTACCAATTAATTTGAAATGAGCAAATTAGTTTATGTTGCTATTATTCGAAAATTAGAGAACGGAACCTGATGGTTTTCTTTTATTATTTGTCACAAAATCTTGTGGAATTCTTTCGAGTATCTCGCCTATATCAACTGTATGGTTTATTATAGTGTTGTAGGGTATTCAACGGTCGGCCCCGCTCGACTGTAGCCTTTGCTTACTTGTTTTAAAGTTATTTTTAAGGTGCTATGATAATCGTGGAAAATTTTTTACAAGAGTTTAAGAGGAACTATCTCAACTTGGTTTTTTTCAAAATAATTTTGAGAGGCTATCTCAATCATGGATTTTTAATCATTATTTTTGATGGGCTACTTTAATCTAGTTTTTTTTCTAAGTTATCTCAATGTAGATCAATTATCTCCCACATAACCTATTGGCGTTTACCTATTTCGGGAATCTTGTGGCTATCGTTAGAGCATTTAAATGTGAATAAATCTTTTGTGTCCGTGATTACCGTGATACTGAAAGCGTAAGCCGATGTCAAGGAAATGGACGGAAGACGGAAGAAAACAGCAACATCATGCGAAAATGGTTCGAAAAGTAAAGAAGCGACTTGATCGAAACCCGCGTCTCAGTGGCTGAAAAATGGCTCGTGAGCTGAACATATCACAACATTCCATTAAATATTAAAAAATGAGCTCAGAAAACTTTCTACAGCTCTTCTGAGGGCAGATGACCTTCAACAGCTCTTCTATAACCAGGAAACCTTCAAAAGCTCTTTTGTGGACAGAATACCTTCAACAGAAGGCCTTCTACAGCTCTTCTGTAGACAGAAGACCTTCTGCAGCTTTTCTGTAGGCAGAAGGTTTTCTACAGCGTTTTTGTGGACAAAAGCCCCTCCGCAGATCCCTCTGCAGATTCTCTTTAGACAGAAGCTCTTCCGCAGATCTTCTGTATGCAAAAGACCTTCTGCCGGACTTCTGTAAAAAGATGTTCTATGGATAAAAAGGCGATGATAGGATCTTCTAAAGATTGCCGATTTTCAACAGGTCGCCTTTAGATAGAATGCTTTCGAAAGGACTTTTATAATTAGAAGACCTTTGAAATCCTTCTTCAGAGTTTTTTTTTATTAAGGATCTTCTTCTAGTAATGAAAGTCCGTTCAAAACGCCCCCTACCATTAAAAGTCCTAAAATGATTTCTGTAGACGGAAGTCATTCTTAAAATCTTGGAAGGGTCCTTCAATGCTGGACGACATTCAATTACATGGTGGAGAGTATCATATATTTTATTCTAACCTTTTGCGATCCTTTTGATTCTTAAATGCCCCTCTCAACATTCAACTAATTTCCAGACATACGAAAATACATTCCTCGAACCATTGAAAGCCATTGAAATTCCAAAAAGTGCAACAGAAAAAAATAGACTCAAAAGAGCTGAAGAGTTGCTTCGTTTGGCCGAAAGTGGTGAACTGCCGAAAGTGGCGAACTGCTGAATTTGGTTTTCTCCCATGAGAAAACATTCGTTGTCCAGCAGTTTGTGAACAAACAAAATGATCGTGTTTACTTGCCAAAGAGGTCAGCTGAAAATGTGCACCTTCGGTTGGCCACCAGAACTCCAGCGCCGGCCATGGTGATGGTGTGGGCCGAAAATTTTCTGAAGGGTGTATTAAAGCCTTGGGCATGGAAATATTTTGGCCGCAGACCTTGGACATTCCAACAGCACTCAGCACGCTTCATCCAAAAATAGTTACAAAATGAGGTTCCTCGCTTCATTTCCACCGCACAATGGCCACCAAAATCTTCCGATATCAATCCGTTGGACTATTGTGTCTGGAGTATTTTAGAAAGTAAGGATGGCACTAAAAAATACCAAAGTGTCGATTACCTCAAGCAAGCGCTTCGCCGGGAATGGGCCAAAATACCGCAGAGCAACATTCGGGCAGCGTGCGACGGTTTCATTGGCCGTTTACTAAAGGCGATCAATTCAAACAAATTTAAACTTATTCCAAAGTTTGATGCTATTTCCGACATTTTTTTGTTTCATTCAATAAAATTTAAATAAAAGTAAAAATTATAGCGTTCAACTTTGTTGCAGTTTGCAGTGAGATAACTCACCCTGTAAATGTTCGATTTTCTTGTAATTTTGCCAATTTCAATATTTTTATCTGCATTAGATGAAGTATGAAAATTGAATACTTCGGTCGACTATATCTGGTAACTCACCCACATTTTAACATTGTCTAAAAATTATAACCCATCACATATAAAGTGAAGGAAGTAACTAATATAGTCCAAACCCGACCTAATAAATATGATATAAATATTAATAACATATTTATTTAGGCCCCATACGAAATGGATAATATTGACCAATTCATTCGGAACCTACTTTATAGAGGGTCAACAATTTGAATAATCGTAACATAAGTCAAAGTATATTTATATAATCGAACATTGTCTGAGGGTACACATCTGTCGGCAAAACCCACATATACTTTTTAACGTGTTTATATTTAGTTTTTTAATTATTAGTTTCGATTTTATGTATTATTTTAATGGAGTATAGCTGCTGAAAATGTCTACGTTTTTAAAATGTTAGAGTTAAGATGGTAGCCTTATTTTTAATAGGCATAGCCTTGCATCATTTGTTATTGACCTTGTAAAATTTAACTGCATAGAAACTGGTTCCCATCTCGGACCTGTGTAATAAGTAAGGATTATATTCAGTAAGGATTGTATCACCCCCCGAACTGCCTATCAAACTTGAAACCTCCACCGATCTTATTTCATATAACAATATCGCTTTAGAAATGATCTTTATAGGATACATTTTCATTTAATACATTGCCGGAAAAAAAATAATTTTTAATTGGAGAGAAAAAAAATTGCAAACAGTTGGCCCCTTTTTTCCATCAATGCAACCCTAACTCAAAAAAAAAAAAAAAAACATTCAACGATCAGGCAAACATCTGGCGTTTTATGGCTCTTTTCCCCCTACTTTTCCCCCAAACAATAAAAAACAGAGTTTTTCTGAAATTTCCTGTCATTATCACAACAACAAGAGAAGAGAGAGGGAGAAAAAAACAATGAAACACAGCTGTCGATTTTCAACCCTAAATGAAGAACGAGGGAAGCATTAGCCCAACATCCGTTAACGGTTTTTAAAAAAGAACCTAACAAAAGAATGGAGAATACCCTTTTTTCGAACGAGAATACCCTTTTTTCGAGTAAAAAAAAAATTGGAAATGGAGAACATGTAGAAGAAACCCCCTTTACTCTTTTCCCTGCCGTGAAACACCCTCTCTCACTCTCGCATTGTGAGGGATTTAAGTTTTCGTGCAACACTTCGCAGTGAGGTTCGTTTTTTTTTTGCAGCTTATGTTTCTTTTTTTTTTATTTTTTCGTGCGTTCGTTTGGTATTATTTTTCCCTTTTTCCAGGCACAATGCATGCTAGCTTCCTTCTCCCCGATGGAGGGTTGGTTGCAATGTGACGCCAAACAATAAACATTGTTATTTGTGTTGTTGTTGTTTTAAATATGGCATAAGGAGCTACATTATCGACGACTGAAACATGAAACACACAAGATCGATAAAAACAACGTTCCAAGTACCCACTACATATGTACTGCAACCAGAACCATTAAAACCCACAAAAATACATACAAACATGTTCTGCGAAACATACAGAAAAGCCAAGAGAAAAAAAATACAGGAAGAACCCTCACTTGTCCACTATCCGTTTTAAGGCTAGATGTCGGTGTAGGTGGAAGACGTAGACGTAGAAGACATGCAAAAGGGAGTGCGAAAATATAAAAGAAACTAGAAAACTAAATACGAGCTGTTGCGAAGTTGATGATGATGACAATGTTTGCCAATGTCGGTGGCCGTTTCGTGTTTTCCGTTCGAGCAATACATCTCTTCTTTTTTTCTCCTTGTGCAACATGAATGACTAAGAGCTATGTCAGGGAACAGTGGGCCAATCGAATGTTTGATAGAACAATTATTTTATAAATTTAAAATCGTTCATCTTTAACACTCAGCACCACTCAATGGTCTCATTTGTATGAGTTACAAACGATATTCCGAAATCCTTTATTATACCCAAATCAGAGATGGGAACCTAAAATGTTAAATTTGAGAAGGTAAATTTCTGATAAGTTAAAAAACATCAGTCGGTTGTGCCGACAGATCTTTACCCATATCCAATTTAATGCGAAATCATAAATTCCGATAAATACGATATCAGATTTCTTGTTGAAAGAAATATTTAGACATGGCAAGATGTAAAGAATCGCTGACCTGTTTCTGTCTGAATGGCATCGGATGTTAATTCCGCGTTTTATGAGCTTCAAGGATACTAAAAATTTTGGTCCTTTGTGGGGAAGGTACCACAAGTATTGGACCGATATGTCCCATCTTCACACTAGATCTTGTGTTAGTAAAAATATTGGAATGTGTGCGATTTGAAGAGAACCGGATTCTTATTTCGGATTTTATGATCGTTCTGGCTATTCGAAACTATGTCCCTTTGTGGGGGAGGTACCAGATGGAATGGTTCGATCCTTCCCATCTTTTTAACAGATCTTGTTTTGAGGTGTATATTGAGATGTATCAAGTCCGAATAGAATCGGATGCTAATTTCGCGTTTTATGACATTCACGGATATTCAAAATTTTGACCCTTTGTGGGGGAGGTACCAGAAGGAGTGGACCAATATATGCAATTTTCACACCAGATCTTGTGTTAATAAAAATAATGGGATGTGTGAAATAGGAAGAGAGCCGCATTTTATAATCAAAACTTGGACCCTTTGTGGGTGAGGTGCCAGAAGGGATGGTCCGATCTCTACAATCTTTACAACAGATTTTGTGTTGATAAAAATATTGAGATGTGCCAAATCAAAATGAAATTGGGTGTTACTTTCGCGTTTTAGGAGCTTCATGGATATTCAAATTTTTGACCCTTTGTGGGTGAGGTACCAGAAGGAGTAGACCGATATATTCCATCTTCACACCCGGCCATGGGTTAATAAAAATATTGTGATGTGTGTAATCTGAAGACAATCGGACTCTTACATCACATTTTATAAGAGTTATAACTATTCAAAATTTGAATCTTCTGTGGAAGAGGTACTTTATGAAGTGGACCGATATTGTCCATTTAGGCACCTGACCTAGCACTGATGCAAATATTAGGATTTGCAAAGTTGGAGCAAAATTGGATTTTCCTTTCTCATTCTGGGGTGATTTTTTTTTTTTTTTTTTTTTGAAAATTTCGACCTTTTTGGGGAGATACCAGAAGGAGTGGACCGATATTGCCAATCTCCGAACTCGATCTAAATTTAATAAAAATATGACGATATACCAAGTTTGGACCAAATCGGATACTCCTTTCGATAGTTATCGTGCGTACCAGCCAGTCAGACAGACGGACGGACGGACGTCGCTAGATCGACTCCAAATGTCCTGAACGGATTTGGTCCCAAGAAACCTAGGGTCTAAAACAGTTATTTCGATAAATCACATTTTGACCGTATCAAATGATATATACTCTCTCTAGTCATATGGCTGAGGGTATACAAATGTCACATCAAAATATCGAATATTTGGAGGTACAGCTATATGGGCACTATATCCAAACTTTGATCTATATGAGCAGTTTTTTGCAAGGATGTTTTCTACATGAAGGGAACATTAATCGTCAACTTACAGAGAAGTATGTTTAAAAAGATGACTAAAACACCTTAAATCTGACGGTGCAGTTATATGGGGTCTATAACGAAACGTGGACCTATATGACTTATTTTCAATGCCAACAATTCTACATACCTAAAATGCATCTCAACACAATTTGACCAACCTACTTCATATCGTTCGAGAGCTAGAGTGATTTCCACAGACGGGCAGACAAACAGACAGACGAATGGACATGGCTAAAATGGACGTACTTTGTGGGGTCTAAAAAGCTTATTTCAAGGAATTACAAACGGAATGACTAACTTAATGTATCCTCCATACTCCATATCCAAAATATTCCGTATTCGTCCCACTGTGCATCGAACAGAACCTCTATAATGCGAACATGTTGCAAACAAGACTGGCACGAGTTAACGAAAATCGATTGATGTGCATGCACAACAACAACAACAAGAACGCACCAACCACGAAAGGGAAGTTCTCTTCTTCTTCTTCTGCTATCGTAGGGTTGATGGTGATGGAAAAAACATCAGTCCCAACAACAACAACAACTACAAGTAATATTTAAACCCCCGAGAGGTATTCAGTTGCTTTAGGCAAAGTCACTCAAAGTGGATGGTGAATTTGTTCGATATTGTTTCGAATATTTGTCAGTGGTAGAAATAAAGCAAACAACAGCAACAACACAACAGTGGGGCAAGCTCACACACACACACACACACATACACTCATTTTTACTTATACAAGAGTACGCTGCCACGACACGATTACTCTTTGGGATTCTTTCAGTTGGTCTGGTGTTGGGTTGAATTGTGCACCACAAATCGACTCATGTTGTTAACCTCCCCCTAACCCTCAGCGAAATAGAGCAACGAAAAAGAGATCATAGATAAATCTATTAAATGAGCGAGGAAGGGGGCTTTAGCATGAAGTTGTGGCAACTAGCGAACACGAACACACACACACAACTGAATCTGAAATGAAAGGCAAAAAGAAAAAAGAAAATAAGGCCAACCTTAATGGATAGGCCCTTGGCAGGATTCTCATACCCTTAATGCAAAGGATCAAATTAGACCCTTGTGAGTTTCCATGGCTGAAGTTTTTGTTGTTTTTTTCTATTTTTGCCATTGATTTAAAGGGCGCATGAGCAGTAAAACCCAAAAGCCACAGGCGAACGTCAGTGGTACCCATTGTTATTCTCATTTCTTGTATTTTTTTGTCGTTGCTACTCCATGCAACAACATTCAACAGCATGCACCACAAAGAGAGACAAGAGAGAGAGCCGACCCACGATAATTTCTATGCTATGTATGTGAGTTTGTTCACTTGTATTGGTGCTCCATCCGTTTCCCTGCAGAAGTTGAATTGAAAGAGGGTCGAAAATATCATCATCGTCATCACCATCGCCCTCAGCAGCAACATTCGGAGACTTTTTCACCATGCCTATTCACATGCAGTGCTCGTCATGAGAACAACGAACGACAATGGCATTGATGGCTGGCGATGAACTAATACCCGGGCCCATACCACCCCTCTCCCACCCCCTTCGAATATTGTTGTTGCAACGGACAAACAATCAACATCATCAGAGACCTTGTCACAATGAGAGTTTAATGTAAAGAGAGAGCAGAGGACTGGCACTCAATAAATTTTCAAATATGAGAGAAGATATTTTCCTCTATATAGAGAACCATTTAACGGTATACCTTGTTACAACAAATTTATAAACGAACGATTATGTGTGTGTGTGTGTGTATCCGAACAAGCATTCGCCTGCTGCCCATGTAGGAGAGCATTTTTTATGCTTTTCCAAGTTCATTTCAATATTGAAAGGGTTTTAAATTAAAACGAGGGTTGTAAACTGGGGTTGGCTGGGTTTCAAATAAGTACACAGCAGAATTCGTTTATACTTTAGGGTACATAATATAAAACGATCTGTCATGACTTGTATCTGCCTTTTAATTGAATGATTATTTCTTTTCATAGAAATATCAAATAAAATTGATTGTCACAGAGGAAAGGAATGGGAAAAATGAAATAACTAACTTCATATTTGAAATATGAGGTTCAAAGTGGACGTTTCTATTTGAAAACAATTATTTTTGAGATTTTTTATTGGAATTAGGGATATGTTGGCAGTCGAAAAGAACAGTTGATTCAACACGAATTGGAATCCGTGAAAAATTAATGTTTTTTTTAAAAACTTGAGAAAGAATATTTTAAAATGCGCTTTAAAATATTTCCAGAAACACTGTTTTAGAAGTTTTTGGGACCGTCGTATGAGGTTGAGTACTGCAATAATTAAAAATATATAAAAGAAGTTAAAAAGTATCAGTCGATTCTGCCAGCAGATCTATACCCTCAGTCAATGTTCGATTATTTAAAAATATTTTGACTTCTGTTATGATTATTGAAATTGTTGACCCTCTATGGCGTAGGTTCCGAAGGAATGGGCCAATATTGTCCATTTCGTATCGGACCTAAATAAATTTGATAAAAAAAATATATGGCACGTCGATATATATTTTTTTATCAAATTTATTTAGGTCCGATACGAAATGGACAATATTGGCCCATTCCTTCGGAATATATGAGATATGCGATAATTTTAGAAAATATTAAAATGTGTATGAGGTACCAGATATAGTCGACCGAAGTATTCCATTTTCATACTTCTTTTAATACAGATAAAAATACAAGTATGGGCAAAATTATAAGAAAATCGAAAATTTATATCCAATTTTATGCGAAATCATAAATTCCATATACATCTCAGGTTTCTGGTTGAGAGAAATATTTAGATATGGCAGGTTGAAATGAATCGCTGACTTGTTTCGGAAGTTATAACAGATAAAAGTATTCTAAATTGTGGCATTTGTGGGTGAGGATGCTTATTTCGGATTTTATGGTCGTTTTGGTTATTCAAAACTTTGCCTTTGTGGGGGAGGACCCAGATGGAAAATTCCGATCTCTACCATCTTTATAACAGATCTTGAGTTAATGGAAATATTGAAATGTACCAAGTCTGAATGGAATCGGGTAATTATTTGGCGTTTTATGAGCTTCATGGTTTTCAATATTTTGACCCTTTATGGGGGCGGTACCAGAAGAAATGGTCCGATCCCTATCACCTTTATAAAAGATCTTGTGTTGATTGAAATATTGAGCTATACCAAGTCTGGAATGGAATCGGATGTTAATATCGTGTTGTATGAGCTTCATAGATATTCAAAATTTTAACCCTTTGTGGGGAAGGTGCTAGAAGGAGTGGACCCGTAAATCTCATCTTCACAGCAGATCTTGTGTTAGTAGAAATAATGGGATGTGTGAAATATGAAGAGAACCAGATGCTTATTTCGGATTTTATAACCGTTTTGGTTATTCAAAACTTTGACCTTTGTGGGGGAGGACCCAGAAGGAATGTTCCGATCTCTACCATCTTTATAACAGATCTTGAGTTGATGGACATATTGAGATATACCAAGCCCTGAATGGAATCGGATGTTAATATCGGGTTTTATGAGCTTCATGGATATTCAAAATTTTGACCCTTTGTTCGGAAAGTGCTAGAAGGAGTGGACCCGTAAATCTCATCTTCACAGCAGATCTTGTGTTAGTAGAAATAATGGGATGTGTGAAATATGAAGAGAACTGGATGCTTATTTCGGATTTTATAACCGTTTTGGTTATTCAAAACTTTGAACCTTTGTGGGGGAGGTACCAGAAGGAATGGTCCTATCTCCACCATATTCATAACTGATCTCGTGTTGATAGAAATATTGAGATGGGCCAAGTATGAATTGAATCAGATGTTAATTTCGCGTATTATGAGTTTCATGAATATTCAAAATTGTTACCCTTTGTGGGGGAGGTACTGGAAGGAGTGGACCGATATTATTCATCTTCTCACCAGACTTTTAGTTAATAAAAATATTTTAATGTGTGAAGTTTGATAAAAACCGGATGCTTATTTCGGATTTTTTAATCGTTTTGGTCGTTTTAAAATTTAGATCCTTTGTGGGGGAGATACCAGAAGGAATGGTCCGATCTCTACCATCTTTATAACAGATCTTGTGTTGATAGAAATTGAGGTGTGCCAAGTCTGAATTGATGTTACTTTTTTTGTTTTATGAGCCCCATGAATATTTATTTTTTTTGTAATATTTTTTTTTTTTTTTGGGAATTTCGACCTTTTGTGGGGGAGGTACCAGAAGAAGTAGACCGATATATTCCATCTTAGCACCAGACATTGGGTTAATGTACATTTGGGGATGTGTGAATTTTGAAGACAATCGGACTCTTACATCACAATTTATGAGAGTTGTAATTATTCTAAATTTTGCCCATTTGTGGGAGAGGTACCGGAAGGAGTGGACCAATATTGACCGTTTACGAACCAGACCTAGCACTGACGCAAATATTAGGATTTGCAAAGTTGGAGCAAAATCGGATTATCGCTTCTCTATCTGTGCAAAAAAATATATTTTTTTGAAAATTTCGACAATTTGTGGGGGAGGTACCAGAAGGAGTGGACCGATATATTCCATCTTCACACCAGACCTTGGGTTAATAAAAATAATTAGGATGTGTGTAAATTGAAGACACTCGGACACTTACATCTCATTTTATACAAGTTGTAATTATTCTAAATTTTGACGCTTTGTAGGTCAGGTTCCTGATGGAGTGGGCCGATATTGCACATTTTCTCACCTGACCTAGCACTGATGCAAATATTGGAATTTGCAAGGTTTAGACAAAATTGGATGATCCTTTCTATTACTGTGCAGTATTTTTTTTTTATGAAAATTTCGATCTTTTGTGGGGAGGTACCAGAAGGAGTGAACCGATATTGCTCATCTCCGAACTCGATCTAAATTTGATAATAATATTACGATGCACCAAGTTTCGACCAAATCGGTTACTACCTTCGAGAGTTATCGTGTGCACGAGCCAACCAGACAATGGAAGGACGGACGGACATCCCTAGATCGACAAATGTCCTGAAACGAATTTTTTCCAAAAATTCCTAGGGTCTAACAACGTTTTTTGCGATGAGGCTCGTTTTGATATATACCCTCTCTAGCCATATGGCTGAAGGTATAGGAATACATGACTCAGTTGCTGTGAAAATCCCCGACTCCACCTCACAAAACATTCTGCGAAAATACCAAACTCAGTCCCTTAAAAATCCATGAATCCGTTCCTCAAAATCTTCCTTCAAAAAATGTACGACTCGGCCTCTCAAAAATTCTTTAAAAATCCACGATTGCAATTAAAAATAGCGGATTATTACCAAAAATAGACTCTAAAAATTGGTATTTGGAGTTCGCAATAGGCCTTCTCTGACAAGTAATTGGTTATACAGTTTCAAATTTTCGTATGGGCCCCCATATAACAGTACCACCCGATATTCGTTATTTCAATAATATTAGAGGCATGCAAAGTTTCTCCCGAATTGTGAAGTGTATTAAAAGTTCGCCCCGGGCCGGAACTTAGCTGTTTTTATGCCCTACACCACAAGGTTGTCAGGGTATTCTTTGTACATTTGTTTGTAACAGGCAAAAGGAAACGAGATAGACCCATAGTTCCTTTTGATGATCTGCATATAATCACATTCTGAGTCGATTTTAGGGTATTATGTCTTTGTGCATTTGTTTGTAACAGGCAAGAGGAAACGAGATAGACCCATAGTTCCTTTTGATGATCTGCATATAATCACATTCTGAGTCGATTTATGCATGTCCGTCCGTCTGTCCATGTATTTTTGTAAACAAAGTACAGTTCGCATTTATTGCCCTATCCAGATGAATTTTTGCACAAATCATTTGTTTTGTTTTTTGGCCCAAGAACGATCCCTATTGAAATTGGAGATAATCGGACAAAATTTAGATATAGCTCCCATATATATATCTTCGTCCGATTTGCCTTTTATTGTGCACCAAACGTGTAATATCAGTGCGAATATTATGGAATTTTGCACGTACGATCAGATTGGACCTCAAAATAAGTATGCCAAATTTGATCGAAATCGGTTCAGATATAGCTATAGCTCCCATATATATATATTGTTCATCCGATTTGTTATTTATGTCCTCCGCAGCCGTTATATGCACTCTGTAACAACAATATTTGGGGAAAAACATCAAATACAGCTCAGAAATACATTTGCTAAATTTTATCGAGATCGGTTCAGATTTGGATATAGCTCCCATATATAACTTCGTCCGATTTACCTTTGATTGTGCACCAAACGTCTAATATTTGCCCAAATTGGATGAAATTTTACACTTACGTCCGAATTGAATCTTGAAGCTAGTATGTCAAATTGGGTGAAGATCGGTTCATATATAGCTATAGCTCCCATATATACTGTTCATCCGATTTGTCATATTTGTTACCCACAGCCGTAACAACGATATTCAGGGAAATATATCAAATACAGCTCAGAAATATCTTTGGTAAATTTTATAGAAATCTGTTCCGATTTGGATATAGCTCGCATATATATCTTTATCCGATTTCATATTAATTGTGCACCAAAAGGGCAATACAAGTCTGAATTTAAAAGATACAAATGCTTCGGCATATTTAGTCCTTTGAACTTTAAATTATAATTATAATCATAGCGTGCAGGATTGAATTCTCCCATAAAAACTTTTAATTGTTATGCGCAGCTCTACTAAAATAGCAAAGTGGTGTAGGGTATCATAAAATCGGCCCCGCCCGACTTTAAGACTTTCTTTACTGGTTTCGGGATGAGGTAGTGAAATTATGGATCACTTTTTGAAGACCTTATTTAATAGAAGGTCTTTCAAAGGATTCTAATGGATTATCTGTCATTAGACAAACTTTAATGGGTTTTCTACCTGTGGACCACCTTGGATTGGTATTTTCTGCATAGAAAACTTAGAAAGTATTTTTCAACCAATGGAAAGTTTTCGATCTCTAGAAGAGAACGATACATTTTTCTAAAAAAAATCTGATGTTTCGTTGAAGTGGTTGATTTCATCGATATTATTACAGAATATGATGCCCTGCAACTTCCTGTCATGGGCTTGCTTGTCTCCAATTTTAGACTTGTGAACAATATTTTTTCCATATTTGCTTAGAGTTTGCACAGGCAGTCACCAACACACACACACACACACACACTCTTTTGCTAAGGGTGACTAATACGATGCATCATCATTTTCTTTTACACTCGAAGGGAAAATCATTATCATCTACCATGAAGCAGATATTTATTTACATGACAGGATAAAACAACAGCAACATTATCATCCGAGCCATCAACAATAACAACAAGCCTGGCAATGGCAACAAATCCACTCTTCCAATGAAAAACCTTAGTTGGCTTTGTGTTTGCCAACGAAAATAATAAAACGGGTATTTTATCGTTTTCACAGATGCTTCCAACACACACACACACGCACACACACAATGCCAATTGCTGCAGCTTACGTGTACTTCCATCCATCCATTTTACTTACTTAAGGTACCACAAAAAAGGATCATTTTGCATTTCTGCGCAGCATATGTTTCATTTGATGGTCCTTGTTTGCTCTCCCATCCTGGATTGTGGCAATGCGAGGATACGAAGTTAAATGTGTGTTGATATTGGTGGGTATCTGTGTTGTATGTATGTATATCTCTCGGAGTGCCAGTCTGTGTGTGTGGTGAAACTTGTGAGAGTTCGCTTTTTCTCTTGTTTTCAACTTTCCACACAATTCGCTCCTTTTTGCAAGCACATACATACATACATACACACATAACAGCTACCTACCTAGATCCTGTGTGTGCGTGTTCTTAATTTTCTGACTCTCAATATCTACACTTGGTCTCTCAATTGTTGGCTGCTCCTCTCTCATTCGTTTTCGCTCTCATTTACATAGCTACTCCATTTTAGTTTGCAATTTAAGTTCTCTTCTTCTTTTTCGTCGTCGGCTCGATTTTCATCAGGCCGAGTCCGAGATAGGTACAATGCAACAACAACAACAACAACAACAGCAGCAACACGACAACAGGATGTGTGTTCGGGGAAAAAAGCATAGAGCCAAAAGGCTGATGATGTTGCCATAGTCATCCATGGCTGGCAGGCCGACTGCCTGCTGTCGCTCACAATGCTGGCTGGCTGTTTGGCTGCCTGGCTGGTGATGATGGAAATTTGCTAAAGTACAGTTGGAGCCAAAACATGGCGATTGTTCTTGCATGGCTGCTGTCGCTTCTGAAATTGGCAGGAAAGTTTGTTTTATGCATTGGCCGCCTGCGACTGAGGGTTGTTTTCCATGAGGGGAGTCGTGCTGTTGCCGTTCTGATGATATTGTTTTTTAGTTGTTTTTGTTGTGAGGATACACAACTCCTCCTGTAGTGTGGCTTGCCCGAATAGAGATCTGTTTGATTGTTAAATACGTCTGTGTGTGTGTGTGCCTATGGGCGTATATATACACACAGCTATTGTTGTATCCTGCTAATGTCCTGCTGGATGATGATTCATCCATTTGCAATGGAAAAAAAGTTCGTTTGACACAAACATTTCGTGGAAAATTGTGAAAAACGTCAGGATCAATTTTTACATGGGTTTTCCCATGACGAATTTTACAAGGACAAAATACATACTTACCTACGATTACATATACATATGTATGTGACATGAAATGTTTTTGGATATAGAGCAAACATTTCGTTAAAAAAGCCTTGCTCTCCGCCCGTAAAATATTCCAAAAATTTACAAAATTTGAAAAATAAAATTAAAACCAGTAAAGAAAGTCTTAAAGTCGGGCGGGGCCGACTTTATGATACCCTACACCACTTTGCTAATTTAGTAGAGCTCCGCATATCTACTAAATGTTTTTATGGGAGAATTCAATCATATACGATATGATTATAATTATAATTTAAAGTTCAAAGGACTAAATATCTGACTAAATTTGCCAAAGCATTTGTATCTTTTAAATTCGGACTTGTATTGGCCATTTGGTGCACAATTAATTTGAAATCGGATAAAAATATATATGGGAGCTATATCCAAATCGGAACCGATCTCGATAAAATTTGACAAAGATATTTCTGAGCTGTATTTGATATATTTCCCTGAATATCGTTGTTACGGAGTGCATATTACGGCTGTGGGTAACAAATATAACAAATCGGATGAACAGTATATATGGGAGCTATAGCTAAATCTGAACCGAATTTGACATACTAGCTTCTAGACTCAATTCGGTCGTAAGTGCCAAATTTCATCCCATTTGGGCAAATACTAGACGTTTGGTGCACAATCAAAGGTAAATCGGACGAAGTTATATATGGGAACTATACCCAAATCTGAACCGATCATGATAAAATTTGGCAAAGATATTTTTGAGCTGCATTTGATATATTTCCCCAAATATTGTTGTTACAGAGTGCATATTACGGCTGCGGAGGACAAAAATAACAAATCGGATGAACAATATATATGGGAGCTATAACTATATCTGAACCGATTTCGATCAAATTTGGCATACTTATTTTGATGTCCAATCTGATCGTACGTGCAAAATTCCACACTATTCGGACAGATATTACACATTTGGTGCACAATAAAAGGCAAATCGGACGAAGATATATATGGGAGCTATTTCTAAATTTTGACCGATTATCTCCAATTTTAATAGGGTTCGTCCTTGGGCCAAACAAATGATTTGTGCAAAATTTCTGGATAGGGCAATAAATGCGAACTGTACTTTGTTTACAAAAATACATGGACAGACGGACAGACGGACGGACGGACATGCATAAATCGACTCAGAATGTGATTCTATGCAGATCATCAAAAGGAACTATGGGTCTATCTCGTTTCCTTTGGCCTGTTACAAACAAATGCACAAAGACACCTTGTGGTGTAGGATATAAAAAAATAAGAATTACGATAAAAGGCCAGCAGATCATAAAAGTGGAGCTAAAAATTGTAGAGGCACGCTCAAAAGGTTTAGACTGCAAAGGCCAGCAGATCATAAAAGTGGAGCTAAAAATTGTAGAGGCACGCTCAAAAGGTTTAGACTGCAAAGTATCCTTAATAGAGGAGACAATTCCAACACCTCCTCCACGTTTTTTTTTTTTTTTGAAAATTTCGGATTTCGTTTTCATGGAGTCCTTGCATTTTAGGTAAATATTATCTTCGGCAATATTACTAATAACAATACGAGAAATATTTTCACCAAGGCTTTGAACCCTCAATCGGAGGACGGAATGGGTCTCTTTAGCCCTTTTCCCAAAAATGATTAACTTTTACAGGGTTAATCTACTTTAAGAGGATTTATTTGAAGTATAAAGCTGCTATCAGACGATAAGGGTTTTACATATGTGCTGTCACATTTATTATCCACGTGTATTTCCCTGTGTATGTCAAAATTGCCATTTTACATATGACTCACAATTCTTGCTATCACACTCTAGCATATGTTTTTTTTATACCCTCAGCCATATGTCTAGAAAGGGTGTATATCACGTGCCTAGTCGAAATAACAGTTTTAGACTCTAGGTCTCTTTGGACCAAATCTGTTTCACGATTTTTGGAGTCGATCTAGCAATCTCCGTCCCTCCGTCCTTCTGTCTGTCTGGCTGGTGCGCACGATAACTCTAGAAGGTAGTATCCGATTTGGCCCAAACTTGGTACATCGCAATATTTTTGTCAAACTTAGATCGAGTTGGGAGATGGGCAATATCGGTCCACTCCTTCTGGTACCTCCCCGACAAAATATCGAATCTTTAAAAAAATATATTTTCTGCACGGAAATAGAAAGGAGAATACGAATTTGCTCCAACTTTACAAATCCTAATATTATTGTTGCAAAATGGTCAGGCTTAATCTCTTAATTGTTGTTTTTATTGAGAACGATGGTAATGTTTACCAGGGGGTAAGGCAGGGAATACCTAGGTTTCGGAAAGAGACAGCAATCCTCATCAGTTCCCTTGTATTTGTCTGGGATATTTTCTACAGAAGTTATTTTAAAAATAACTTCTATGGCAAACAAAACTTTTTTTACCCAAGTGACGAGATCGTAAGCTCAATAGAAGAGGAACCAAAGCTTACGATCTCGGTAAAGCTTGCTTGGGTAAAAAAAAGTTTTTTGTCATAGAAGTTCTTAAAAAAAAAAAAACTTCTGGCCATTTTGCAAAAACAAAATATTATGGTATCCCGAAAAAACAAGCCAACACTGTTCTAAAACAATATCGGTCCACTCCATCAAGTACCTCCTCCACAAAGGGTCAAAATTTTGAATAATTATAACTCTTGTAAAATGTGTTGTAAACGTCCGACTGTCTTCAAATTACACACATCACAGTATTTTTATTAACCCAAAGTCGGGTGTGAAGATGGAATATATCGATCCACTCCTTCTGGTACCTCCCCCACAAAAGTGACAACATTTTGAATATTCATGAAGTTCATAAAACACGAAATGAATATCTGATACCATTCAAACTAGGCACATCTGAAAATCTCCATCAACACAAGATCTGTTGTGAAGATGGAATATATCGGTCCACTCCTTCTGGTATCTCCCCCACAAAAGGGTCTACATTTTCAATAACCATGAAGCTCATAAAACGCGAAATTGACATCCGATTCCATTCAGACTTGGCGCATATCAATATTTCTATCAACACAAGATCTGTCATAAAAATTGTAGAGATCGGACAATTGCTTCTGGTACCTCCTCCACAACGGGCCAGAATTTTGAATAACTGTGAAGCTCAGATAATCCCAATATTTCTATCAATACAATATCTGTTGTGAAGATGGGATATATCGGTCCACTCCTTCTGCTACTTCCCCCACAAAGGGTCAAAATTTTGAATATTCTTGAAGCTCATAAAACGCGGAATTAACATCCAATTCCATTCAGACTTGGTACATCTCATAATTTCTATCAACACAAGATCTGTTATGAAGATGGTAGAGATCGGACCACTCCTTCTGGTACCTCCCGCACAAAGGGTCTAAATTTTGATAATTAAGAAGCTCGTAAAATGCTCGTAAAAACTATTCGATTCTCTTCAAATTTCACACATCCCATTATTTGTACTGACAGAATGTCTGCTGTGAAGATGGGATACATCGGTCCTCTTCTTCTGATACCTCCCCCACAAGTGGTCAAAATTTTGAATATCCATGAAGCTCATAAAACACGAAATTGACATCCGATTCCATTCAGACTTGGCACCTCTCAATATTTCTATCAACACATGATCTGTTGTAAAGATGGTAGAGATCGGACTATTCCTTCTGGAACCTTCCCCGCAAAGGGTCGAAGTTTTGAATAAGCAGAACGATTATAAAATCTAAAATAAGCATCCGATTTTCTTCATATTTTACACATCCCATTATTTCTACTAACACGAGACCTGCTGTAAAGATGGTAGAGATTGAACCATTTCCTCTGGTACCTTTCCCACAGAAGAAGGCTAAATAAGCATCGAACTCTATTCAAAATTTCACACACACACACAAACATTTTGGCTAACACAAGATCTGGTGTGGAGATGATATATATCTGCGAACTCCTTAGTATATGTTTTTAGGTTGTTAATATATATTTTTATACCCTACACCATACATAGTATGGAGGATATATGAAGTTCGTCATTCCGTTTGTAACTAATCGAAATAATGATTTTAGACCTAACGATTTAGCTCTATCCGTCCGTCTGTTGTAATCACCTTAGAGCCAAAACGAATTGAGATAGGAAGCTAAAATTATACACAGATCAGGCTTTTGTCTGCAGTCTGGTCAAGTCCGAAGATGGGCCATATAGGCCCACGATATCGTAATGACCCCATACAAAGGTACCCCCAATATTCGGTATTTTGGTATTTTTAAGCACATTTTTCAATGGAATTATCTGAACTTCTACACAAAGAGTTCCTTCTTAGTACTTTACCCCCTGGAAGAGAATTATCGATATAGGTCCACGATATCGCATACCCCCCATACAATGGTACTTAATTGATTTTTTACTTGCTATACAAACAAGCCTCCCTTTGAGAGATCTGGGGCTGGATTCTTGTTCTAGAAAATTTAGAATTAAAAATATTCAGGTATTTTCTTTAGAAGATTATTAGATTGACATTTCTTTCCTCTAAAATATTTAATTTCACGTTTTCATAGAACAAGAATTTAGGTGACCTATATATAAAAAAAAAATAAGATTGAAATCGATTTTAATCAACTTTGGTCTAAATTGAAAATCTGGTTTTGACTGATTAGGAAAAAATTAAAAAGTCGACTTTCCCTTGAAGGCAAAAAGTCTAAAACTCGATTTTTGTTTTCCGCCTATACTTATATATTTCCTATGACAGATCTCCAATGTCTTTCCAATTTCATATCACCATAGATATGTTCACATTTCTTCATACAGAACCCCACAAACTCCCATACCTATAGCGATATACGAAAACCTCAAACATAGCAGTAGCAAAAAAAACCCAACGTCGAAATGACGAAAAACCAACAGCAAATTTGAACAGACCAACAGCAACAACAACAAACAAAAAAGCCAACCTACAAAAATGTTCTTAATGATCTCCCCCTAATGATTTCAATAAATAAATTTTAACTTCGGCGCTCTTTTCTCTCCTCTCCCGTAAAAGCAGCTGACCCACCAACGATACGATGATATGCTTGACATTTCACTGGGGGGTTTTATTTGTCGGTGTGTTGTTGTTGCTGCTGCCGATGATGATGATGTTGTTGCCTATGCCAGCAGAATAACAACGAACGAACGAACAACACAGACTTCGAACTTCCCACTAAAATGAAGCACCAGCGCACCGCATAACATACATTAGCTATTCTTGGCAGCAGCAACAAAAACGACAATAACAACACAATGGCAATAACGAAAAGAATACGGCACGTCATCCATCCATCCATCCAGCCAAACAAACAAACGAACGGCAACGGCGAAAAATCACAACAACAACAAATAATCATAATAATGATTTGTATATTGAGTAGAGAGTGTGTTGAATAAAAAAAACAAGAGGAGGGCTTTCATATGAAGCACAAAAACGTTCTCTGTCTCACTGTGCGACTGCTGCTTCTTCTTCGTTTTTGGTTTTCCAGTTTTGTTTTTTCATTATTATATTTTTAACACACAACAATATTTCTGTGGAAAAAATATAAATGATTTCAGATCATACATAAAATAGCAATAACAACAACAACAACATCACAACAGCAACGCCAATAAAACACCGCAACACAAAATACATACCACCGACGACAATCATCAGAAAAATCGTTCGTCAACGAAAAACTTAACAAGGGAGTTTTTGCGGCCAGCGTCGCAGTTGACAGCTGATGTTGTTAAACAAAAACACTCACAGGCACACACATCCAGTGAACACTCACATTCCATACAGCAACAACACGGATGGCAATAAAATGTAGGGGTACAGTGGGCAACAGCAACAACAACCACATCAACCAATAAAGTAAAGCATGAAGTGATATTGTCATGTTCGTTCGTGCGGAGAGCACGACGTCAACACAAAACGTAAAAGGGAAGTTCCAACATTTGCTTGCCATACTTACACACTCTCAGTGGAGAAAAAGCAGGCATACACACGCTACACAAAATAATAATGGCTGATTTTTGTAGGTAGAAAATTGTGTTAAATTTTTGCTGGTGTTGTTGCTTTTTTGAAAGTTTTTCTTCCTCTTCTTCTCTGCTTCGTGGTGATGTTGGAAATTTTTCGGTTTTTGAACAATCGCACACACACACATGTCCACAGCGTAGAGTGCTTTGTTGTGTGAAATTCAGGCTTTTCATCGTCATATATATTTTTTTGACATCACTCGTGGTTATGAGAGGAAATTCTCTCATTTTCAAACAAATGTAATGGCTCCCTTCGTCTGTCTCTCTCTCTCTCTATGATATGTTTTGTTTGTTCCCTACTCCACCATTCAGAGGATTGTTGTTGTTTGGTTTGTGCAAAATGCTGTCATTTGAACGTTTTCGACCAGAAAAAATATTTGGGGTAAAATTTTATAATAATTTAAAAATAAATAATTTTCTTTAGATATATTTAAAAACAAGTAAAATAGTATCAGTTGGCTTTGCCAACAGATTTATACCCACAGCCTTGAGTTATGATTATTAGAAATGGTGACTCTTTATAGGAGATGTTCCGAAGCAGTTGGCCAATAAAGACCAATTCGTATCAGACCTAAGACTGATATAGATTTGGACTACATCGACTACTTCCTGTACTTTATATGAATTATGAGTAAATTTTTGGAAAATGGGGAATTATGTGTGAGGTAACAGATAAAGCGGACCAATTATTTCATTTTCTTCTAATACAGATAAAAATATTGGTATGTGCGTTTAAAGGAAATCGAACATTTATCTCGAATTCTATTCGGAATCGTAAATTTCTATAAATTACATATTCATATCAGATTTCTGGAGGAATATAAAGATGTAGCAAGTTGTACTGAATCGCCGACTTGTTTCGCAAGTTATGACAGATATAAGCATTGGGAATTGTGACCCTTTGTGGGTGAGGTACCAGAAGGGGTTTCTATGTGGGAAATGTGAAGAGAGTTGAATGCTTATTTCGTTTTCTTTGAGGGTTTTGTTTTTTCAAAATCTTGAACCCTATGTGGGGGAGGTACCTGAAGTAGTGGATCGATATATCCCATTTTCAGATCAGACCTTGAGTTAGTAAAAATATTGTGATGTTTGTAATTTGAAGAGAACCTGATGCTTATTTAGGATTTTATGATCTTTTAGGATATTCAAAATGTTGACCTTTTGTGGGAGAGATACCAGAATGAATAGTCCGATCTCTACCATCTTTATAACAGATCTTATGTTGATGGAAATATTGAGATGTGCCAAGTCTGAATGGAATCTGATGTAATTTCGCGTTTTATGAGCTTCATGAGTATTCAAAAATTGTACCCTTTGTGAGGGAGGTGCCGATATAACCCATCTTCCCACCAGACCTTGGATTAATAAAAGTATTGGGATGTGTGTAATTTGAAGAGAGCCGGATGCTTATTTCGGATTATATCATCGTTTTCGTTATTTAAAACTTCGACCCTTTGTGGGGAAGGTACCAGAAGAAATGGTCCGATCTCTACCATATTTATTGACATGTACCACCTCGGAATGGAATCGGATGTTAATTTCGCGATTTATGAGCTTCATGGATACTAAAAAAATTTGACCCTTTGTGGGGGATATACCAAAAGTAGGGGACCGACAAATCCCAATTTCTCAGCAGTCCTTGGGTTAATAAAAATATTGTGATATGTGTAATTTGAAGACAATCGGACTCTTTCTTTGAATTTTATAAGAGTTATTATTTAAAATGTTGACCCTTTGTGGGGGAGGTACTTGATGGAGTGGAGCGATATTGTTCATTTTCGCACCTCACTTAGCACTAATGCAAATACAAGGATTCGCAAAGTTGGAGCAAAATTGGATTATCCTTTCTCTTTCTGTGCACTGAATTATTTACTTTGAAAATTTGGGCATTTTGTATAGGAGGTACAAGAAGGAGTGGACCGGTACTGCCTATCTCCGAAATCGATCTAAATGTGACAATAATATTACGATGTACCAAGTCTGCCTCAAATCGGATACTCCCTTCAAATGTCCTGTTTTTTCGATGAGGCACGTTTTGTCCGTATCAAATGATATATACCCTCTCTAGCCATATGGCTGAGGGTATAAAAAGTGTGGAATTTATAATATAATCTAGAAAGCAAGAAAATAAATGTTTTTACTACCAATGACCGATTTTTTCCTATATAATATTGAAACAAAAATCAAAAGCTGGAGATTCTTGTAGGTTCTGGAACAGAGCAATGTCATCTAAATATTTTTATTTGAAATTAAATAACACATATCGTGATATTTATGCTTAACTCCAAAGTTTTTTTAATAATTACCTCATCAAATTTTTTAAGAAAAATAGTTTAATACCTACTGTTTTGTTACGAAATTTAATTGTCCTTAGATTTTTAAATTTTCTAAATTATTACGTTTTCCATGAAAATTTTTGGATGAGTCGGACTTAACCGAAAAATTTTGCTCGATTTTAATTTATTCTTTTTTTTTTTTCTTCCATAAAAATTAAAAATTTTTCTTAATACCTGCACAATTTAAAATATTGTCCAAAAAGAATTAAAAACTCTTAACATCATACCACAATCTTCTGACGATCACAAGAATAATTGCATTGATTTCCTCAAATTGGCTAAAATGTCATATTTTTCCAAAAGAAATGGCAACGCTGCTCATTATGTATTGTATTGTGTTTTTGGCGCCCATTCCCTTTGCATTTTAATTTCCCACCTTTCTCTTCCACACACTCTCTCCCATCAGCCAGCCGACCTCTTTTAACGTCGTTTGACAAACAATCTCATGAGTTTGTGGCGCTCTTTATTGGGTTAAGGCTAGCTATGTATGTAACTTTGCCAACATACATACACACACACACAGCCATACATATGGTTTTGTACATTTGTAAGTGAAGCATTACTGGTTTTGTGAAAAGAGTGCTGTTTTTGTTGTTATATGATGTTTTTACTCGGCTGCGCTGCAATTGTTGTTGGTGTATTTGCATGTGTGTGTGTGTGTGCGGTGTGCTGCTGACTGACTGGCTTCGTTTGTTGAGTCGTTTCAGTGATGTTGGCTCCGTTTTGCTTAGTTTTTCATAAGGCTTTCAAGTGAACGGTACATTTTCGGTAAATTTCACAATTTTTATACTGCTACAACAACAACAACACAAAATTGGGGAGCCTTCGCATTACTTTTTCAATTCTTTCCTCTATCCGTACTCTTCGTTTCTCTTTAATGTTTTCAAATCGATAATTTGCTTGGTGCAATTGAAGTTGCAACAAAAAATAAATGAAACATAAACAAGGAAAAACAACAAACGGCTTTATTAACAACAATTAAATGGTAAATTTCTAATTTTCTTGTGAAATATAAACAAATTTAAATGAAAGAAGAAAAAAAAAACAACAAAAAGAGCTTGATTAATTTTCCCCTGTCTCGAAGAGAGTGATTTTGTGAAAATATCATTGCAAGAGAGTGAGTGTTTTAAAGAGTGCAAAAGAAAATAGAAGAGCGAGACAGAGAGTGTGTCATATAAAGAGAGGGAGAGCGCACTCAATGAGTTTCGATTGAGTTGTGTACACTCCTCGGTTCACTACTTCGCCTTGACGAGGGAAAATAACGCTTTGTCGCTTTAGTTGCGTTCGAGCTCTTGGAGCTTTTTGGTGTGTTTGCGCTTCTTTTTCTAAAACAAACCCAAAACAAAAGAAATTCATAGAAATTTCACTTTTTACCTACCTACATACATATATAGAAAAACCAACAACAATTCAACTATATTATACATAAATGTGAGTGTGTGTGCCCCTGTTTTTTCAACTTTTCCATGGGTGTAGAGATGTGTGTGCGTGCGTCCGTGCTTTTAAGCAAGAGTTTTTCAATATAATTTAAAATAAAAGGAAAAATGTTAAAGAAAAATATGAAAAAATATATAAATTTACAAGAATAATAAAAAATACATTATTTTTTTGCACAAAGAAAGAAAAACAATGTGCTGCAAATAAATAGAGAAAAAAGTTACTCTAAAAGTGTCAAATATTATTAACCAAAAATTTCCCCCTTGGATTATTTCAAAATTTAAAAACGATCTTCATAATTTTTCATAGAGAGAAAAATCAATTTTTTTTCTTCTACAATTGTAGTCGCCTCTGTTCGTCGTCGCTGTGGTCTCCGTCGTCGTCGTTGCTTCGTTGTTGAGAGGTGTGAGTTTTGTTGGTGTGTGTGTGTATTACTTTGGTGAAGTGTGTGCTATTTTTATAAATGAAAAACATCCAAAAGAAAAAAGAAAACGAACGAAAAATGAAATTGAAGTCGTCGGGGAAGACAAGACAAGCATAAAAAGAAGAAGAAAAAAAGAGCTATGCCAAAAAAAGAATGTGAAAAATAAAAGAAATTGAAAAGAAAGATGGGGAAAAACCCACATAAAATCATCATAATTGAGACGAAAAAACCCAAGCATAGAGTTGTTGAATCATAAAAACAAGAAAAAAAAAGAGAATGCAAAAGCAATAACTAAATGCAAAAACACCAACACAACAATAACAACAACAAGGACGTCACACGTCTGCAGCAACATACAACAATTATTGTTGTTAAACTCACCATCAATATTTTGTGGATTATTAAAAAAGCAACATCTAACTTCCCCTCTTCCCTTTTTTCTGACAAAAGGGCTCTTGTGAGTTATAACGGCTCTTTTCTTTCATTTTCTGGACTGTACTTCTCTCGTTCGTTTTATGTTTGTTTGGTATATGCAAAATGAATGTGGCAACTCTTAGTTTCTTTTGGTGGGGTTAATTTTTTATGTTGGGGGAAAAACTTTAATTGAAAGATGGATCCCTCCTTGGAAGGGAAACAAGATGATGTATAATGTTTGTGTCATAAGACAGGGGGACTAGATAAGTAAATATCGAAAAATAATAATCGATTAGTGTTGTCATCATTAGTTTGTTTTGAAGGAGGGAGAGAGAGGGATTTTAATCAGAAATCCCTTTGAGAAAATAGCAGGGAATCATTAGGAAAAATGAAATTTAATTAAAATTTAAGCTCGGAATGAATTAAAATGTAAGGGATAAACAACATAACACATTGATAATGTGTTCATTCCTATAACGTACAATAAAAGTGTGCTAAATTTTAAAATTTCGGAGGAAATTACTCCACTTTACAAGTCGGTGGTATATCAATGAATTGGAGAATTTCGCAATATCTTGCCGCTTATAGAAACGAATTTTTGTAAATGGAGGAGTTAATCCATTGTCAAACCGTACTTGGAAAATCAGTATCAACATTTTTGAGTTTTTTCTAGATTGAAACCAAGGCATTTCCAGATAAAAAGATGATTTCAGATAAAGAAATAAGTAAGAAATTACAATTTTTTAGCTCTTTTTTCTAAATAGAGGAAAAATTTCATTGCCATAAGTGTGGTATACACTAGCAAACTGTATGAAAATTCATCAGCATCAAAATTGGAAAAAGTGGAATTTTCAGAAAAAAGTAGTCTTTTTTTTTTTGATAAAAATAAATAAAATTAAAACTTATTTGTTGTTTTTGAAAAGAGGAAAAAATTCACATTTTTCTAATTTTTTTCAGATAAAAATAAATAAATACAAATTTAACATTTTTTTTTTTTGAAAAGAAAAAAAATTTGCAAATTTTCCTAAATTTATGAATTAGTTACTACATTATCTTAAGTGTGGTATACCCTAGTGAACCGTAGTTACGAAAATTAATATCAAATTTTTTCAAGTTATTTTTTTTTTTTTTTTTTTTGATAAAAATAAAAGCAATTACGAAACCCAAAAAAATCCATATTTTACGTGAGGCACAAACTAACTTCTTGCAGAAACGTTCACAAAAAACCACTAATTTATTAAGATTGGCGAAAAATAATGTTATTTGAGGTTTAAAACTGCTGAAATTGTAAAAATTTAAGGGAAAATGTTGGTTTTTTTTTAAATTTTTAACATAGTTTGCTTCAAATTTATTGGTAAAAAATAAAATCAAGCAAAAAACATGAAAAATTTTAAATAAGAATTTAAATATTTGGAAAATTTTGAATTTATTTTATAAAGATAAAAGTGACTTTAAATTATGAAAATATTTCAAACCAGATTAAAATTCAAATGACTGACCGTTTTAAAAACGGCAAATAATTGAGTCAAAATTCTTATAAAAATTAAAGCTTCAACAGACTAAATGAAAATTTCTCCCAAATTTAACAAAAATTTAAAATTCATTTCTTAAAAATTAAAAAAAAAAAGTTTCAAAATTAGGAAAAATATCAATAATGGAAAAAATTAAAATTTTTGAAATTTAAAAATATTAAACTAAAAACGAAATTTTTTGCAACTAATATATTTCAAACTACACAAAATCAATTTCAATGTTTTTTTTTTTTTTAATTTTATTTTCCCAAAATTAATTAAAATTTAAAATTGCTCTTTTTTTTGATTTTTTTTTTTCAATTAAAAAAATAATGATATATTTAATTCAATTTTATTAATTTTTTATTGAAATTTTAATTTAAAAAAAGTAAAATAAAATATTCTTAAAAAAATTTAAAACAAATAGAAAAATTTTCATTTTGAAATAAATTGCAATCTGAAATTAATTAAAAAAAATATTTATTAAATTTGGAGAAACTTTTCTCTTGTGGGCTAAAAATATTTTGATTAAAAAACGAGAAAAAATCGAATTCAAAATTTTTAAAGTTTGCATCCTATTTAGATTTGAGGATTCTAGATTCTTTATTTCCTTTGAATGGGTTCTAATAACTATTTCAAGTTTTAAAACATTTTTTAGCAAATATAGCTGCTTGTGAGATTCTTTGTCTTTGAGCCCTTTTTCATATTTTCATGGAATTTCAATTCATTATTATAATTTGTATTTATTTAATATTTATTGATTTCCAAAAATTTACTCAATTTGTGAAGTTTTGTTTGTGTTTCTATATTTTTGGGGAATTTTTTCCCTTTTTGGGAATTTTCGAAAAAAATTATCTTCTCTAGGAGAATGCCAATAAATTAAGTGGCAATACTTTATTTTTTCATTTCTTTTTCAACTTTGAAAATTCTTCATTTTATTTTCGTGTTTACCACCACCACAACATTATCATCTCTCCCCTACTCCCCTAACTGCATAATAGCGCGTCATTTTCCCACTCTTCTTCTTTTCATTATGCCATGGCAACACACCAGTCAAAAATATATGCCAGCGAACAAAAATGTATTTTTGTAGTTTTCAATTACGACCAACCGCCTCCGACAACTGTAGTAGTTTGTGGATGTTTTTCCAAAGACATGGAAAAAAATATGAAAAACTAAAAACTACAGAGCTATTAACTAAATTTTTGTAACAACCAACAAATATATGCTCTGGAACAATCTGTATTGAAAAGAGGTTTCAGAGGCCGCATTTTTTTTTTTTTTTCGAACAACTTTTTTGTTTTTAATGCAAAGAGAAAATTTTCATTTCGCTTTATGTTGTGGAGCTAAAATAAATGAGGAAAAACTATTCGGGAGCGAAAGTTTTAGTTGCCATGCTGTTCTCTTATTTTCTTGAATTCCCCACGATTTTATAAATTTTACTCTTTATGGTTTAAAGAGTTTGTTGCACACTCTTACGGAGTTTTTTGCCACTCTCTGCAAAATATCATTTTTTTCTCCTTTTTCTTGCTCTTTAGTACATTTTGTAAAAATTCTCTTTGCTTTTGCATTTCTCCAATTGATGGGTATTTCTTCTCTTGTTTGCATTTCCCCGTTTCTGTTTTTTTTTGTACAAACAACCCTTGTTGTTTGATCTACCACCCATAACAGTAAAGTTTTTCTCTCCCTCTCTTATCCACATAGGGCTTTGGGTAATTATGTTCTACCCTACTCTTTTACTCTTGTTGTGTTATTATTTGTTACAATGGCGGGAGGGTGGCATTGAATGTGTTGTGTGTGTGCTGCCTGCTGCTTCACATCCATGCATACATCGGCCGCCGTCTATTTCGTCAAGTAACTCAACGAGTAATCATCATCGTCAGTTCTATTTTATTTCGTACTGCAAATAAAGCTTGTTATGAGAGTGACAAAAAACATTAAAAATAATTACTATTATTAATAATTTTCTTCTCGGTTTCGCCGTTCTTAACTGCAGTTGGTTGTTTATTCGGTTGTGTCATTATGATTTAAACAAGTGTGAGTGTTTTGTTGTTTTTTTTTCTCTCCCTCTCCCATACATATATAATATTGATTGAGCGCAAAGGCGAAGAAGCAGAACAGAACAAAAATACATAAATTATATTTGTGCATTTGTTTGTTTCATTTCGTTTTTTCGTTTTTTTTTCTGTTTCATACTACTGACCCGTCGTCCGTCGCGTCGCTCTTCTTCTTTTCCACAACACCAACCATATCATCATGATGAGAATTTGCTATTGTGTTGGCTTGTTGTTTTTATTGTGTTGTGCTCAACTTGCTTCTGCTGCGCTGCCATTTTCGTGTTTGCTGCCTGGCCTGCCTGCCTGTTTTATATTTTATTATTTTTCGCAATACTTGAACTTGACCTTGAAATTACTGTGTTTTTATTATTATTATTATTATTTTTCGTTGTATGGTGGTGGGCAGGCAGGCATGGCTGGCAAGAACCAACAATAATAAACAATTTTGCATTATACACAAACACACATTATCATAAACAATAATTATAATTTTTTTTCTGTTTTATTTTTTTTAATGATTGGAGTTTTCATGTTTTATTTTTGACAAAATGCATTGTTTTAATGCCGGGAATAAAATTAATTGCTATTTTCACCATGATTTTTGGTTGGCAGTGTGAATGAGAAAGAGTGCTTTAGTTTTCATTGAAGAAATAACATTTCTACAATTCTTGCCTGAATCACTTGCTGGGATTTTCCTAGATTTATTTTCTTTTTATCCACTAGTTATGAAAATTAATTGAAATTAACATCAAAAGCCAAGTTTTTTCTCTTTCTCTTCTCCCCTCTTCATGTAATTCCACCGCCTGTTACAGTTTGATTGTCATTGCAAGTGTTATCGGAGGGATTTCGATAACAAATTGGTGATTTTGTTAATTTTCAAAGAAAAGTTTTTTTTTTTCTGCTGGAAATTGAAAAAAAATTGTGTAAAATTAAGTTATTTTTGTTGAAAAAGGATTTCTGATGTGGGTTATTAATAATTTGCAATAGTTCCAAGTAAATAACTATAATCAAAAATCACTATTGCTAAAACGTTATGTGATGAATTAACTTGTTGGTTTTTGGAGAAATCAGTGATAGTTCAAGTTTGTGATTAAATTCCCTAACATGCATTAATTGTAGGAAAATATTTAAAACATGAATAAAAATAGCATAAGGGACAATTCATACAATTTGAGTTATTCACATTGACCCATATTAGATTTATTTGTGTTCAACTATTATTAACACAATTTCAAAAGTGAAATCTATTTAATTCTCAATGAAAATAAATTTATATGTTATTTCAGAAAGTTTTCTTATTAGTTTGAAAGTTTTTTTTAATTAAAATTTATCACTACCCAAGATTTTGCCCCAACATATTTTTGTCTCTAATTTGCATCAAATCTCATTAGTTATCGAGATTGTAAGATAATATATCGATCTGCTGATTTTAAGTAATTCAATAATAACTTTTCTTTTCACATTTTTCATTAATATTTCTGGTCTGTCAGTGACAATGTTTGCCTCTCGGAAATTAATAGCGTTCTAGATTTTTTATAATTAATTTTGAAGATGCCAATAAAAAGGACGAAAGTCAATAATGCTCCATTCGATAAAATTCTAAAAAAATTTTTTTGATTCTATTCTTTAAGTCTTGATTGATATTTAGAAAAAATTTTGTGAAAGGTCCAATTGTTGGATTTACGGACAGTTTGTACATTTCGTTTCAAAAGTGTGTAAGATCGAATGAATTCCCCCCAAAAAATTAGTAGCTTTCATTCACAATTTTACTCAATAATAAATAATTCCTGTCCTTGTTATATCCCTAAACAAACAATGTGGCAACGTTGATGTGTTATCATTACTGATCGATAACAACATGGCCATGAACTATCATCGTCTATCATCTCTTCGGCTCTGGGTCATGTAAAAACGAAGTGTGTACCAACTCCTTTAAGTAATTCTAACAAAAAACATATTTTTATAGATAATCTATCATTTATTTTGTGTCCAGTGCTACTATATGCACATTGTGTACACGAGTGTTTCTTTGTAATGCAATTTGTTTTACTTTCCTCTCCCTCTCTAATCAGACAACCAGCACTCTTCTTGTCAAACAGCAGTCAACCAGTCGACTATAATTGGTGGGAATTCTTTGTTTCTTTCGTCAATTAAGAAGTGAATAATTATTATTCTGTTTGGCAAAATAAACCGGTGTCGGCCTTGATGTGAATCTCTCGTTAAAGAACAAAAAGAAATAAAATGGCAAAAATTGTGTGTTTTTGCCTTTTCAAGTTGTGCAAATGTCATGAATGACTAGCCGTGAATGTGGCGGCGATACAAAGACGACATTTATTTTCAATGAAATTTGAAAAATGTTTTAGAAAATTTTACAGTGTAAATAAAATGTTATTATTTTGAGGTTTGCTTGGAAAAAATCTTTTGCGGGGTAACACAAAATTAATTGAAAAATGTGATTATAATAGAGATTTCCTTTCCAATGCTCTCTCGTGTAGTAACTTACTCGTGTATGTCATCTTCATATATTCGATAATTGTTGCATTATTCTCTTAACCACCGTTATCGATTATTTCTCTAAACAGCTGTTTATTAAAGCAAATGCTTAAATTAGCTAAATTGTGAAACAAATTAAGCAGAAAAAGAACGTCACTAAATATTTGGTGGCATAAATCTATATAAATTAAACTCCCAACTAAACCAGTCACTTAATTATTCATTATTATAACGTCAAAGATTCTTTTCTTTTTGTCTTCTCGTGGGCGCGCATAAAAAAGAAAGTGCAAATTTATCAGGTTTTGTCTTGAAATTATCGCCAGCACACACAACAGAATGACACATAACGGTACTTTCTTTTTATCACTGTCCCATCGTCACACACACACAGTATGAATGGAATAATAAATTTATTCATCATTTGTTGTTTACCTGTCTCTTTAAAGTTTAATTGTTGTATATGATTTTGCCGACTGGCTTGGTTTGACTGGGTGACAGACAATCAGGTTTCATTCCAAAACCAAGACATACATGCATACATCAGTATTGTGCCGCTTAATTTACATTAAATTCCCATCAAAACAAACATTTGATTATTACCTAATTGAATTTTAAGGCTTAATTTTGACTGTACTGAAGCTTGTTTTGTGAATATTGTTGAAGTAATATAATTTAAGATGGAGGTGTGGGAATTGATTTGGAGTTTATTTTATAATTTACCCCTATGATAAAAATTGTTATCATTTAAATAAAATGAAAACGTGTAAACTGTAATTTATACCCTAAAGCCACATTTATTTTGCATTCCAATTAAAACATAACTTGATTTTTATTAAAAATGCTAAGAATTTTCGGTTACAACCAAGCAACAGGGAAGGTTATGTTAGAAATTTCAAATTTTGCCGTTAAATGCCAATCGGCGTCATTGTATTTGAAGATATGTATTTAATTGCCGTTAAACGCCAAGCGCCACATTTATTTTGCATTCCAATTAAAACATAACTTGATTCTTATTAAAAATGCTAAGAATTTTCGGTTACAACCAAGCAACAGGGAAGGTTATGTTAACCTTGCCGTTAAATGCCAATCGGCGTCATTGTATTTGAAGATATGTATTATGCTAGGAACACAATTGGAGCGAACGACGAATTTTTTCGCGGCGTATGTTCGTCGTCAAAAATAAAACACATATGTGTATATGGAAGTGCACACAATCACGGCACCGGCGAAAATTTCGTCGGTCGCCGCGAACTCAATTAGCTTTATTTCTATTTCATACGCCGGCGACCGGCGAACAAAACAGTACAAGGTGGCCATACTTGTAGGAATTTTATGTGTTTTAGTAAATAAAGTTACTTTTTACTTTAAAATTTGTTATGGTCACTCTACTATCTGTTACTCGTATAAAAAAAACATAATTAATTTGTTTATTTATTTGTGTACTTGCGCCTGAGTGAAGATGGATATCAGTGAATTTATAATAGAGAAGATGGACATAAGTGAAATTATAATAGAGAACGTAAAGAATTATGTGTTCTTGTATAATTCATTGTAGTCAACAAATGAGCAAAAAGTAAACAACTTCATCAGCTGTTTTATAATTTCGTCGGTATTGTGTTCCATACGACGAATTTTCGCGGCTCATTTTGTCGCCGCGTAGGGCGAAATTCGTCGTTCGCTCCAATTGTGTTCCTAGCATTAAATTGCCGTTAAACGTCAAGCGCCACTAATGTAATTACGCCCTTGATAGTAGTTATCGATAAAGATCAAAGTGATAACAGATGTTTTGGCGGTACTTGCATCGTCGTCGTTACACATCGTTTAACCGAAGTGATTGCAAACAGAAGCCACCAAAGTAATGCACAAATTTACGCCAATTTCACGTCAAATGGAAATTACTTAAAGAAAAAACGCACTCCGTCTAAAACGCTCACTCTCTACTTACGTGAAAATAACCAACATTTTTCTTATTATTTCCAAAATGAAAATACCGTACTAATTGCTTTTTCTCTTTTAATTACAGCTTTAATTTGACAAAAAACAACAAACAAACAAAAATACCAACAAAAGCTAAGCAAAGCAACAAATACCAAACAACAAACTACTATTCTATTTATTCCTAAATGATACCATAAAAGTGTAAAGGAAGCAAGAAAAGCCAAGCATATGAAAAACAAAAACGACAACAACAACAAACATACCAAAATCTAGTAGTGAAACAACAACAATATAAAAAACCACCTTAACCCTCCTCTATAGAAAGAAGATACTACACAACTAAAATAGAAAGAACAAAAAATAAAACACAAGCAGATGCAGAAGAAGAAACAACCAACGACAGCAACAACAACACAATAAAAACCAGACACAACCCCCCACGTTGTTGGTGTTGTAAAAAGGGAACATATACAACAGAATTTCTCTCTCTCCTCAGTCTTTCTAAGTCTCTCGCTCTTTGTGTGAAAGCATAAGAAAACAAAGAAGTAATTTTTAAATTGACGTAATTACACTCAGGATTAAAAAAAAAAACAACAAAACAAACATATAAAGCAAAAAATCTAACTTGTAGTGACCAAAAAAAAGAAAATCCCCAAACATTTTTAAAAAATAAACAAACACATCATCTTTCTTCAAACAATCACCCAAGTAACTAAGGCAAGAGGAACTACAAACTGTCAACCGCAAAGGATAGTCAAAGAAAGTAACAACGTTGTTGTTGGAGGAGGAGCAACTCGAACAACCGCCCTCCCCCCAGAAAACAGCTGTCCGTTGTGCTGCTGTTGCAAAGCCCCCTAAACTTTACCTCTCCCCGCAACGCCATACTAAAAGCGGCTCCATCATTTTGTCAAAATAAGTTTTAACACACCACACTAAAGATCGTCCGCCACCATGGATGACGATCAGCAATTCTGTTTAAGATGGAACAACCATCAGAGTACACTAATCAGTGTATTCGACACGCTGCTGGAAAACGAGACATTAGTCGATTGTACACTGGCCGCCGAAGGCAAATTCTTAAAAGCCCACAAAGTTGTGCTCTCAGCGTGTAGTCCCTATTTTGCGGTAAGTTTTAATTAACCCCTACCCACTCAGGAAAAACACCAACTAATTTATTGTTTTGTTTTTCCTTTTCCAGACCCTTTTACAAGAGCAATACGATAAACATCCCATCTTCATTTTAAAAGATGTGAAATATCAAGAGCTAAGAGCCATGATGGATTACATGTATCGTGGCGAGGTGAATATCTCCCAAGATCAATTGGCCGCCTTGTTGAAGGCTGCAGAATCTCTACAAATCAAGGGTCTGTCAGACAATCGTTCTGGCGGCGGTGCATCACAGCCCAAACATCCGGAACACCATAGGGCCACAATGCCGGGCAAATTGAGCGGTGGCTATACGTTAGAGCAAACAAAACGAGCACGCATCACAGGTGCTGCTGGCCCAGCCATGGATGCCAGCGAAATGGGCTCGCGAGAGGGTTCATCTAGTCCATCAAGAAGACGTAGAAAAGTGAGACGCAGGAGCATTGAAAATCCCATGACTGGTAGGTTAACATTGAGTCAGGGCATTTGGATTAGATATTTATTGTATTCTCCACTTCTTTTTTTTCAGATGTCCATGATAATTCCAATTCATCACAACAACCAACACAATCGAATGCCCCCGGTTTGGGTGCCATAACAGCAGCTGCCTCTGCATTGGCTGCTGCCGCTGCCGGTGCACCATCCAGCGCTGCTGCTGCCGCCGCATTAGCATCCACAGTAGTCCCCCTATCCGCTACACAACAACAACACCAATCCTCCACATCAGCTGTTACCCCAGCAGCGACCGGCTCGACCTTAAGCTCCTCTAAAAAGACTGACAATGTTAAAGGATCCACTCAACAACACCAACAACAACAACAAGATGCCATTAATACCGATAATGTACAAGGTTCTGCCGCTGGCTCATTGGCCACCGGAACACCCGCTATGGATACCGAGACCGCTACCGATGCCAGTACTGCCGACAAATCGAATCATAAACAACAGCTACAGCAACAACAGAAAGCATCGGCATCGAAAGACACATCAAGTGTAACTGGCTCGGAATTGGTAATTGAACCCAAGGCGGAATACGATGATGAGGCAAACGATGAAACTGTTGAGGATTTGACATTGGACGAAGAGGATATGGGTATGGACGATTTGGATCATAATGCTGGCACGAGTCAAGGTGGTGAAGGATCTAGTCAAGGTTGGTTAAAAGGCTTTAATTTTGTTTTTGTTTTTTTTTTTTTAAGCAATGGGACCCGATTGTATGGTAGGGAAGAGGTCATGGGGTTAGAAATGGCTTTTTGGGAGATATGGGGTCAAATATTAGAAAACTGGAAGGGATTTTTCTACTCATGTTTAACATGAGGGATTTTCCCTCATTTTGAAGGTATTGGAGATCATGTTGGAAAGAGAAATAGTGTATTTCTTGATGGAAATGAGGCCTCCATTTTAAAAAGATAAGTAGGAAAACCAATAGAATTCATAGGGATAAGAAGATGCCATGGGTTGGATTTACTTATTTGGAAATACGGGATCAAATCTTTTAAAAATTTAGATATTTTTCCACACTTTTCCGTTGGATTTTCTTTCATTCTGTTAATATTTGGAATTGAGTTGGAATGAGACAAAAAAACGTACTTCTTGAGGGAAAATATATGAATAATGTCTCAATTGTAGAGCCATGAAACACCATGGGGGCTTGTGAGCAAAGTAAGTTATCGATTTTAATTCGGACGATTCGATTAGATAATCGATTAGAAAGTCATGGGTTTAGATAAATGGGCCGTAGGTGGTTAAAAGCTATCTTGAAACTTGATATCTTAGTCATTTATCGGAAACACAAAAAATTGTGGTCGATTAATTCGGATAGAGTGGAAAAGTTTACAGCAATATTGTATTGGTAATTGATATGAGGAGGGCTTTACCTACATTTGAAACAGTGCGATCAGCCAATTAATCAGTAAAATATGACGTACGGGAAGGACCTTCGCCATCTCATGAGGACTCCACTTAATAGTCTCCTTGGTCGACCTAATAGAGGCCTTGTTGGGATGGTATTTTTTCTTACGCACTAACTTTCGTATCTTTATACAAAAACACATTCGTATCTTTATACAAGTACAGGGTGAGATAGGAAAACAGGCCCTAAGTATTTGTTTTCAAAATTTTTTTATTCGATTCTTTAAAATTATTTGAATTTTTAAGGGATTTATGGAAATTTTTAAAAAGACCGACCATTGCAATCTTATAATTTATTTAATAACCTTTTTTCTTTTTTTACAGGATATGCACCCTGGCAACACGATAGATCTCAGGATGAATTATTATTGGCAACGCAAGAAGCACAGCAACGGGATCCTCAAGGTGAGTCAAAACGAAAACCTATCATTATCAGTATTATATTATAATACATTATTTTATGATAATAAGAGTAATAAACAAATGAAAAAGCAAAAGAAAGCTAAAAAGAGCACGACGACAATGAGTTTACGATACAAAACAAAGCAAAAAAAAATCGAATTCTTTTTGCAATTATTTTCATTTTTTTCTATCAATGGAACACTTTATAAATACAGCTACACATAACAAGACATTAATTTTTATAAAGAAATAAAACTATATTTTTTTCAATGGCTTCATATTTAATTTCCTCCCCACCAAAAGCTGTTTTCAATTTTTCTTCCCTTGTTTTTTTAAAGTTGTCGTCACATACTTTCTTTCTTAATTTTCCCCATAAAAAACAATACTTAAATACAAAAGAACAACAACAACAAACAATTTTTTTAAAAAAAGTCGTGCTCATTTTTAAGTATCAAAAATCTGTATTTAGAGATATTAAAGAAGAGAATTTAACAAAAACAAGCAACAAAAAAATTTTTTTAACCCTCCCACTCCTAATTAGTTTTTAATTTTTAAACCAAATACTACTTTAATAACTACATACAAGAAGAAAAAATAAAAGAAGAGGAAAAATGTTTAAAAGGCCCTGCTAATTTATGTAAAGCTTTATTTTTTTTTTGTTAATCTCTGGCCAAATTTAAACATTTTTCCATAAATTCTTTTTATAACTTTTATTTTGGTTATTTTTCTTCTTTTTATATTTTTTTTTATTTATATATCTTTGTTTTGTTGTTACCTCTATCCTCTATCTATCTATGTATACTACATAATTTGTAAAAATTTCGTCTTTTTTTGAATAATTTAAAAACTCTCTCGCTGTCATATAAATACTTAATATTATTCTTGTGCAAGTTGTTAATATATTTTTTTTAGTTTTAGTATTATTAACCCTAACCTCCCCAAAACAAACAAAAAAAACCCCACTCATTATTATTTTAATACTACCTACCACCACTACCACTCTATTTTTCTAACATCAATGATTCTTAACACTAACCTTGTTTAGAAGAAATGTTATTATATTTGATTTATTTTGTTTTATATATATAATTTATAAATATTTATTTTTTTTAATTATAATTTGTTGGTGTTTGTGTAGTAGCATTATTTTAATAAGTAATGATATTTTAAAGTTTTTTTTCTGTTTAAAATTTGTTTATAAAAAAACCACATAAAGAGAAATCTCTTTATTTAGGAATAAAAAAATCAAAATCGTCATAAATTCATCAGCCAGCAATCATTGAATCATTAATATTTGGTACGCTCTCTCAACCTCTGTCCATATCGCCCATCCATCCATACATCCATATTTTTATCATGCATAAAATTAAAAAAATCTCATTCATTATTTGCTTCATGTTTTATCATGCCACTATTTTGTTTTGCTGCCTACAGCTCTTCCACCTCCTCCTCGTCGTCACATAATGATTATAATATACTTGATTGTTGATTTAAATTTTGTTAGGATGTTTGTTTTAGTGTATCAAAAAAAAAACAAAATCATTGTAATTTTAGAAACAGATTTCCTTTCAACACATACACATACATACATGTACATTACACCAAGAAAAATTAATGTTTTTTTGTATAGACAACAATTTTAAATGTATTCTCCGTTATCATCTTCTCTTTCGCTCTCTATTTTTGAGATTAAATTTAGAAGTTCTGAAGATAGTTGTCATGTTAAAATATTTATTGTAGGGATGGATTTAAGCTAAACTGCTCCCGATCTAAACTTCTCAATTAGGAAATATTGAAAAATCCAAGACGAGATTTTAGAGAGACTCATTTCTTTTTCCAGTTATTCTTTTTTAGATTTGGCTTGGCAAATGGCAAGAAAAGTTTGAAAATTTTAAATCCCCATTTTGAAATGGGGATTTTCAAGACCATGAGGGGATTTTCAAGACCATGAGGGGATTTTCAAGACCATGAGGGGATTTTCAAGACCATGAGGTCCAATTGAAATTACTTCTTTGACTCCTATAAAGACCAGCAAAGAGGAAAAAAAAATTTGCAAATTTTCAAAAAAGAAAATATTATTTTCTGGGTTATGGAGGGAAAGTTAAATTTCATTTTATTTTCTTTCCCCCCTCTCTAAGAAAGAAAATGGATTTCAAATGAAATTTGAAAATAAACCGCCTTTGCAAGGTCAATTCAAGGCCATTTGGCCGAGCTTTCCGAGCTAATATTTAAATTGGAATCTATTTTTAATTTCTACTTTTTCTACTTATTTCAAATAATAAACATTTGTATTTTTTAAATATTTTTTAATATTAAAAAAAAGAAGAGCCCAGGCCAATTTTTTATATTTTTTCCTTCTCAAAATTTTTAATATATTTCGAAAATTTTTAAGGAATTTGAATTCGGTTAATACCTCACAAAAAAACTTGAAATATTGATAATTTTCCATAAATTTTTTCCTTGAAAAATTTTAAAATAATTTCGAAAAGGTATTTTAATTCGGTTACCACCTCCCAAAAAAACTTGAAATATTGCTTTTGAAGCCAAAGGTCTATTTGAATGCTAATATTCCACAAATTTTTCCCTGGAAAATTTCAAAATACTTTCGAAAAGGTATTTGTATTCGGTTACTACCTCCCACAAAAAATCTTGAAATATTGCTTTTTAAGCCACATGTCCATTTGGATAGTAATTTTCCGCAATTTTGCCTTGGAAAATTTCAAAATACTTTCGAAAAGGTATTTGTATTCGGTTACTACCTCCCACAAAAAATCTTGAAATATTGCTTTTGAAGCAATATTTTCCTGGAAAATGTCAAAATAAGAGGCAAATTTTTCATAATTTTTGCCTTCTAAAAAGAACTTATTTTAACTTCAAAATGTCCACAGTTTTGTTTCGGCAGATTTTTCAAAAGCAATTGCCATTGCCAAACCAAAATCTAAATTCCCTAATTTGTTTTACTCTCTATCTGGAATTTCTAAAACAACCACCTCTCCCCTCCCCTAACTTGGGAATAATATTTTTTTTTGCCAGTCAAAGGTTTTCAAAACTTGTTTTTCTAAAAAATATTTAAATCCAGTCGATAAAAAATACGCATGCATAATTATATTACTTTTTGTTAGGTTTTGTAAACAATTTTTTTTTCTTAAATGTATTCAAATTTTATTTTGTGTTTAGTTAGTTTCTAAGCAGTTTTGAAATTTGAATAGTGTAAAAAACAGAAATATTGCTTTTAATTTATTTAATTTTTTTTTTGGTTGACGGGACTTTTTTTTTGTTAATTGTATATTTTATATATTTTTTGAAAATATTTATTTTTAAAATTTTTTTACAAGTTGTTAGATTTTTTTTAATTTGTTGATTAGTAATTAAATGGCACACAAAGTTTTTAGATTTAAAAAGAAACGCGTAAAAATCGTTAAAAAAAACATTACTTACGGGCGTTACTACTTTTTTCTGGGTTCCAAGGAGTTTAACTCTTTTACCTGAAAGAAGTAGTGTTTGTTTTGTCTTTACTTTTGTTGATGTTTCTAAAACTCGCAACAAAAGTAGGCATTTATTTGTGTGACAAGTGAGACAAAAGTGTTAAAATGGAAGAAGAAGAAAAAAAGAAGAATTAAGAAAAGTCAAAAAAAAAAAAAAAAAACAAAGAAAATCTGTGAGAAAGTGTGTAACCCAGCCAGCCAGCAATAAAGTCCAGTCGCCGCCAGCAAGCCGAATACCTGCCGCCATCGTCTGCATGTGTTGTGCCTTTGCCATGGTAGCCAGCAGTTTGCCCCACCATCAAGCAGCAGCCGCTTTAAGTCGGTCGAAAAAAGCATGTAGCTGTCTTTTTTCAACGAGAAAAATAAACAGGTAATGTATAACAAAACACGATTTTTCCACAAAAAGACAGTGAGGTACGCTTGGGCTTTTTGAGATCGGACTTGAGGCAAACAACAACTACAACAGCAGTAGCAGCGCAATATCTTCAACTTTATATGCTGGTTTCTGGTCACCGCGTTTTCTGTGGCATATGGGCTTTGCCGACTTCAATTTTCTTTGCTTTTGGGTTGTTCTTTGGTTTTCTTCGCGCCATTTCCCTCTCCAGGTAAGTATTACTTTGCCCGGCAGTATCGGCCGGGTGGAGTGCCTTGAAAATATGATGATGATTTTTTATTATTATATTTTTGAGTTTATATATTTCCTTTTTTTGTTATGGTATGTTTTTTCCTTTGTTCTTTCTCTAATTTCTATAATTAACTTTGAGAAAGCAAAAAAACTTGAAAATGTTTTGAAATTTTGAAACAATTTTGTTCAATTTGTTTTGGTTTTAACATTTTTAAGTTATTTTCTTTCTTTTGGTTTTTATTTAATTTAACCCCCCAAATTCCTTTGATATTCCATAATTTTTCCTCTAATAACACTATCCTAGCATATCCTTCTGTTTTCCATCCCTATTTTCCTTTGAGCTTTTTTATTTTTTTTTACATTTCTTTTTCCCAAAACCCCATTCCTTCTTTCTCTTCCTTCCTCCTACCTTTTCCATTGATCATCCATCACCTTTCATCATCACAAAGAAACAACATTTTCCATGACACCAACATTACTTTTTTCTCCTCAACATACATACATACATGCAAACATACGAAAACATTTCAGGTTGGTTTTGCAAAATCTTCGTCGTCGAGGTCGTCGTCGTCTACAACGCACGCTTAGTTACAAATTGAAACGGGTAAGCATTCCTTTTTTGTCTGTTCTCCCCCTGCCCCACACCATCACATTTCCATAGATTGTTATCATGTCCATGTTATATATCGTGTTACTGTAGGAGGATGTATTTGTAATAATTTCATCCAGTAGATATTTCCAAATTAAACGAGCCTCCCTTTTAAAATTTGAAAATTGGTTTCCTTCAACATTAAATTGAATCAATTCTTAGTCCACGATCTACTTTAATGAAGCATTGAAAAATGAGACTTTGTTGGGACTTGAATTTTATATATTTTTTAGAGAGTTTTCTTTTTTCATTCACCTTCCCTCTTCTCATGAATAAACTGGACTGTAAAATGTCCTGCATTCGTATATTACAGAAATTATGCTAGCCAAAAGGGAGCGTCTTCTCTAAATTTTATACTCAGTTTTATATGTCGATATTTATCCATTTCATCTACGATATATACGGCCGGAAACCAATTGTACAGATAAATAGATAAAAATATTGAAATTTTATAAAACAGCTATAGTAAAATTTTATTTAATAGTTACCCGAGTTGTTAGCAATCCCCATTTAACTTCCACTTATATTTACAGAAATATACAGCAAATTGTAGACCCAAGTTCTTATTGGGAAAGTTCCACCATTAAATCTTTAACCATGTAAACCACAGTCCTCACCACCAATTTCCTCTCACACTGTATAGTTCTGAGTTATACAGTAATACAACTCCTATATGATTTTAATATAATTAGCCAATATTCATCCAAATAATTGCATTAATATACCATATACCACGATATACCATATACCATGATACACCACGTACTCGCAGAAGCCCACTTCCCTAGGAAAATAGAAACAAAATGTTTAATAATTTTAAAACTGCAGTTATGAGTTACCACCCGAATTCTCGTTAGCAATTCCCATTCAATGTTTGTCTGTCCATGTAATCAACGGCCATTTACTACCCACAACACCCCCTTTTCATTCATAATGATGCTATACAGCCATATTTTTACACAACAACAACGATCAGCAACAAAAAAAAAAAACTAAGCGTGCGCAACAAATCACCAGCAAAACAAAAAAAAACGTTAAACCAACTTTGTTTCTTAAATAAAAAAGGAATAAAGCTGGTTTGACGTTTTTGTGGCCGAAGGAATAAAAAAGTGTTGTTATCGATAACACATTTCCCGCCATTACAATGAGTGCGTGACAAACATGTGGCTCTTTCTCCGTTTTGCATCATTTATGGCATAACGCGGCTACTGTGAATAAATGCAGTGTGTGAGAGAGAGAGAGTACTGTTTGTAACTCATTATCGAGGGATTAATAAATCGATAACACACGAATAATCAACTGTAAGTAGAATTATTTTTATTTTTACATTATTTTATAATATAAGAAGAATAGTTGACAATTTTTCGATTAGGATTTAATGGCATATATGAAAGGATAATATGAAATTTTAAAGAAGATAGATTTAAATAGATTAGGAATAAGATATTAGCTTTTTTGGGAGTTTTCTACACACAAAAACAAAAAATCATTTTAAAGAAAAATATAAAATTTGGATGAAGGAAAGCTGAGATAATTATATTTTTATCGACAAAAATAAAAATTTTTGGACCCTGTGCAAGGAACTGTTCTAAAATCAAGGGGATTATAAGGCAAATTGTATTAATAATATATAAATCAGCAGTGATAATATTTATCGAAATTCACTGAAATTCGTCTATACGACAATGGGCAGTGCGAATATTATTTGTCGAAATATTCATCATAGACAATGTATTAATTACAGCATAAAATTCTGAAGTCATGTGGAGGGGTTGTCCCTTGAGATTAAGAGTCTATACTAACTGTCACTTTCGTTATCTCCATCTCAATTAGTCCGGTCCATTTTTCAATGCCGGTCCGGTAACAATGATCTCTATGTACGAGCATTTCGAAACCATTCTCATAATTTACGAATGTAAAACTAATGCCAAAAACATGCCGAAAAATATTTGTAATTGTATCCTTGTTGGACAATGTTTTATTATCAATATTTTGAATTTTCTTCAAAACTTTCCCTACGCCTATTGTACTTTTCGCCTCTCTGGAATGTTATCATTCCTTTATTCTTTTTTCACTGACCTCAGCTAATTTAGACACCTCATTAAATTTTCAATTATAAAATGTCGGCATTTTAGAGATAAGCCTCTACTACATATTTTGTTTTGTGATACTCCTGGGGACAATTGAGGTCAGCTTTAAATACCTGCGATATGATGTGTCATTAAACAATTAAATAACACCTGGAATTTAAAATAAATAATATAATATTTTTTGTTTTGCATTTACCTAAACGATTAGTCATAGAAACTAAATCCAAGCGCATTGCGCTGCACCTGCGATCAAGTTCAAGGCCATAGAAACATACCACAACAACAACAGCCGTGTTTGAAAAATAGGTAGATAAACGTCAGCAAAATGGCTAAGATAGAATAAAACGTGAAATTTGAAAATTCATTTCTCAATATCCGAGAGATATCAAGACAAGGAAGTAATGGCGAAATTAATCTTTAGAGTAACAACAATTTTATTTAAATTATTGTTGTTGATTTCTCTTCCAACTGGAATATCAAGAAACTTCTTTGATTGTTTTTGTTTGCCTTGCATGTGTGAATCACAAAGTAATGCCGCTTGTCTTCTGTTTCGATAGAGATAACATTTGCCAAGTACCTGTTGGAGATCACACACATTATATAAAAATAAACAAATTTTGAAAATTACTGCATGTATGGAGAAAATATTATTCAATGACGATGAATGCTAGATTTTATTGACAGATTAGATTGTTTACGTTAAAACATAATTTTTTTTATAATTATGTAGCCCAGTTATTATCATTCGTTACTAAATTTAACCCAGAAAATATTCTAAAATAATTCTAACTTTGTTGAATAATTTTTTGAATTCAAAATGAATTTTTTTTTGGCGATCAGCCCACCATCCTATCCTCAGCCGTGACTCGGTTGTTTCATGGTTTAAATCAATTTCATTATATTTTCTAGAAATAGAATCTGAATTTAGTAGATATTAGACCGAATGGGAGGATTGAAATTTACAAATGTAAACAATACTGGAAGATTGTACTCTTTCTCACTGATTTTTACAGGGGTGTATCCAGTTAAACACAAATTCTCAAAATTTTTCTCAAAGACACGCTTTTTAATACAAACTTACTTGCGTTTCCCCCACAAAACCGATATTACTACGGATGTTGAAAAGATAACACGGCTTGATTCTCCGTGTATTATCAATACTACTGTGGCCCACATCCATATGTCGCTATTTCAGAACTATTCAGATTATTTGAAAATTTAAAAACTCGTAAAAAGAAGACCAAAATCGTCCTTCGAGGCAAAATGTTTTGTGAAATTTTTCATAGAATGAGAAACGGAAACGGGAACCTTTTTTATACCCTCCACCATACACATAGTATGCAGGGTATATTAAATTCGTCATTCCTCTTGTAATTCATCGAAATAATAATTTTAGACCTAACAAAGTGTAGATATATTCTTGATCCGCGTAAAATTCTGAGACCATTTAACGCTGTCCGTCCGTCTTTTGTAATCGGAGTCAAAACAAATTAATATTGGAAGCTTAAATATTGCACAGATCTGTCTTTTGTCTGCAGGCAGATCACGTTCGAATCGTATAGCCCCATATAACGGCATCTCCCGATGTTCGATATTTTGATGATTGTAGCCACATTTTTTAATGGAATTGTCTGAAATTCCACACCAAGAGTTCCTTCTGAGTACTTTACCGCCTGTAAGAGAATTGTCTATAAAATTCCACGATATCGTATATCCTCCATATAACAGTACCTTCCGATATTCGGTATTTTGATGATTTTAGCAACATCAAAATACCGGAATTGTTTCAAATTTCGTATTTGAACTTCGGAACTATACCTACAGCCGCCTATGTCTTCGTATATTCCCCACAACGATTTTTCCTGGTCGAATTCAAATTTTTCGATGGAAGTTTTTTGAAATTTTTCAATTTTCGATTTTTCCTGATCAAATTCATTTTTTCGACGGTTTTTTTTTGAAAATTTTCAAGTTCCTCCTCCAAATTGGTGAAGGGTCCAAATCCCAAGAATTCAACTCTCCATACTCACAGCATCGTGTAGGCTAGATAGGAAATACCTCTTCCTTCCCCTTCATGTGGCAAAATATGTTTTCAAAAAAATTGAAGAAATCTGAAATAAGATTTCTTTAGATTCGAATGCAAAGGCGAAAGGAGTTTTGCTCTTCAAAACTCTCTTTAAAAATCTATTTGTCAATATGACATTTTTTCAAAATAATTGAAGGATTTTTGAAAATTATATGACGGATGAGAGGATGTCAATCCCATATCGATATCATTTTTTTTTATTTTAACTGAGTTTCAGGATGTCAAAGGACAGACAATGAGGTTCTCAAAAATCGTTTAGAAACTTGACAACCTATATTTCAAAAATAAATAAAATAATGGCAAAAAATAGAAAAAAAAAATTAAGCTATAAAATCCATCATAGTTTCTAAATTCTAAGCAGTATTTTAGGTAAGTTTTATATTCGGAAATCTAAAAGACGGCAGGAGTTTATTTCAAAATATGGAACAATAAACAACAAAATTGAAATATTGGAAGTATATTCTATGAAATAAAATGAAATCATGTTTTCTAAATTCTACGCAGGATTTTAGGCAAGTTTTATATTCGGAAATCTCAAAGGCGGGGCAGGCGTTTATTTCAAAATATGGAACAATAAATCACAAATTTGAAATATTGAATTTATCTTCTAAAAAAAAATGCTGGATTTTTCTTATGTAGGCCTTTTTTGATTTATGACTTGGATGTGGTCCTTCGAGGTCACTTGAGATTATGGTTTATAGCCCAGATATGGTCCTTCAAGTCAAAATTTTTATTTTTTTCTGAATTTTGCTACCATGCTGCTGAATTTTAAATATTTTCGCTCCATTTTCGATACGACCATCGCCCTTTCGGCTCCATGAATGTATATAAATAAATAAGTCAGCAAAAATAAATTTTAAATTTTTTACCAAAAAAATTGAAAATTAATAATTGTCTCTTCTCGACGGTACGGCCATCAACATATCAGTTTTCAAAATTTCCATGATTTTTTGTTTTTTGGTTTCTACATTTCGGTTGGTTGGTTTGCCAAATAATTTATTACTGCAATTGTGGTGGCATTATCAAGCTAGCCTCCTCCTTCCTTCCCCGCTGCCCTCACTTGATTTTTTTATTCGCAAATCCCAATGGAAAAAGCAATAAAGGTAGTTGAGAATTAAATAGTCTCCGGAAACCAGTTTTGAATTGTTAGACATTTCTAATTTTCGTATTTTTTTGGCAATTGCTTTTGTTTTTTGTTCTCTGCAACATCTTTTGCGTTGTTGCGCTGCCGTTGTTAGAACTCGTTCCTCTTCGTCTTTGTTGTTGCTGTTGTTGTTTTATGATATTTTATTTAAAATTTATGATGCAATTTCTTAATTAAAGTTGGTTGTGTGTGTGATTGTACCAAAAATAGAAAATTTGAAATGCTCCGAGTTGGAGATGTTGGCAATAACAATGGCCTTGGCTTTCAAACGTTTCTTGAACCCGACAAATAGAGACAAGCACGCAAGCGCACAAATTTGCACAAATTTTCTCTCTTCGTTAATTAGTTGTGCAGCAGCCAACAACAATATTGTGTGTGAATCAGAGAAGAAGTTTGATAACTATTTTGCAAAGGCCGTAAAATTGTCCTTAAGATTTTTGTAAAGATTTTTTAGCTCTGGCTTCCCTTTGAATGCAATTTCTTAGAATTGACTTGCCATGGCTTTCCTTAGATTGCAATTTCTTGTAGGCTCTCACTCAACTTTGATAGAAAAATATCCTGTCATACCGATTTATGAAGAGACCACTCTTTTCAAATCTAGATTTAATTGCCTGGATATTTAAGGCTGACTCAATTCCAGTGGATGGAAAGAATGCTGTTGAATAGCAGGAGTTTGAAACAAATAATTTAGGATAGAAATACTATCCAAGCTCACGAAATGAGACTACATTTTTCGTTAAGAATTCTCGGTATACAAAGGGTACGCCCAAAACCTTTTTGAAAATCGAGTGTAACTTCAGCTGAGGTGGGACGTAGCGCCGTACTGTTTCAAACCAAATGTTGCCAATATCCTCCTTGTCAGTTTTTGTCAACATGGACCGATAACGTAATGGCAACTCCTTGTTCATTTTCGATGAAAAATGGCCAGATTATATGCCTCTGGACAAAAATCCGCACAAGGACTCAGTGACTTGTTTTGGATGCACCGGCTTTTCCATGGTCCATGCTCTGTTCCAGTGAATGGAAAGTGTTGCCAATATTCTCCTCGTCAATTTTTATTAACATGGACCGATGACGTAATGGCCATTCGTTCAGCAAAATGGCCCAACTTTTCAATGTATGTGTGGGTCTTGTCCATGCTCTGTTCCAGTGGATGGAAAGTTGCAGAAAATGTAAGATTTAGCATTGATAAGATCGCCAGACCCCACGATGCGAAGTTTTATATAATTGAATGCCCTTTGTGAGTTCAAAAAATGAGGTGTTTCCAAAAGATTCTGAAAATGGACGTGGGTATTTTTTTGAAGTAGATTAAAGGGATATATATCAGAAGTGTGCATACTCTTGTCCGGTCCTGCTCTACAATCCTTTATTCTAGTTCAACAAATACTCAAGTACATTTTCAGAATCTTTTAGAAATACCTCACTTTGGCAACTTAGCGATTTTCATAAACGTATGTTTAATGATAACTTCATGGCATACTTTTAGGCTGCTTGATAAAATGCGATTGGATTACTAGGATAAGGGATCTTAAAGCAAATAAAATACAAAGTAAATAGAATTTATTAAAAAAAATTAAATATTTTCAAAAATATAAAAAATCTAAGGAATAATTGCATAAATAAAAATAAATAAAAATGTAATTAAAAACATAACTTCAAGAAATATAATTATTTAATTTTTTTTTGTTTTCAAATAACTTTAAAACTATATATATGAAAGAATATTTAAAAGAAACAAATTTTTAATTTTTTATAAAAAATGGGTATATTCATGTTATAATTATTTATTTTTTAAATACTTTTAGAATTATTTTTAAAAGAATATTTAAAACAAATACATTTTTAAAAACACATTTTTTATATAAAATTTAAAAATATAATTTCTAAATTTTATAAAAAACAATATTTGTATAAATAATCTTTTAAAAATATATAAAAAATATTAAAAAAAAATATATAAAAATAAATTTTAAATAATTTTTAAATTATTCTTTGTTAAATATTAAAAACCTAGGTATTCCCTGCCTTACCCCCTGGTAAACATTACCATCGTTCTCCACTAATAAACAAACGTTGTTTTTATAAAAACAACAATAATGGGATTTTGCCTGACGATTTTTGCAACAACAAAATACTATGGTATCCCAAACAAGCAAGCCAAACACTGTTCTATTAAAAATATTTAAAAAAAAAAAAATTTTTTTCGTTATATTTTGTATTTGTATATGTTTATAATTATTTAATTTCTTTAATATATTTTTAGAAATTATTTTTTAATATATTTTTAAAAAAATATATTTTCTATAAAATTTAAAAAAAAATTAAAAAACTATTTTTAATCAAAAAAAAAAAAATAAATAAAATATAATTTCAGAAAAAAAATAATAATTTTTTCAAAAATATTTTTTTTTATTAATAACTTAAAAAATAATCTATTTATTTATATATAAAAAATATTTCTTTTTAATGTATTAATCATTAATTTTTGAAAATATATTAAAAAATAATTATTTAAACATATTCTATTTAAATATTTGGAAAAATAATAAATGTTAAATATATATTTTTTAATAAAATATTAATATTCAATATTTTTATTACAAAAATGTATTTTTAACAATTATTATTTTTCCAAAATTTAAAAAAAATAAATAATTATTTTTTTTATATATCTTGTAAAAATTAATTGTTAATGCATTAAAAAAAAATTTTTTATTATTAATTTAAAAAAAATAGTTTTTTAAGTTATTAATAACAAATTATGGTTTGTAAAAATGTTATACAAATTTGTATTAATTTAATATCTTTTAAATTATTTATAAAAAATATTGAATTTATAAAAAAAAATAATGCATTAAAAATTAATTTTTAAAAATATGTTAAAAAATAATTATTTAAAAATGTTTTTTTTAAATATTTGGAAAAAAATAAATATATTTATTTTCTAAAATATTGTTTGTGAAAATATATAATAATAATTTTGTAAAATATACAATTTTTAAAATATAAATTTATCCTAAAATGTATTTCTCGAAGAATAAACCAATTGAAATAAATTTTAGAAAAAGGCAATTTCTAAATATTGAAAATTGTTTTAAACTATTTGCCAAGTTATTATGAATGTTATTTAAATTTTCTTTTAATTTTTTTTTCCAATTATTTAAAATATGTTTTATTAAAACGATAAATCAATGAAAACCCAAAAAATATTTAATTATGTAAAGAAACAAAAATTGAAAATAATTTACTTTAAAGCTGTTTTATCTGATCCCTTGTCATAAAATCCAAAAACTTTTATGGAAAATATAGTTAAAATATGAAAATTTATTATTGAAAATAAAATATTGAAAAAATATGCAATTTTAAAATGTATGAAAATAATATGCAAATATGGTTATTTGTTTTAAGGGACCATATACACATACATACATATAATATAATACAATACATATGTGTGTATTGCGCATGATTTTGCCCAAGGCCTAAGAAAAAAAGATAAGAATATATATCTATGCCCCACAACAACCCAGACATATAAAACAAATGACCTTGACCCAGTTTATCTGTGGGCCTCTGCTGCCTTTTTGTTTTTTGTTGGTGTTGGTTGTATGTATGCTGTGGTGATTATGATGCTGTTGGTGCTGCTGATGTCTGCTGAAGATGCTGAGAAATTGGTGGCGGCGATATGGTTGACGATGACGTTTGTTGTTGCTGATGCTGTTGCTGCTGCTGCTGCTGTCTCTCTCCCTTGTCTTTTGTAAAAAGGTATGGTTGGCAGATTTTTTTCCTCTTTGAAACTTGATTTTATAAAATTTTCAGAAATCCGTTTTTTTAAACTTTTTTACGACACAAAAGAAGATACATTTTCTGTTTATATAGACACTCATACACACACACACACACACATCCAAACATATACTGTGCATGAGAAAATTTTGAAGTGTTATTTATTTCTTTTTTTTTTTGCCAAGAAGTTGGAATCCAGGGCCATAGGGGTGGTGATTTCTAGTTTCTTTTCCCTTTTTTTTTTAAGAAATTAATTTATTCCATTCTTTGGTTCTTTCCTGTGGCTTTTTTTGGAGTATTTCTCTTCCCAGGGATTATTTCCTATCACCATTCCTTTTGTATATTTTATTTATATTTTTTTCCATTTCCCCACCCCACTTCCTCCACTCTGGGTTTGTGCTGTATTTCGGTATTTGTGTAGTGTTTAATATTTGAAATGAAAAATATTTTCTACTTCTGATGGTGGTGCTCTGTGGTTGGTTGGTTGCGTTGCATTGCTGTTTTTTTTTTGGGTTCCTTCATTTCTTTGTAATTACAATCTTGAAACCGAAAATCTCCCTATTTTTTTTTTCATTACAATTCCCCCCCTCCACACCCCCAAAAAAATGTTTTTGTTGCTTGTATTATGACAAAAAAAAATTGTCAATTGAAATTCTCAAGGAAAATAGTTTTAGAATTACACCAAAAAAAAAAAATTGATAATTCCCAATTGAAAGAAAAACGAAAAATTGTTTTTATTTTCTCTTTTTCTCTTCTCTATCTCTGTCTATTCTGCAGAAGAATCTCAAGATGAAATTGATCAAAAACGTCTTGTTCTTCTACAAATGTCGCAGTCAATGCAAGCACCACCACCGTCACAACAAACCCAAGCACCAGCAATGCAACTAGTTTCTTCCCAACCACTACCATCATCCTCATCATCATTGTCATCAGTTGCAGTAGCAACAACAACTTCCACACAGCCATCAATACCAATTATCCGCATTGAAAAGCTTTCTAGAATTTCCCCTGGATCCGTTTCCACAAACCCTGTCAGCGATACGATTACCTCCCAGCGTTTGAAAAGCAAACGGCGACCAACCTCCAATAGAACAGCGGCCTTGCGGATTTCAAATGTCGTCGGCCAGTTTAGGCGTAGTAGTAGTAGAAAGCGCAGGTAAACCGAATTTAGATTTTCATACTTCTACTTCTTCTTCTCCTTCTCCTACTTCCTTTTATTTCTTTCATAAATTACCGCCACTCCATTGTCACATCCTGCAACCGCTCCCCTTCTTTGTCTAACCAATTTCCTTACTCACTTTGTTTCTTTGCTAATATTTCCATTCAAAATGCTTTGCTTGTTTTCAAGGGGGGTTTCAAATAGATTCCTTCCATTTTTTTTGTTGTGACGCTCTGTCTCTCACTCACTTAGTTGTTGTTGTTGTTGTATATTCCCCACAGACCAACAACCAAGTTTCTCGAAAGCAAAGTTGAAGAGGCCGTTGTTGTATCTCCTTCACCCCAGGCCATTATTGATTTAGACGAAGTTGCAGCAGCAGCAGCAGCATCGCCATCAGCACCACCAACATTAGCATCCAGCAGCAGCAGCGCCGGCGGCGACACTTTCACCACAAATCTCAGCCACATCAACATCACCAACAGTTTCTCCTCCACCTCCTCTGCCACGCCATACAACTGTCTAAACTGTGGCCGCAAATATCAGGCCGAATCTACGCTAAAACGCCACATGCGCAGCGAATGCAATCAGCCGAAAAAATTCATTTGCCGAATTTGCAATCGTGGCTTCCATCACAATTTCAAATTGGCCGATCATTATCGTCGCCTGCACAAAAATCTCTGGAAAAATCACTCCTTTTAATTTCCCTCCTCCCAGTTACCTATTTTTTTGGTTGTAAATGTGTTTATCATTCCCACTATCATCAATTCCCGCCCCCCATCTCTCCCTAAAACAATTAATGTAAGAAAATCAACTTTTTTCCTTGGAATATTTTATTTGAAAAAAAAAAAAAAATCGAAAAAAATTATTGAAATAAAAATAATATGTGTGTATTGCATCAAGTTTTAAAAACTTCAAAAAAAGGAGATTTCTTTTATTGTATAATACTGGATTTGTGGACTGGAAGTTTAGTTTTTTTCTTTCAGGAAATGAGAACTGAGTTGGGAATTTAATTATTTCAATAGTATTTTTTTTTTAAATTGATGAAATTTTGATTTTTTTTTGAATTTTTTGAGGTCTTTAGTCCTTCGAGACAAGATATACAGAGATTGGTCCTTCGAGGCAAGTTTAGAACAGAAATTGTGCCTTCAAGGTAACATTTTTTTTTAAATTATTGATCAATCTAAACAAATTATTTAATAAATATGCCTTTGAATTTATGGTTTTTGGAAATCTGGAATTTTATGGCTCTCTTCTGGTCCTTCGAGATGAAATTTTGTACAGAAATTGGTCTTTCGAGCCAAGATTCTCTCTTTCGAAGAGAAGATTTTTGTGAAATATATTCAAAGCTTTTCTTTATGGATTTCGAGGCATTTGGCACTGGACTGGAAGTTTGTTTTTTTTTATAGAAAATGAGAATCGAGTATTTTTTGGAATTGATGAAATGATTACAAAATACAGAAAAAAATTAGGTTCTTAGTTCTTTGAGACGAGATATTAATACGGAAATTGGTGGCCTTTCGAGGCAAGATTTAGAAGTTTAATAAGGCAAGTTTTTTTTATGACTTTAAGGCTTTCGGAAATCTGAAATTTTAAGGCTCTTTGGTCCTTCAAGGTGAAATTTTGTACAGAAATAGGTCTTTCGCGCCAAGATTTGGAACTGAAATTATTCCTTCGGGGAGAAGATTTTTAAGCGGTATTCATAAATAACATAAATTTTGTTATTTTATGATTTATAGGTTTTTGAAAATCTGATATTTTTGAGGTTTTTTGTCCTTCGAGACAAAATTTTAAGGAGAAATTGGTCCTTTAAGGCATGATTTTGAAGATAAATTTGAAAAACTTTATTAATGCTTTAAATAAATATTTTCTAATATTTATATTTTGTACTTCGAGACAAGATTTTTAAACGAATTTGTTTATATTTTGGGAATCTGATATGGTTTTGAGGTCCATTGGTTCTTCGAGGCAAGATTTTCAACCGAATTTGTTCCTCTGAGCCAAGTCGTTGGAAAAAAAACGCATGAAAATTATTTCAATTTCTTTTTTGAGGCTTTAGGCGATGAAACACTTTTGAGGTTGCTGGTCTTCGATCTGAAATTTTGGCAGAAATTGGTCCTTCGAGAAAGTATTTTTTTAGCAAGAAATAGTCCCTTCGAGGTAAAAAATTTCTAAGATTCCGGAGCTTTTGGAAATCTGACATCGTCGAAGCGTCGCCTGGTCCTTCGAGACAAGATTTTGAACAAAAACTATTTCTTTGAGAAATAATTTGAGAAGATGTTAATGAATGCCATAAAAATTGTTTTAAAGCATTTTTTACATCTCGAAGCTCCTCGGAATATCACATTGTTGAGGTGTCTGGTCCTTGAAGCTCAGCATTAGAACAAAAATTGGTCCTTCGCGTCCAGATTCTGGTATGATATAGACCCTTCTATATTCGATTGTTTGGAATAAAAATTTTAAACAGACTAACAATTAACAAATTTTCCAAATATTACTTTTATGATTTTTGCTACTTGAAGATTTGGTGTTGTTAAGGATTTTGGTCCTTTTAGGGAAAATATAGAGGAGAGAAAGTGGTACCTCAAGCCACAGTTTAACGCAGAAATTTATTCGTTTTTTAAATTCATTTAATTGCTGCAAATTGTGTGGATCCGAATACGATTGAAATAGCTAACACATTTTTTTGGAATTTTGAGCCAAATTTTTTGAATAAAAATTGGAAATATACCTAAAATACCAGTGGTATATATTCACCGCTTGCCATTAGGACTTGCAACAGTATAATATACTAACGAACTCTTTGTGAAATTCAATGATCCTGGAAACAATATTTTCACCTTCCATTGTCAGAGGACATATTTTAAAAGAATTGATTTCTAGTCAATGTTTCAAGGTAGATATTAACTCTAAGCCATATTCCACGGAAGTATTTTTCATATTCTAAATACTCCTAAATGATACGGTTGAAATCGTGTTCAGGTTGAGAATTAACTAAAAGAATTTGGAGATAAATGCATTTTTAAGAAATGCTCTCAAATGCTGAAGTAAACATTTGGTCCTTCGAGCTTATAGAAATTACCAAATAGAATCTCCAAATTAAAAATTATCTTTATAGATATATATAGAAAATGAAGTACTAAATATAGAAAAAAGGTTTCCCCAAGGCTCTTTCCTTAAATTCGATTTTTATGAAAATTAAAAAAAAATGGTCCTTCGACTTGAGGTTCGAGAAAATATTATATAATTAAAAATTATATACAAACAAAAAAAAAAAAAAAAATATATATATATATAGTGACTAATAGATTTAAAGGAGAATTATGTGAGGGGAATAAACCAAAATACCGAAAAAAAACTTCAGCAGAAAATTTGCTCCTTTGAGCTGACTTGAAGTTTTTTAATTGAAATGTTATTCGAAATAGAGAAATGGATGGATTTTATTTTTAACAAATCAGGCCTAGTTTATGATACAGAAATTTTCAATAAAAAATAACAACCCAAAAATAGATCCTTAAAAATATTTTTTTTAAATAACCCAATAATTTGGTCCTTCGACATCGGAAATATTCACTCAAATGGTGCCCAATACTTAACCCAAGTATTTTTTCAAAGTATCATATTTTATTTAAGGAACACTTAAAAAAATTGGTCCTTTGAACCTGACATGACCGATTTTTTTTTATAGTCTTTCTTGGCACTTCAAATACTCCCAAAAATTTTTTTTAACAGATCAGGCAAAGCAGCTTTTGATACGGACATTTTAATTAAAAAATAAAAACAAAAATTTTTCTTTAAAAAAATATTTTTTTTAAATAACTACAATAATTTATTTATTTCGACATGGGAAATATTTTCTCAAATCGGGCCCAATACTTATCTCAAGTATTTTTTAAGGTATCATATTTTATTTAAGGAACACTTAAAAAATTGGTCTGACCGATTTTTTAATATGCTTCGTTTACTTCTGCACTTCAAATAATGCCAAAATATTTTTTTTTAACAGATTAGGCATAGTTTTTGATACCGCAATTTTAATAAAAAAAACTGTTATTAAAAAAATATTTTTTTTAAATAACCACAATATTATGACCCTTCGACATGGGAAATATTTTCTCAAATGGTGCCCAAAATGTGTCCCAAGTATTTTTTCAAATTATCATATTTTATTTAATGAACACTTAAAACAATTGGTCCTTCGAACCAGGTATGACCGATTTTTTAATCTTTGACGTTTACTTCTGCCCACCAAATAATGCCAAAATATTTTTTTTTTAAACAGATTAGCCAAGTTTTTTTTACCGAAATTTTAATAAAAAAATAAAAACGGATCTTTAGATATGAATAATAACCGCAACAATTTGGTCCTTCGACATCGGAAATATTTTACTCAAATGGGGCCCAATACTTAACTCAAGTATTTTTTTTTTAAAGTATCATCTTTTATTGCTCTTTCGACCAAGCAATTTGAAAACATTGGATAAAAAAGATTAAAAGTTAACTTCTGAAATAATGTTTCCTTCCTTTTGGAAATTTGTAATTTAATTATATTATGTGTGTATATGTATGTATGTGCTTGTCAGGGAAATCAGGTATTATATACAGTCTGCAAGGGGTATAGCGCTTTCGATTTTATATTTTTCTTTTAAATGATTTTTTCTCAAAAAATTAATACTCCAATAGGTTATTAAAATTACACTACAAAAACGAAAAAAAAAAAAAACAATTTATTGTCCCAGCAACCAAAATATATTTTTTTAAATAATTTATTTTTCAACACAGACAACACTTGAAAGCAAAAAACAAAAAGAAAAAAAATCACAAAAATTGATATGGCCTGCTGCAATGTTTTTTGTGTTAAAATTTTAATTAATTTTTTTTTGATCATGTTTTATATGCTCCTCCAACAAACAGCAACAACAACCACAACACACAACAAATTATTTAATTAATATATATATATGATTTTTTTTATTAAATTTATTATTACAAATAATTGCCTTGCTTGTGTTCAACTTCCTTAAAAATCAACTACAACCAAAAAAAAATGTTTTTTTTTTTCATAATTTTTAACCAACCAACTTACCACTACTTAAAAATCAAACTCAACTCAACAAAAAAAAAACTGCTACTCACCACCACCACACCACCAAACAGCCAAATGAAAATTAAAATTGAACTAAAAAAAAATTTAACCAAAACCCCCCAAACCCCCTCAAACTCAAAATGAATGCTTGTTGTTCTCTTTTTTTCTGATTCGTAACCAACCTCTCCAAATAAAAATATTAACTATTGGCATGCCAAATAATAATCAAATAATCAACAACACTGCTCACAACCAACAAAAACACTAAATTCCAGATTTAATTAATATTTTTTTTTATAAAAAGTTCAATTTTTATTAAAAAAAATATTTTTTTATTTTTATTAAAAAAAATAGTTATTTATTTTTATTAAAAAAAATATTTATTTTTATTAAAAAAAAAATTTCTTTTGGTCCGAAAAGTTTTGTTGAAAAGTTATTTTCAAATAAAAGTTAACCCCCCTCTTTAAAAGAAAAAAAAAAAAATGAAAATTGTTCTAAAAACTGAAACTGAAAATGTTTATCAAAAGAATCATAAAACAACAACAATTTTCAGGCTTTGTGTCCAACAACACCACCCCAGTATCCCATCATCAGCATCATCACCAACGACACCACCACCACCACCTTGAGCAGCAGCAACAATATCATCAGTATCACCACCACCAACAACAACAGCAACAGTTACACCAACAATTACAACAACACCTTAAGAATCGGTCGTCTTCGTTGTGTGCCTCATCTAACCATCTAACGACGTCGTCCACCACTAACAATGACAACGACTTGTTGTCCCCCATGAAATCATCCGGCGGTCCTCCCTCCCATGCAACTCCACCAACACCACCAGCACAACATTTGCCTCCCCTACCCCCACCACCACCTCACATGACGGGAAACTATGAGAATTTCATGAATCCCGAAGAGAGTTTCACCTGTCCCCAATGTTATCGCACCTATCGTCGTCATGGCACGTTGAGACGCCATTTGCGTCAGGAGTGTGGTAAGGGCAAGTCTATGGTTTGTTCCGTCTGTGGTCATCGCACCAAGCGGGCCGATCATTTGAGGCAACATGTACGCAAGAAGCATCCAGAGATTGCCATGCGTTCCCTATTCCGGCGCCGAAACTCTTCCTCCAGCATGGGAGGAGGTGGCCAAAATCTTTCTGCTGGTCAACAACAACATCATCATGATGATTCGTCGTTGGCTGGTATGGTGGATATCAATTCCTCCTCTTGCAGTGCCACAGCATCTGCAGCTGCCACCTTGGCAGCCCTGAATCTGAAGGCCGTGATAAAAAATCCCCACCATGACATGATAGGTGGGTCTGGTGGTGATCACTCTCCAACTCAGCCACCCATTGTTGATTTGGATGATGATGAGGACGATGATGAGTATGATTATGATGATACGAATGATCACCATTTGGATTTGACCAACTCGCAGTCACCACCACCACCAGCAGCAGCAGCAGCACCTTTGGGAAGTAATGAAAATGACAATAGCCCATCGTCTAGGAATTTCTATCAACAATTGCACCAGCATATGGGTCAAACGGTGGCCACAACCTCATCATCATCTCCCACCAAGGCGGCTCATCCAGGATCAGCCTCGACCACCACAACCACAGCCGCCATAAAATAACGTTGTTTTAAGGGACGGAAATAAACTCCCTACTGTCTGTGTGTGTGTCTCATCATGTTAACTCGCTCCCTAAATGTCTGTGTGTGCGTGTACCATATATTACAAAAAAAATGAGAGCAGTTGAGAACGAAAAAGAGTGTAACTTTTAAGTAGTGATGTCAAGTTAGGTGGAGAATCAAAAAAAATATAAGAGTTTAGATTTTAATATTTTTATTCTACAACTGAAATAACCCAACAATATTCAAAGTCATTACACAGTTTGTGGTTTCTCCTAAAAGTATGCCTTCAAATTTTCTAATCTTATCGGCCAATTTTTTTTAAGAAATAATTTGGCAAATTTTAAGGATTTTTTCTTTAAGGGTTAACCATATTTCCCCTAAAAGTATGCTGCATTTTTAGAGTTGGAAATTGTTTCTAAGCTTATGCTTGTTCGAATTTTGTCATAATCTTCCTCTGTGCCTTACTTTGAGATTTGCTTATTTTAGGGTCATTTCAATTTGAATCTGTTTTTCAAGGCCTCCTAAAAATGTATGAAAATTTCATGATGAGATATATAACAAATTAAAAAAGATATATTTGGTTTTTTAAATGTTTTCTATCATCAAGATCCACAAAAGTATTTTAGTTACATTTTTACTATTTTCATCTTTTATCCCCTAAAAGCAGGCTTTAAAATTTTACAAAATCCCGAAACCTATAAAATAGACAATAGTCGTGCATTTTCCCATTATTTGTTTATTGTTTTTATATTTTTTCCTCTAAAATTTGGCTTTAAAATTTTGTGCAAATGTATTCTAAAATAATACGTCCAATTTAGAACGTTCTGCTCGTACTGATACAATTTTCTTAAACTTTCAAAAAAAGTGGTGCTCTGTTTTCATAATCGTTATTGACAATATTATGCCTAAAAGTAGGCTAAATTTTTTTGGGAGAAGCGAAATTTTTATCCTGTTTCTTAAAATACTTTTATAAAAACATCAATAAATTTTCAACCACTTTTTTTTACAGACATTTCTAAATTGACCTCCTAAAAGGGAGTTATAAAATTTTTTTCAATTCTGGAGAAATACATATTGGACTCATTCGAATATAAAATATAGCAATTGTCATACATTTTATTTTTCCCAATTTAACGTTTTAGCGCCAAAAAGCAGAATTTAGTTTTTCATAAATAACCCCTAAAAGTGTACTTTGAAATCAAATTTATTTTTATATGATAATGGTCACATAAACAACCAATAGTAGCACTTTAAGCTCATATTTGGTGATAAATGTTCGATTTTGAATATTTTGTTGCTTAAAGGTTTTAGCGCCAATAAGCAGACTATATTTTTTTCGGAAATAACCCTGCCAAGTATACTTTGAATTCAAATTTATTTTTATGTGATAATGGTCACATAAACAACCAATAGTAGTACTTTATGTTCGATTTTGAATATATGGTCGCCTACAGGTAGGCTTTAAAATTTTATTTCCCATATTTTTGACTATCCAAATAATAAATTCCTTGTTTTTTAATACTTGGCATGAGTTCCTCAAATTTGAGTACTCGTATTTTGTGGCTCAGCTCAAGTTTTTGGATATTTTTGTGAAGCCTAAAAGCACACTTCAAAATTGTATGTTTGCCAATTTTTTTTTTGACTAGCTGATGAATTTTCTTTGAATTTAAAAAATGCGGTTTTTTTGAAAGGCTTGTCCAGATTTTAGTACTCAATTTTTGTAAATCATTTCCAATTTTTGCATATTTTGAAACCTAAAAGTATGCTTCAAAATTTTAATTTTTGTCTTCTTTGATAATCTTGTTGATTTTCATTGTCATAATTTAAACATTGTTCAGTGCGCAAAATTTGTGGCCCATTTTCGATTTTTTGAAGCCTAAAAGTAGGCTACTAGGCTTGATTTTAATTGTAATAATGAGATTAAAAACAAAGACTCAATAAATTTCAATCGAATTGTATTGATGAGAGTTCTGATTTTGTAAAACTTGACATTAGCTGTTTTTTAAACGAAAAATCCAAAAGAAATTTCAATTATTTTTGTTCAGTTTTTTTTAATATTCAAAAAATTTTTAAAAGTTCCAACGTTTCCAAAAAATATTTCCAAACCAAGATTTTAGGTGTAAAAATTGTATTTAAATGAAAATTTTTGGAAAAAAAAAATAGAATTCTATTAAAAAATGGATATTTGAAAAGTAGTGCATACTTTCAGGAGCCCATACCAAATAAATGTGTTTTGAAGAGGTAACGACATTCTTCTTCTTTCAATCTTTCCACACTAATATGATGTAACTTTCTCTTTAAGACTTTAAGGCACGTGAGACATAATTGTTATAAAAATGTAGCATACATTTAGGCGGACTTTATTTATTTATTTATTTTTTTGAAGGAACAGTAATTTTGTTTTAATTTGTGGGAATAAAATTCTGGGAGGTTCATGAAGAAGAAATAATTATTGTTTTATTTTCTTCTATAAAAATTCGTAAAAGGTTCTTGAGACCACTCCCAGCTCAAGATCCCATATATTATGTTGAGAATTCGAAATGAAATGCCTGACAGCTACTTTTCTTACAGGCTTTAAGGTTGTTATTGAATTTTATGCCAGTTTGAGGTTAATTAGGCCATTGAAATTCAGTTGTAGGAATTAGGGCATACTTTTGGGAGCCGATCTTTGTTGTTTTGCTTTCTAAAGCTGATAGCAGTGAAAATCAAGTGCCAAATTATTTTTCTTCCTAAGTCAGCTTTTATTTTAATTTTTTTATTCAGCGGTTGATTTTTTTTTTTCAAAATTAGTTTATTTCAAAAGTGCAATTTTTTTCCTAAAAAAAAACAAAAATGAATGTTTTTTAAAACAGGAGTATCAAGTGAATTAAAAATAATTTAGTATTTAAGCGGTGCTAATCTCAACTACTTTTTAATATTTTTAACCAAAACAAAAAAAAAAGAACATCTACCTAATTTGTTTTTTTTTCTAAACCCAAAACTAATCAAATTAACCAAAGATTTTTTTAGAAAAGCAGAAGAAGAAATGATATTTTTTTAACCTTTAGTTTTTGTAAGGCCAATAACAAAAATAAAAATGCATTTGAGATTATTTAAAATAATAAAAAAAACAACAATTTGTGTAAACAAGTATTTTCTTTATATATTTATACATGCTTATTTAAAATATTAAAATCAAATGTAAATTTAATTTTTTTGTTCTCTAATTTTCTCTAAAGGAAATATATATTTTTCTATTACAACGAGTTTTTTTTTTATGAACTGAATAATATTTTTTATTTTCAATTTTTTTATAATAAATATTTTTTATAATATTAAACAATTTTTTCTTTAATTTAAAACCAATATATTATTAAAGTGAAATGACATTTGAGAAAAAAATTATAAAAACAAAAACGACAATGTGTTTTAATCTCTTCGCAAGAAAATTGTTAAAAAATGATGTTTTACAGATTTTTCCGCCAAAAGCTTTACCTACCCCCTTTTATCCAAAGTATCTTCATTCGGTTGTTTTTCTCTTTAAGATTTTTTTTTTACAGATATTCCTAATTTTATATAATTTTTTCGTATTTTTTGGTTAAAAATGTGGTTTGCATGTTTGTGTTTTAGTTTATAAATATTTTTTTTTTATATATTTTTAAAATTATTAAAAATATTTTTAATATTTTTTTTATAAAAAACAATCATACCTAAAAATAATTGTGGTCAATAATACAATTTTGTATTTATTTATATACGCTACATACATATATTTAAAAACAATTAATTTATAAGCTCCTCTCTCCCCCACCTGACATTTGTTTTGGAATTTTGCCCATTTGCCATCCATCAATTTTTTTTGCCTTGTGACATCCGAAAAAATAACCTCCAAAGGCGGCCTCCTTTCCCCCGACCTTTTTCTTCCTCTCTCTCTCAGTACTATTAAGTTTTGTAAATTTCTATATATACCAATATACATCATATATATTTATTTTTGTTGGGTTATATTAAGTTTAGTTTTAATTTTGGCGTGGTTATTTCGATTTATATTTTTTTCCAAAAACTGAGGTATAATTTTAGGAGTCCAAAAAGGGTGCCTACATTTAGGAGTTTTATTTTATAAATGTGACTGCAAACAAATAAAAGTTTTAACTGAATGGTAAATGGTGATATTTTAGATAGCCGTATTTTTTTTTTGAAGTAAAAAATTTAAAAAAAATTAAGAAATAATAAAAAAAATTTAAAAAATAATAAAAAAATTAGAAATAAAATTAAAAAAAAACTCTGAAAGAATTATAATCGAAAAATATATTCCCAAAAAATTAAAAACTTCTCAGAAATTCCCGTTGGAAGAAAAAATAAAAATTGTTCTTCTGAAAAACTAGAAATATTTTGAAAGTGAAAATAGCTTAGTTAAAAAATATATATTTTTTTCTTCTATAAATTAAATTTCTTTTAAAAAGATGTAATTTGTTTTTGATTCCATTTCGATTTTGTTTCATTTGGAAATTTAAAAATTTCCCCCAAAGGGAAATTTTTATTTCAACTCGAAATTAAAAAAATTCTCTTATACTAATTCGTACGTTCATGAAAAATATGAATTTTCATTGAAAACAAAAAAATTTCCCTAAAAATTTCCCAAAAGGGAAATTTTCAAAATTTGTCTCCATTTCATTTTGCTTTTCTTATAGACTCCTAAACTGGTGAAATTTAATCAAAAATAAAAAAACAAAAATTTCCCAACGAGGGAAATTTTCAAAATTTTAAATTTTTTCACAATTTTGAAAACAAAAAATTTCCCCCAAACGAAAAATTTTATTTCAACTCGAAATTAAAAATTTATTTTATTCTAATTCGTATCTTCATGAAAAATATGAATTTTTTTTGGAACAAAAATTTCCCTTAAATTTCCTAAAAGGGAAATTTTTAAAATTTGCTTCGATTTTATTTAGTTTTCTTTATAGACCTCAAAAGCTGTTGAAATTCGAGGAAAAATTCTATTTAGGGGGAAATTTTCAAAATCGAAAACAAAAATTTCCCCCAAATGAAAATTATTATTTCAACTCGAAATTAAACATTTCTTTTTTTTTAATTCGTATCTTCATGAAAATTTATATTAAACAAAAAATTTCCCAAAACTGAAATTTTCTAAATTTGCCACCATTCCATTTAGTTTTCCTTATAGACTCCAAAACTGTTGAAATCGAAAAAAGCAAAAATTTCCCAAATTTGTATTTATGGGGAAATTTTTTGAAAATTTCCCAAATTTTTATATAGGGGGAAATTTTCAAAATTTTAAGCATTTTTGGATTCAATTTTCCTCTAGATAACATTTACCATTCAGCTGAAGTATTTTCTTTCTATTAAAAAATATTTTGAAATATTTTTGAATAATTTTATTAAACAAGAAAATATTTTTTCAAAATTTTTAATTTTTTTTTTACAAAATTTTTATTTTTTTTTTTCAAAATTTTTAATTTTTTTTTACAAAATTTATTTAAATATTTTTTCAAAATGCAAAAGCATTTTAAAAATCTTTTTCTATTTAAAAAATATTTTAAAATATTTTTTCAAATATTTTTTTATATAAAATTGTTAAAAAATATTAAAAATTTATTTTGAAATAAATTTTTCCATTCAAAAAATTATTTTAAAATATATTTTTTTTATAAAAAATTATGTTAAAATATATTTTTATAAAAAAATATTTTAAAATAAATTGAAAAAAGTTTCAAATACTTTTTTAAATATTTTTATTATTTTAAATTGTAATTAATTTTTTTTAATATAAAATTATTTTAAATTAAATTTTGAATTTTAAAAAAATATATTTTAAAATATATTGTTAAAAAAATATTTTAAAATATATTTTTATAAAAAAAATTATTCAAAAATAATTTTTGGACCCTCAACACCACAACAGTTATTCAAATTTTTAAAATTTTTTCAATATTTTCGTATCCATTTTCTTTTGTATCAAAAAGTATCTGTTCAAAAAAACCCAAAAAAATGAAAAAATAGCAACCAAAACAAAACCAATTAGCTTCCATTTTCTCCATCATGGCTTTGTTTTTGCAGATTTGCGGACATTGTATAATATAGCCTCAGCAGCAGCCGCTGTTATAGCTGCGGCCGCCAACTCACAGCAGCAGCAGCAGCAACAACATCAGCAACATCAGCACCAACAACAACAGCAACAACCATCTGGCAGCAGTGGCGGCAGTTGTCTGGGCCTTGAAAATAACCCCCTCATCTCAAAAACCAACTCAATTTCCTCCTCCACCAACTCTTCCACCGCGTTAGGCCAGAGCCAGATCAATAATAATTCCAATACTAACAACAACATCAATATTCTAAACAGCTCCTCGAATAGCCTTAGTTTTAGTAAATCCCTTAGTTCCAATGTTGCAGCAACGTTGTCGTCCTCATCATCCTCCAGTGCCACAGCCGTGGCCACAAATTTGAATGCCAACAACTCGTGTGGCGTGACTACGCCTCGTTCCTCGCACAGTCGCAATAGCTTAGATTGTTCCACCAATTTATTGAATGCACTTGCCGGGTCGGCAGACTATTATGAGCAGGATCAGCTGAGTATTCAGAAAATCTATAAATGTTGTCAAAATCCAAGGTTGAACTCCTCCTCGGCCTCTTCGTCACCTTTGGCGAATTTAGCGGGGCCACTAATGTGTTCGAACAACTGTGGATCGCTGACAGAAACATCTCCAGTTGCCAATAGTGGACGAATGATGGCATCTGCTTCCTCTCTTACTGGAGGGGGAGGGACAGTGGGAGGTGGTATGGTGGGCAGTGTGGGAGTTGTGAGTCTAGAAACCCTGGCCGCAAGCGGCGGAGGTTCATCAAATAGTTCTGGACGACCCCCACACCACCATCATCACCCCACTCATCATTCCAGCTCTTCAGCTTCTTTGAAAAATTCCTGCCCCACCTCCACAGGTTCCTCGTCCTGTTGCAATCCGGCCACAGATAACTGTGGCGAATGTCAAATATCGGCAGCAGCCGCCGCAGCGGCGGCCTCATATCAATTGGCCAATTTATTGGGTTCCAATATGTTGCTGGCCTCGACGAATACCTCCTCCAATTCCACTACTTCTGCCGCCGCGGCATCAAGCACTAGCAAACATGGTACATCCTCTTCATCCGGAGGTGGTAAATCCACCTCAAATTCCTTGAATAAAATTTTGGGAAATAATGGTAGCAACTCCACCTCCTCCTCTACCTTGGCGGCCTCGGTTGCAGGTGGCATATTGGGAACTACCACCTCCGGAGCCATAACCGCCTCGCTGGTTAGCAGCAAAAAACCCAACAGCACCGTCTTCCAGTGTGAGTTCTGTACCTTCTCCTGTTCCTGGAAATACGATTTAAAGCTGCACATGCGCCAAAAGCATGGCATACACAATAAGAAAATGTAAATTCAAGGGGAAGCGAGGAGGAGGGGGGATCTCTCCCTTCTCCGGGGTTACCCACCCACTCACTACCAAAGTCCTAGAACTTTTGTGTCATAAATTTTGTAAAAAAATAACTTAATTTGTTAAGGATTGTTCCTTTTTAAGCAATGATGTGTCGTTGAGGTCCTTGAGGGCCACATTTAAGGATTTCCAGGCTTCTTGGGGTTCTTTTTATGTGAAATAATGGAAAGCTTAGATATGAAGCATAAGCTCGGATCATTTTCAAATATTTCCAAATTCTGCCGTTTGCCATTTTGTCCGGTTCGCATTTGAGGCTTCTCTTCTCAGAATATTTAAGGATACCGTATAAATCTATGCTCGGCATTTGGAAAATGGTTCAAGGGGTATACCTTTGCATTTTTAAAAAAAAAAACGGGTATGGAAATATCTCAGGTTTTCGCCTTTTTTCCAAAAATTGTATTTTTTTTCAAAACCTATGGGAACAGACACCCTAGGTTTTATCCCAGGTTTTGGTTTTTTCATTTTTTTTCAATACTTATGCGAATCAATCCTTGTAGGTCTCCGGAAACATTCGCTTTGAAAATTGATTCTAAAATCTGGGGTTTTTCCAATTTTTTTTTTTTTTTTCAAACTGAAAACCTGTCGGAATCAGACCCCGGGTTTTGGATTTTTCCAAAAATTATTTTTTTTCAAAACCTATGGAAATCAGACTTTGTAAGCCTCCGGAACCATTCACTTTGAAAATTGATTCTAAAATCTGTTTTTTTTTAATTTATTTTTTTTTTCTAAACCTGTGGGAATCAGACACCAGTTTTTATCCCAGTAAAAAAATATTTCTTCAAAAACTGGATTTTTTCAAAAAAAAAAAAAAAAAAAAAAAGAAAAAAAAAGGAAATTGATTCTAAAATCTTTTTTTTTTATGGAATGGGCGAGCTAATCTTTAATTTTTGTTTGAAAGACTTCGATATTATCGAAAATTTTCAAAAAAAAAAAATCCCTTAAAGGAAAGAGAAGCCCCAGGCTACCAACAAATAAAAATTAGGAGATGTAAAATAAAACCCAGAAAAAAAAAAAAAAAAAAATTAGGAAATGTAAAAAAAGTCCAAAAAATATTTTTTTCTAAAATCTGTGAGAATCAGACTCTGGAAACAATCACTTTCAAAATTGATTCTAAAATTTTTTTTTTTTTTGGAATGGACGACCTATTTTTCAGGTTTCGAAGAAGTTTAGGAGATATCAATATTTTCGAAAATTCTTTAAAAAAACATCAGAAAGAGAAAGCCCCAGGCTACCAAAAAAAAAAGGAAATGTAAAAATTTCTAAAAATTTTATTTTTTTTGGAATGGACAACCTAATCTTCATGTTTGGAGGAAGTTTAGGAAATATCGATATTTTCGGAAAATTCTCATAAAAAAAAAAAAAAAAAAAAAACAGGAATTTCCTTCCGGAAAGGAAGCCCCAGGCTACCAATAAAAAATAGGAAATGTAAAAATTTCTAAAAAAAATATTTTTTTCTAAAATCTTTTTCATTCACTCTCAAAATTGATTCTAAAATCCTTTTTTTTTTGTTGGAATGGACGAGCTAATCTTCTAAAATTTTTTTGATGAAGTTTGAGAGGCTTCGATATTTTCGGAGAATTCTCAAAAAAAAAATCCCTTTCAGGAAAGAGACGCCCCAAGCTACTAAAAAAAAAAAATTGGAAATGTAAAAAAAATCCAATTTTTTTTTCCAAAATCTGAGGGAATCCTACTCCGAAAACCTTTCCCAACAAAATTGATTCTAAAATCTTTTTTTTTTGAATGGACGAGCTAGTCTTCATGTTTTGAGGAAGTTTTATGGTCATCTTCGGAAAATCCTTAAAAAAAAATAGGAAATTTAAAAATTTCCAAAATAATTTTTTTGTATCTGAAATTTGTGGGATTTAGACTCCGGAAATATTCCCTTACAAAATTGATTCTAAAATCTGTTTGTTTTTTTGGAATGGGCGAGCTAATCTTCAAGTTTCGAAGAAGTTTGGAAGACATCGTTATTTTTTTGGAAAATCACCAAGAGAAAAAAAACAGAACTTCCCCTTCAGAAAAGTAAAGGCCCCAGGCTACAAAAAAAAAAAAAAAAAAAATAAATAAATAAATAAATAATAAAATAAATAAAAAATAGGGATTTTAAAAACGTGAAGACCTTCCATTTAGATTTGTTTCTTTGGAATTTTTTCCTGACGTTATTTAGACCCCAAATTATAGGTTGGGTCCCCAAGGACATTATCATGAAAAGGCAAGGATTTCTGAAACATGTTGCTGCAACATTTTTAGATATTATGTTTATAAACATTATATTGGTGCTATACAAAAAAAAAAAAAAAAAAGTGAAAAAATATTCAACTCCCCAAGGGAACTTATTTCTAAAAAAAAAAATATTTATTATAAAATTCCCTATATAATACATATCCCAAAAAATTGTTGTATACTTAAAAATATGTTTGAAAAAAATATTTCAAAAATTGTAAATTTGAAATTTCAATTTTATTTTTTTTTTGGAAATAACGCTTGATGTGTAATGCTAGAATTGTTTTGTAAATAATAATTGCTATTGATTTGCAAGAATCACAGCATTTTATTGTATCATAACATGGTAGTTTTCAAAATCCAGTTTGTAGTGTTGTGGCATTGCTCTTTTTAGCTTTTTTTTTTTCGAATTTCTGTCGTTCAATTCTGGTGTTTCATTTTTTTTTCTCACATTTCTTTTTTGTTTCGTTCTTTCTTCTTTTCATTTGATACTAACAAAACGCACACTGCAAAACAAAAATGTCATTGCATTACGTTATGAAAATAAAAAAAATTTGGAAAAAATCGAAAATGAAATGTTTGCAGAAGAGGATAACCTCAAATGTGAACTTAAAAATGAAAGGATTGAATCGCCAGATTTACTGATTGTCAAACATGAAGTGGATTTGGAGAAAGATGAGGTATATCCGGTGAGATATCCTCAGGCATCGACCTCAGCAGCTGCTGGCAAAATTTCCCTCCCAAACCGGCAGGCCTATGAAAATATTGAGGAATCTGAAATCTATGACATTACCGATGATGATGAGGAGGATTTTGCAGGAAATAACAATGACGACGATGATGATGATTTCGATATTATGTATTATCCAAATAATTCCAAACGCAAATCTTCTTCCTCACGTTCCTCTTCGCTTGCTGGCGCAGCCGGCTCATCTGCCAAAAAAACCAAAAATTCGACACGTGACAGTGGCAGCAGTAAACCCTTTGCCTGTCCCAATTGTCCCAAATCCTATACCATGCGTTGCAACTTGAATCGCCACCTTCGTGTCGAATGCAATCGTGAACCGAAATTCTCTTGTCGGATTTGTCAAACGAAATACTATTATCGCTGTTCGTTGGTTCAGCATGCCAAGTCGGCCCATGATTTGGATTTGAGAAATGAAAAGGATTAGGGAAAAGTTGGGTAAAATGTGTCAGGAGGGGGGAAGGGAGATGGGGGAAAGTGGAGAAAAAAGAAAAACATGGACTGAAAAAATTAGAAGACAATTTTTTTTGTAATTTCTCATACATGTTTAAAACTTTAACATGTTGTGTACAGTACTTTATTTCGCAAAAATTAAAATTTATCTTTTTAATATTTTTTTCATTAATACAATTACCTTAAACATCATTTTGATGAAATTCTGGGTATTCTATTGCTAAAGTGGACATAAGTTTGTACAGTACATTTACCCATAAACCACATTCCATGTCTTAATTGATCCTTTTATAAGAATTGGTCATAATATTCGACATTTTCATGAAAAAACTGGTAAAAAATTGCACAGTACTTCCCCCAAATTCAAAAATTTTTTAACTTTAAAAACTAAATTTGAAACCATAACAAAGACGATAATATGAATTTTAAAATACGAAGAGAGTATCTCTTCGACACCAGAACCTGATTTTCAGTCCTTATGTTTTTGTAATTTTTTTTAAGGACATACCCCTCTTGCCCTTTCCCCTTATCCTTGTCAAGAGTAAAAAAAATAGCATTACATTGAGCGTTATTTCCAACTAAGATTTAAGAATAGGATTTATAGAAACATAATTTAGGTTAGATTTTTCTTTTCAATCGAAATTAAAATATTTGAGGTTATATGGGCATAAAACTGAATATTTTGCGATATTTGTTAAAAATTTGGATTATTAATTTTTTTTAATTTTTTTTTAAATTTTTTTTTAATTAAAAAAAAAATACAAAATACATTAAAAAAAATTAGAAGAAATATTTGAAGTTAAATTCCATTTTTAAACCACATTTTTTGATTGACTATCTTTAGGTTTTTTCTTTTTTAAATGAATAAAAAAAAATAAACATTTTTAAAAATATTTTTTTAATGAAATTGTCATTAAATTAAATTGTTATTAAACTAAAAACAAATTAGAAAATACATTAAAAAATGCAGAAACAAGTTTTAGGTTGAATTTCAATTTTAAAAACAATTTTTTTTGATTGACTATTTTTATTCTTTTTTATGAATAAAAAATGTATTTAATTTTAAAAAAGATCTAAAATATTTTTTTAATTTTTTACAAAATATATTTTTTTAAACAATTTTAAAAATATTTTTTTAATGAAATTGTCATTAAATTAAATTGTTATTAAACTAAAAACAAATTAGAAAATACATTAAAAAATGCAGAAACAAGTTTTAGGTTGAATTTCAATTTAAAAAAACAATTTTTTTTGATTGACTATTTTTATTTTTTTTTTATGAATAAAAAATGTATTTAATTTAAAAAAAAATCTAAAACATTTTTTTTTAATTTTTTTATTAAAAAATTAAGAAAAATATTTGAGTTTGAATTCCAATTTTAAAAACAATTTTTTTGGTTGACTATTTTTATTTTATTTTTTCTTATAAATTAAAAATGTATTAAATTTTTTTTTTTACAAAAATTTAAATTCTATTTAAAATCTATTTTTTAATTTTTTATTAAAAAAAAAAAAACATTAAAAAACCATGAAAAATATTTGAAGTTGAATTCTAATTTTAAAATCAATTTTTTTTTGATTGACTAGTTTTATTTTTTTAATCACTGCTAAACGTATTTAAATTTTTTACAAAATATATATTATATTTTGTAAAAAAATGTTAATACATTTTTTATTAATTAAGAAAATAAAAAAAAAACAAAGAAATTGTTTTTAAAAATGGAAATCAACCTCAAATAGGTTTCTTAATTTTTTTAATGTATTTTTATTTAAAAAAAAATATATAAATAAAAATATTTTTAAAATTGTTTAAAAATAAAAATGTTTTTTTTTTTAAATTAAAAATATTTTTAAAATTGTTTAAAAATAAATATAATGAATAAAATTCAACTTCAAATATTTTTCTTAGTTTTTTAATGTTTTTTTTTTTTTTAATAAAAAGTTAAAAAATAGATTTTAAATAGAAAAATAGAATTTAAATTTTTGTAAAAAAAATTTAATACATTTTTAATTCATAAGAAATAAAAATAGTCAACCAAAAAATTGTTTTTTAAATTGTAATTCAAACTCAAATATTTTTTTTTTAATTTTTTATTAAAATTTTTTATTAATTTAAATTTTATTAAAAAATTAAGAAAAATATTTGAGTTTGAATTCCAATTTTAAAAACAATTTTTTTGGTTGACTATTTTTATTTCTTATAAATTAAAAATGTATTAATTTTTTTTTTTTACAAAAATTTTAATTCTATTTTTTTATTTAAAATCTATTTTTTAATTTTTTATTAAAAAAAAACATTAAAAAACTATGAAAAATATTTGAAGTTGAATTCCGATTTTAAAAACAAATTTTTTGACTGACTATTTTTATTTTTTAATGAATAAAAAACGTATTTGATTTTTTTTTACAAAAAATATATATTTTTAAACAATTTTAAAAATATTTTATTTTTTTTTTTAATTTTTTCATTAAAATTTGTGTTTTTGAAATGAAAAAAAAAAAATTAATTAAAAAATACAAAATACACTAAATTAATATATAAAACGACATAAGATTAAGAAAAAAAAAAACATTAAAAAATGAAGACAAATTTTTAAGGTCGAATTCCAATTTTAACAACAAATTTTTTGATTAACTTTTGTTAATTTTTTTAATAAATAAAAAGTGTATCAATTTTTTTTTTACAAAATATATATTTTTAAACAATTTAAAAAATATATTTTTTTAATTTTTATTAAAATATATGTTTTTGAAATGAAATTCACATTAAATTAAAAAAAAAATAGATCAAAAAATGAAGAAACAATTGTTGAGGTTTTATTCCAATATTAAAAACTATTTTTTTTATTTTTTTTTTTTTATTTTTTTTATTTTTTTATTTTTTTAATGAATAAAAAGTGTATTTAATTTATTTTTATAAAATATATTTTTTTAAATTATTTTTTTTTAATTTTTATTTAATTTTTATTTAAAAATATGTTTTTAAATTTTTTTGTTTTGTTTTTAATTGTCTCATATTTAGAAATTTCAAAGCAAAATATTCATGGTTAATTTGTTTTTTTTTTCGATATAACCTCAAATACTTTAGATTAGATTGAAAAGATATATATTGTAAGCAGACTTGTATATATATATCATATATATAATTAATTTACTACAGTGTCATGTATATAAATTATGTATTTAAGAAAATAAATAGTTTTTTAATTGTTTTTTTTTTTAGAATTTCTTTTGTATTCCTAAATAATTCTGAATGTTGTGTATGTATATATATATTGATATATGTAATATTAATACTGATTGTGTCTGTCTGTTATAAATAATTAATTATTTATATTATTAGAATTGTAAGAATAATCCTCATATCGTCGTGTCCTCCCCCTCTATACTCTTTCCATTCAAAATTCATTACAAATGTAATTGTAAATTTATCGAAAAAAAAAAGAATAAAACTAAAAAAAAAAAATGATTTATTCCCAAAGGGATTTAAAAAAAGGAAATAATAAAAAATAACTAAAAATGTTTTTTATTAGGAGATGAAAAAAATTTTATATTTTATGTATTATTTTCCTTAAAATCATATATAAATATTTAAACAAAAATTCATTCATATTTTATCTATATTTATGCAACATGATGACTCCAATATCAATGGTATTTTCTTGGTCTTTTTTCTTCTATTTCCATTTCCATTTTTGTTGCAATTATTCCCCAAAAAATCGAAATTAATAATTAATATTACACTTCGCACACACATACATACCAAAACTTATTAATTTTAATCATAATCCTCCCTTCCATACGTGCATTTTTTTCTGTTGATTTCTGTTCCCTTTCCACCGCCCGCCCATCCATCAATTGTTTATTTGTTTTTGTCTAGGTGGCGATCTTTTCTATAAAGTCTATTCAGATCCACAGAATTTATTTATTTTAAACTCAAATCAGCCCCAGGGTAGGATTGAGTTCCTATCCCCTGTCAAACTGGGCCACAAACAGCAGCGTCTGCATTGTAATTTAAATTTACCATTAGCACCATCATCATCATCTGCATCTGCATCACCCTCAGCATCAGCATTATTAAACCGAACAACTCAAGCTTCTTATATAGGGCCCGTGTCTTCATCAAGTAATACAATGACATCAAGAACAGCACCCCCACCACCACCATCAACTAGGATTACACCCTCCCGTAGTAGTAGTACTGCGACTAGACGCAGTTCCAGAAAATCGCCACGTCTCAATAAGTTTTTGTGTCCGAAATGTCCCAACAAATCATATCAAACCTATAGCAGCCTGTTGCGTCATCAACGTGTCGAATGCCACAAGGAACCGCAACATGTCTGCGAACTGTGTTCGTTGCCATTTTATTATCTGACCACGTTGCGTAAACACACGGAAAGGATGCATAAATAAAATTAGTTTTTTTTATATAAATGAAAAAAAAAACAAAAAAAAAATAAGTAATAGAAAATAATGTGTGTAATATCAGAATAGAAAAAAAAATAAAATAAATAAAAAACATGAAATTATGAATTAAGAAAAATTAAAAATTTTGTTATCGCTCCAATTTTTAAATAGTTTTGTTGCAATTTTTTTTTTTACAAAAATTCAAATATTTCATTTATAAAAAAGTCATATATTTTTAACTGAGTCTTCATATTGTTTTGTATTTATTTAAATAAATATAACATATTTTTTAATATTCAAAATATTTTATTTCTTTTTAATATTCAAAATGTTGAATTTTTTTTTAATATTCAAAACATATTTTTAATATTTAATTCTTAAAGTAAAAGCAAGAGCTTAAATATTTAAATTGAATTTTAAAAAAGACTAAAAAACTTTTTTTTTTTAATTTTAAAAAGAACAATTTAAATAACTAATGTACAAAAACCTGTATATTTTTCTAACAAATGTAGTATTTATTTAGTTATATATTTTTTATTAATTGTTTAATATTTTTAACAATGTATTATAGGTCTTCTTTTATTTATTCTTTAATATTGTATATTTATTATATAATTTTTAATATATATTTTTTTAATTATATATTCTTACACTATTATAAAATTTTTATTAGTATATATAATATTAAAAATATATAATAAAAATATGTAATACTTAAAAGTATATCAATTTTAAAATATATATATATAAACAAATAATATTAAAAAAATAATATAAAAAATAATAGCACAAAAAAATAATAATATAAAGAAGTAATAATACAAAAAAAAAAAAATATATATATATAATAATACAAAAAAATGAATAAACAATATATATAAAAATAAATAATATAAGAAATAAATAATATAAAAAATCAAACAATAACAAAAAATAATGTATAAAGTATTACAAAAATAGAATAAAAATAAATAAATAATAAATAATTTAAACAAATATATTAGAAAAATAAAATAAAAAAAAATAAATAAATAATATAAAAAAATATATAATAAGATAAAATAAAAAAAATTAAAAAAATTGTAATTTAAAAAATAAGTAATATATAGAAATAAAATAATAAAAAATAAATAATAGTAAAAAGTAAATAATAATAAAAAATAAATAATAATAAAAAATAAATAATAATAAAAAATAAATAATAATAAAAAATTAATGATATATAAAATATTAGAAAAATAGATTAAAAAATAAATAATATAAAAAATTAAATAATATATAAAAATAATATAAATATAAAATATTTATATATATAAATAATAGAAAAAATAAATAATAACAAAAAATAATATATAAAGTATTAAAAAAATAGATTAAAAGTAAATAATATAAAAAATAAAATAATATAAAAAATAAAATAATATAAAAAATAAAATAATAAAAAATAAATAATATAAAAAAATAAATAATAACAAAAAATAATAGTATATAAAATATTAGAAAAATAGATTAAAAAATAAATAATAGAAAAAAAATAAATAATAGAAAAAAAAAATAATAGAAAAAAAATAAATAATAGAAAAAAAATAAATAATAGAAAAAAAAATAAATAATAGAAAAAAAATAAATAATAGAAAAAAAATAAATAATAGAAAAAAAATAAATAATAGAAAAAAATAAATAATGGAAAAAAATAAAATAAAAAAATAAAAAATAAACTAATAAAATAAAAATAAAAAAAAAAATAATAATAAAAAAATAAAATAATAACAAAATAAAATAATAACAAAAAATTAATTATATGTAACATATTACAAAAATAGATTAAAAAATAAATAATATAAAAAATAGAATAATAACAACAAATTAATAATATAAAAATAAGTAATATAAAAAAACATAATAATAAAAAAATAATAATATAAAAAATAAATAATAATTTAAAAAAATAATAAAGAAATAAGTAATATAAAAAATAAATAATAACAAAAAATAATAATATATAAAATATTAAAAAATAAATACTTTATTTTTATATTGTTTTTTTATAAAATAATAATAATATAAAATAAAAATAAATAATAACAAAAGATTAATAACATAAAATATATTAAAAAATAGATTAAAAAATAAAATAAAAAAACAATTATTATTTTTATAGTTTTTAATAGCTGCGAACTTTTGTATTTTTTTTACAAAATATGAAATATTTTAAATTTTATAAAAAAATCAAAATGATGTGTAATATTTTGTTTTATTTAATTTAGTTGAAGAATAATTTTTTATTAGTATTTTTATAAATAACAATTTTTGTCATATTACAACGTATTTAAAAAATGTTTTTTAAAAGCAAATATAAAAGACTGTACATGTTTCTTGTTTTATTTTTTTTTATTAACTTTTATATTTTTTTATAATAAAATTTTGTTTTGCATTCTTAATATTATTTTTAATTGTAGCATCGAATTTTAGAATATTTTTTCCAATTATTGTTTGTAAAAGTAATGCACTTATTTTGAGAAAAATTATTTATATATTTATTTTTTTTAGATTTGTTTAATATTTTTTTTGTATTGAAAGAAATTCAAGGCAAATGTTTTTGTAAAAAGTTAAACAAAAGACTTGAAAATTAACGGATTTTATTTAAGAAGTATTAATGATTTTTTCTAAATTAACTTTTTTAAAATAGTATTTTTTTTTTGAAAAAAAATTGTTTTTTTTTTTTTGAAAAAAAAATGTGTATTTAAAAAAAAAAAAATATTTTTCTTTTTGAAAAAATTTGTAATTTTTTGTCTGTTTTTTGAAAATAATAATGTTGTTTAATTTTTTTTTGAAATTACAATTACATTAATATTTATCAAAAATGAATAGGCAATTCATAAAAACAAAAAAAGGGATTGTAATTTAAAAATTTTATTTTTTTTTACAAAAAAGAAAAAAATGTCATTCTGAAAGTATTTATTTTTAAATTTCTTTATTGTCGTATTTTTTTTGTTAAAAATTTTAATTTTTTTTCCAAAAACAATGCCTTGTATTTCCATTTTCCTTGGTAGTTTTAAACATTTGTTGTATTTTCTTTTTCTTGATATTTTCTATTAAATAATTTATTTTATTAAAAATCAAAAACCACCCACCCTTGATAAGTGTATTTGTATTTAATTTTAAGTATTTTTATTTAAAAATCAATCCGTGTTTTTCCAAAAAAATTTTCATTTTTAATTTATGGCATTTTTTCGTTTTCTTTTTTCTTTTCATTTCATATTTTGTGAATATCATTTGTTAACTGTGTGTCTTAACCCCCCCACTGTGTGTGCGTGTGTGTGTGTGTGCCCATTAACCAACAAAAAATGATAACCAAACCAAAAAAAAACACATACCAACAACAATGCATCCAAAAAACGGTTCCACTGCAACCTCCTACCCCTCAACTCATCAAAATCCAACATCATCATCATCAACATTGTGTAAATTGGCCATGAAACTAACCTCAAAATACCAAAAAAATTCAAAATCCATAAAAAAACGAAATGTTAACACCAATCATCACCATCTTCATCCTCATCACAATTTTGCATATTTTCCTTTTTTAACTTATTTATGTTTTTCACTAATAATTTATTAACAAAAAAAATAAATAAAAATGAAAAACGCATCTCCAGACATGTCCTATGAGTTCTCCCAGACTCTAACCGAGGACAATCGCATCCTGAATCTAACCTCGGGCGGTGGCCATGGCCTGGGCCAGTTTGGTGAACGTTTCGCCTGTGCCGTTTGCGGTAAATCGTATTTGCGCAAACGCCACCTGCAGCGCCATATGCGCGACGAATGCATTGGCATACCACCGCGCTTCAGCTGTGACCTTTGCCCCTCACGTTTTCGCCGCAAATATCACATGGTACGACATTTGACCTCCAAGCATGGCATACCCGCGGCCATTGCCCAACAGACAACGGGAAATCGCAGCGGCAGCAGTTCCATGATGGGTGGTGGCGGCCACAAAAAGGAAATGGGCGATGGCCCAGAGAATCTGACTATGCGCAAGGAGAACTATGAGGCTGAGCATTTGACAGCCGGCCATTTGCATCAACACCATCTGCAGCAGTTGGGCGGAGGTGGCTCAAGCCCCTCACACATAACCAGTGGTGATAGTGGTAGCGATTGTAATGGTGGTGGTACGGCAGGTACCTCACCCATACCACCGGCCCATATTATGCCTATGCCCACATACGGTTTGACAGGGGCCATAACGGCCATATCGGCTGCTGCGGCCCATGTTGAGGAGAAGGATGCAAAAATTCTGCTAGAAGCCGCAGCTGCTGCAGCAGCGGCCCATGCGGCAGCCACAGCCTCAGCCAACGCCAATAATGCGAACAATGCCGCTCCTGAGGGGAGTAATAATGACAATTTAATGGAAAACAATGAAAATCGTAATGCCAATGATGAGTCATCAGCGATGAGGGTTAATGGAATGGAAGCAGCAGGGGCAGAAGGAGGAGGAGCCCTACCTCCAACACCACCACAGCCGCCAGCATCAGCCACCAGCACATCGACGGCCGAAAAAGAGGACAACACAACATCGGTAATCAAAAGCAAGGACATGGTGAAAACGGAACCCCTGACACCCAACAAGACCGCCGCCCTTAGCATGCTCGACGATGAGTGGAAAATGAAGCTTAGCTTACAACTCATTTCGAATTCTCTGCTCAAGGAGCGGCTGATGAACACCCATTTGCCATTTGCTTATAATAATAATTGAAGGCCCCTCACTTTTTAAACCAAATTTATAAAACCAAAAAAAGATATTACACAAACAAATTTTATATACCAAGAAAAAACAAATACTCAATTTAATTTTTTTTTAATTTTAATTTATTAAAAACAAAAACAAATATTTTGACGCTATATACAAACAATTTATATTAGTTTTTAAAGTAATAATCTTGCCCCCAAAAAAAAAATATTTTGATTTTAATTTGTTTTCTTGTGTGCGTATTTTTTTTTTTTATTTTTTTGTAAAGAAAAGAAACCAAAAAACAAACAAAAATTATTTAAAATTAATTTTATTTATTTATTTTCTTCATGGAAAACCCAAAATTTTTTTTTAGCTTGTAAATTTTTGTTCGTTTTACATTTCGAACGAACCAAAATAATTCCCATTCCCAAGAAATTTTAAGATCTCTATTATTATTTAAACACTTCCTACCCAACTCAACTCTCAAGCAAAACAAACAAACAAACAAACATTCCATTTTATTTTTCCAATATTTATGGTATTTATTTTTAAGCAATCCCCATTTTTTTAGCATTACTTTTAGAGATTTAGTTCAGCTTATTTATATATAATAATAATAATGTATGTGTCGTAAGTTATATATGGAAAATATTTATTTAATTCTTTTCTTGTCGCCGTCTTTTTTAATTTATTTTCTTTTTCAACAATTTGACGATTTTGTTTTCAAGCACAATTTTTCTCGCTCACTATTTCGCTCTCTCTCTCTCTCTCTCTTTTCTCTATTTATATTTGTAACAATACTACTCATATCGAATTTGTGATTAAAAATTAACCTAGAAATTGATAATAAATAATAAATAAATATTGTATACGTTATTTCACCACCAAAAAAACAAGAGCAAAATAATTTTTTTTTTTTTAAATATTTGGGATGGAAACACATTTTATTTTTCTTTTGAAGTTTTTTTTTAAATTTTGTTGGATTTTTTTTAACATTTTAAAACATTTTCTTTCTTATTTAATTTGGCTTGAGGTCAATAAGAAAGAAAATTGAGTCCAAAGGTCAACCAAAACCATACAAACATTTTAAAAAATTTATTAATTTTTTTAATATTTCTTTGAAACTCCTCTAAATGTATTTGTAAAACTTTCAAAATGATTACTGATATTTTAAGATCAGAATTTTAATAAAAAAACATTTTTGAACTTAAAAAAATATTTGTATTAAATGTTTTTCTAATATTTTAAAATTTTTAATTATTTTAAAATTTTTAATTATTTTAAAATTTAAACAGATTTTTAATTTTTTTAAAGTTTTTTGGATTTTTTTTAACAATCTAAAAAATATATTCAATTTTTTAATATATTTTTTTTAATTCCTCTAAAGAATTTGTTTTTCAAAACAATTTTTTTTGATCAGAATTTTAATTAAATAACATTTTTGAGTTTAAAAAATATTGAAAACTATTTTCGAACTGCCACCTCTTTTAGAATTATTTTCCAAGAAATTGGTTTTCCATGAAAATGGACAATTTCTGGAAAACAAACTTGGAGGAATTTGTGACAAATAAATAATAATGGTAATAAAAAAGAATAATAAATTAATTAAAAATAAATAAATTAATTAAAAATAATAAATACTAAAAATAAATAATAAAAATAAACAATAAAAATAAATAAAAAAATAATACATGACAAAAATAATAAAAAATACAATATTAAAATAAAAAATAAATAGTAAAAAACAACACATAAATAATTTATAAATAAATAATAATTATTTATTAAAAAATAATTATTTATTAAAAAATAATTATTTATTAAAAAATAATTATTAAAAAAAGAATTATTTATTAAAAAAATAGTAAAAAGGAATAATAAAAATAAATAATAATAAATACATAATAATAAATACATAATAAAAATTAATAATAAAAAATACATAATAAAAAACATAAATAATTTTTAAATAAAAATAATTATTTACATTTTTTAGTAATTGATAAAAAAATAAATAATAAAAATAATAATAAAATAAATAATAAAAATAAATAATAAAAATAAATAATAATAATAAATAATAAAAATAAACAATAAAAAATAAAAATAAATAATAAAAATAAATAATAAAAAACAACACATAAATAATTTATGAATAAAAAAAATTATTATTTATTAAAGTAAATAATAGAAATAAATAAATAATAAAAATAAGTTATAAAAATAAATAATAAAAACAACACATAAATAATTTATAAATAAAAAATAATTATTTATTACAAAAAAATTAAAAAGTAAAAATAAATTAATCATAAAAAAAAACAAAAAAAAAAATGAAGTACGTATAAATAAATATTTAAAAATAAAATGGAAAAATACTTTTTTGTTTCTTTCTTATTTTTTTCATTATTCATTTATTTTCTTATTTAGAAAAAATAAAAAAAATACAAGTAAATATAAAAGTATATAAATAAATTATTTAAATATCAAAATTAAATAAATAAAAAATAAACAATTAATTGAAACAAAAAAAAAATAATAATAATAAAATATGTATTTATATTTAAAAATTACATATCATTAATAAAGAAATATTTTTATTTATTTATGTGAATTTTTTAATGAAAAATTAATAACAAATTTATAAATAAATAAATAATTTGTAACAAAACAATCAACTAATTTATTAGAAAGAAATAAATATTAAACTAATAACATAAATAACAATTAAATTTATCAAAAACAAACGAAATAAATACATAATTAATAAATAAAAAAAAATAAAATAACAATAAATAAAAATAATAATGATAAATATAATAAAATAATAAATATATAATAAAAATAAATAAATAAAAAAAAGTAAGTAATTTAAAGATTTTAAAATAAATGAAAAAAATATAAAATAATAAATAAGAATATTAAAAATTGTGAATATAAAAATAAATAAAATATAAAAATATATATATAATAAAAATAAATAAGAAAGTAGTTGAAAAATATATAAATACAAGTAAAAAATAATAACTAAGAATAAAAAAATAAAAAAAAAAGAATATACTAAAAACGAATCATTAAAACGAAAATTAAATAAATAATAAAAAATGACAAACAAAATAAAACAATAAATTAAAAATAAAGGAAAAATAAAAACTATAGAAATAAATTAATAATTTAAAATAGTAATAACAATAATAATATTAAACCTTAAATTATGTTTAATTTACTTTAACATCTTTTTAAAAGGTTTCTTCTATTTAATTTTTTTTCCTTAAAAAAAAACTTAAAAACAAAAATGTTTTGAATTTCATTATTTTCATATATTAAGATTACATTTTTAAAATTGTTTCTTCTGTTTCCCTCCCAAATATTTAAGAAATAATATTCAATTGCTCTACGAATCTCTTCCTTACCTTTTATTCTATATAAGTAACCAATTTATGGTCCTCTGTTTTTCAAATAATTTTTTATATAGAAATTATTTCCAAAAAACAAACAAGCAAAACAAACATTCCCAAAAATATTTACCAATTTATTATAATTATTTTTATTTAAAAACAAAAATACTACCTTAGTGATAACAAAATCAACAGATATTTATTAATATAAGTTTTTTTTAACAAACAAAATAAATATTTTTTTAAATTAAAAAATAAATAAATAAATAAATTGTAAATTATTTTACTTAATGTAATCAATACAAAAAACAACATTTGTACTTACTTACTTTGTCATGACAGATCTTAGGAAATTTCGAAATCAGATCACCCCGAATCGAATCATCTATTTCTAGCCTGTTGTGATTCAAGTCTTTACCTCTTCCTTACTTCTATTTATGCCAATATTTTATTGATAAAAAAAAATATATTTTTTTATAACAACGAATTTCACACCCACCCCGAAAATATATATGAAAATTATGTGGGTATAAAATGAATTTAATTAAATAATAATTTTAACAAAGATATGTATTTATTTACACTTTTTACAATAAAATCATTTAATTTTTATTTCAAACAAATACAAGTATTTTTCTGTCGCGCTCTACATTTTTCTTTTGTCTTGCCATGTATTTTTAGATTTTAAGTTAAAAAATGACCTCAATATTACTATAATGGAATAAGTTGAGGTTATATTGAATTCGTCATATATACACAAATATTTATTTATTTTTTTATTAGGTTTACTTTATATTTAAAACCAACAAAAAATATCAAAGTGAATTCTTTCATTGGCAAAGAACAATGATGAAATTTATTCCATGTCTTTTAATACTCAATTTTAAGAAACATATATTTTTTATTATATACATATTTTTAATAATTTAAAAAATGTAAAATTAAAACAAAAAAATAATTACACATTAAAATAATAACCAGAAAAAAATGAGAAAAAAACTCAAGAAAACGAAACAAAATCAACTTGTGTATTTATTTATTTATTGTGCAGACGTTTGGCAACATCTTTTTGCAGGCAATCAACCAACCAACTCAGATCTCACTCAAATACTCACCACTTTTTTTCTTATTTTTCAGGAAATCTTCCTTCTCTCAGCATTAATTAATAAATACAATTTTATACTTTCAGACAAAAACAAGTATTTGCTTTCATTTACAATTTTAATTTATTATTATTATTTTTGTATTATTTTTATTATTATTTGTTTTTTTCTTTTTATTATTTTATATTTTTTTATATTTTTTTTTTTATATTTTTTTAACTTTTATTTGTATTTCTTTATTATTATTTTTATTTTGATTTTTTTTGTTAATATAAGATCATATAAAATTGAACATTTAAAAAAAAAAAAACATAAAAAATGAAAAATAGATACAATAATTAAAAGAATAAAAAAAAACAAATTTTTAAGTAAAACAGTAAATAATATTATATAAATAATAAGTTAAAATAAAAGTGATAAACAAAAAAAAAAAAAATAAATAAAGTAATACAAATGAAAATTAAAAAATATACATATGAAATTAAAAATTAATTAAACCATTAAAATATTACAAATTAACATACATAACTTTAAATATGTTACATAATTTCAATTTAACGTTAATAACTAATTAAATCAAATATTCCAAGATTATTAAAAAAAGTTGAGTAATCAATGTTCAAATATAAGCTCTACAAATAATAAAAAAATATGAGAAACTAATAACAATAATAAAAATTAAATATAATAATAAATGAAAAATAAAACGAAAATAATAAAACATAAAAATAATAATAATAATAAGCAAATAAAAATAATAAAATATAAATGTAATAATAAAAATAATTTTAATAATAAAAAACTAAAATAAAAATGAGAAAAAAGTAAAAAAAATTAAATGAATGAATAAATTAAAAAAAATAAAATAATAAAAATGAAATAATAAAATAATAAAATTAAAATAATAAAAAATAAAACAATAAAATAATAAAAATTAAAATAATAAGAAATAAAATAATAATAAATAAAAAACTATAAAAAATAAAATAGTAAAAAATTAAAATAATAAAACAAACATATATATAAATAAAACAAATAATAATGGTAATAAAAAAATAAAAAAACATAAAAAAAAATGTAAATAAAAAAATAAATATTAAAAAAGAATAAAAATAACTGAAGTGAAAGAAATAAGTGAATAAATTAAAACTATATAAATAAAAATAAGTAAAATTTAAAACATTCAACATTAATAAAATTAAATATTTAAAATTATAGTAAACAAATAATATTCAAATAAAAATTACAAAAATAAAAAATAAGACTAAAAATAATAAATGACATTAAATTTATAAAAATAAATTGCATAATACATTACTTTAACATAACATTTAATCATCTATATAAATATAATATATATTTTTTTATATTAAAATAAATATAAAACTTTTTTACATTTTTATAATTAAATTGCTAAGTGTTTGCACTTTATTTTTAATCTATAAATAACAATGTAATAAATAAAAAAAATATTAAATATATAAAAAATATAAAAAAATAGAAAATGTATAATATATAAAAATTATATAATATACAAAAAATAAAAATATATTTTATAAAATATACAAGTAACATAAAAAAAATTTAAAAATGCTATTATTATATTTTTATTATTTATTCTGTTATTTTATTTATTAATATTTTATAATTAAAGTGCTAAGTTTTTACACTTTAATTATAATAATCTATAATCTATAATTAATAATTATAATGAATCATGTAATCGAATAAATAACAAATGTAAAATAACAATTTATAATAATATATAAAAAACACAATATATAAAAATATATAATATATAAAAATATATAATATATAAAACATTTATAATATAAAAAATATTTTATAAAAGATATAAGTAACATAAAAAATAATATTATATAAAAAATAATATTGTTATATTTTTATTCTTTTCTGTTATTTTATTTATTTTTATAAAATTATTTAATATATTTTTTTTTATAATTTTTTTTTTGTATAAATTTTGTATTTTATTTTTGTTTATATTTTGATATTTTTATTTTCTATATTTTTTCATATATTTGATTTTGACATATTTTTGGGTTTTATATATCTTTTATTAATTTTATTTACTTATGTATTAAATTCATTAACAAAAATATTTTAATAAATATCTGTTAATTATTTATTGTTTTTGCAATATTTTTTATTTCTTTATATATTTTTTTAATTGTTGTATTTTTTTATATATAATTTGTTAATGTTTGTATTTTTTTATATTTTTTATATATATTTGATATATTCTTTTATATATTTTTTATATATATTTTATATATTTTTTAAATATTTTTTTTTATTTTTTATATATGGTTTTATAATTTTTGTATTTTTTTATAATTTTTGTATTTTTAGTTCTTTAATTTTTTATTTTTTTTATAATTTTTATATATATTTTATTTTATTACATATATTTTTCATGTATATTTTATTTTTATTCATTTAATTTGTAATAGTATACTAAATGATGAAATTTTAAATTCTTTTTTATTTTTATTTGTTATTTTTTTTCCAACCAATATATAATTTATTTTTATTACTTTCAGTTGTCAATTTTAATTTTCTTTCTTCTATATTCCGTTTTTTTTTTTTTTTTGGTTTACTTTTTTGGTTTGGTGTTCCTTTTTCGGTTCTTCTTTTAATTTTCCAAATTTCAAACAAAATTGAATGTTTATTCTAACCTATTTTTATAACTAAATCTCTTTTAGATTCACCGTACCGTACACTACCAACTGCAACAACAACACCTATTATCGCTATGTATTACTACTACTACTTCACCTTTCATCAGACCAAAAAGAAAAAAAAAAAAAAGAAAACTGCTTCTATAGAATATTCTTCTTCTTATTCGAAAATAGTAGCTCTTGACGAAACTCTGTGTGTGATCGATTGGTCGTCTACAACAAACTCTGGGTTATTGTGTGTGTATGTTTTTTTTTTGTTTGTGTCTTAAATTGTGTTCTTGTGTGTGAGCAATAAATAAAATTATATATTTTTTTTCCAATATTTTATATAAAAAATATAATAAACATAAATATTGTTAGGTTAATATATAAAAATTATAAAATTAAAAATTAATGAAAAAATTACAAATTTTTTTATATACATCTTTCTCTATTTTATTATTAAAAAAATTAAATTCAATAAGTTTTATGGATTTTTCGGCGTACTTTTTAAGTGTTATTTCATTTAATTAATTTTTTTTGTGAAAAAATAGTATTTAATTCACTTTATTTTTTCTTTAAATTTTATCTCGTCAACAAAATTTTTATTTTATATATTTTTTTGTTCCGAAAAATTATGCACGATTTATTTTATTATAGGTTAGAGATATTTAAGACCTTTAGTTTATTTAGAGTCGTAGAAAATTTTCATTTTCTTAATCTGGCATTTATTTTTAAATTTACTTTCATTTTCTCCCCTCAAATCAACTCTTACTAACACCTCGTTGCTCTTGTATAATTTTCTCCTTCTAAAAACCATGAACTCTTTAACAGAACTCTTAGCATAAACAGCTCTCTCATAAATCTCATTTACACATAACAACATAAAATACTCATCAAATCATGTTTGTCTTCTTCTTTTTTCTTTTTCTCCAATTTCCACCTCCCCCCAAACAACTGTTTTTTCGTCCTAATATGTGATCGTTACTGATGGTGGTGTGATGCGCTTGCTCTCTCGCTCTCTATGTATTTTGTATATAACGCTAATATTTTGCTCTCACACTCGTCCGGTCTTGTACGTGTGGGTGTGGAAAATGCCTGATCCTGTGGCGTGCCATACCATCTTACCATACGATCCTGTTAACTTTTGTTTTTATCCTTTTTTTGTTTCTGTATTTTGTTTTGGTTTTCATTTCTTCCTCCCCCACTCTCCTCTCTTCATTTTTTGGGGCATCTCTCTTTGTTTTTTTTTTTTGTTTTTCGTTTTCTCTTTCTCATCTCATTTTAGGTTTTGTCTTAACTTGGTACCAGCATTCGTGCGATCAATGCGGCAAATCGTATAAAACACGAAAATCATTATCACGTCATCGTCGTTTTGAGTGTCGTTTTACGGCCGAACGTCCCGTATTCCAATGTCCATCGTGTAATTATGCTGCCAAGCGCAGTGACAATCTAACCAAACACATTAAAACTCATTTTGCCAAAATGCAACGCGAATTCCTGCCATTGGCTGTGAAATTACAAACGTCTTTGCAACAATCACAAATGGAAACGGTTTAAAATGGAAGAAGAAGAAAAAAAATGAAGGAAAGGGAAAACTAAATAATTGGCAAGGAAGGGAAGTGAAGCAAAATTACAATGTTCGATAACTTTAAAAATCATTTTAAACACCCTTTTATGTGTATTAGAACGCCTTTTTATATAAATTTCGTGAAAATTTCGAAAATTCGAAATTATGTTCGAAAAAGTTTTCTAGCTAAAATATTCGAATTTTAGGCATTTTCTTATTTTTTACATGTATTATGAGACATTCTTCTACAATTTCCGTGAAAATTTCCAAACTTCGAAAATTCGAAGTTATGTTCGAAAAAGTTTTCAAGCTGAAATACTTAAATTTCCATTGTTTTCTTATTTTTTATGGGTTGTACATTTGATTTTCTTCAATTCTATAAATTTTCGAAAATTCGAAATTATGTTCGAAAAATGTTTTTCACGCTAAAAAGTTTGAAATTAATTTAATTTAACATTACCTATGAGTTTACGTGCACAAGAACGTCTTCTTCAACGATTTCCATGTAAAATTCCAATTTTCGAACATGAGTTCGAAAAATGTTATGTAGTAAAGAGAAGGTGTTTGTTTAATTTAGACAATGAATTTAATACCTTCTAAATCATTACCAGCATTTTTCGCATCATTTGTTTTATTTTTTTTTTTTTCAAATTTTGACTGATGTTCGAATTTTTCGAAGCTACAAAAAAAAAGGAACAAAAATCGCTTTTCTTTCATTTAGACTTCATTTGAATGACGATATATGAGTTTCGGCTAATTTTTAGGCATTTTCGAAAATTCGAACAAAAGTTCGAAAATTTAAAAAATCTAAAATTTTGTTTTGAACTATTATTTTTCTAAATAACACTAATTAGAACAATATTGGTGTTTTGAGAATTGTGTTTCACTTCATTTTTGCTCATTTTTGTAATTTTTTTGTATGTTCGAATTTTTCGAAGTTAACAAAATTGCTCAAAAAAAGATATTTCTCAATTTTGAAATGATTTTTAAGCATTGCGAAAGGGTTTTTGGTCGGTTTTAGGCATGTTTCGAACATTCGAACTTAAGTTCGAAAGTTTTGAAAAATCAGAAAAATAGTTTTTATCATTTTTATGAGACTTTTTCATTAAAAAATAGTTTTGGGCTTTGATGAATTGAATTTCAGTTCATTTTTGTAATTGTATTGTATGTTCGAATTTTTCGAAGATCCCAAAAAGTGTTCAAAACGCTTATTTTTCAAGGTTAAAATTATGTTAGAAAATTGAAAATGAGTTTCTTATCACCTTGAGTCACTTTCGAAAATTCGAACTTAAGTTCGAAAATTTCGAAATTTTAAAAATTATTTTTTTTGATGCATTTTTAAACATATTTGAACGATATTAAGGCATTATATTAGTTTTGCTCAGATTTTTCACACTTCTCAATATCTCAACTCATGCTTTTCGGTAACTTTTAGTAATTTTCGAAAAATTGAAAAAAATGAAAACTCGTAAACACTGTTAAATCAATGATTTACTGATTATTTTTCATTGAAAATTAATTTAGGGGATTTTCCCCTTTATTTTTGGTATATTTTACCGAATGTCTCGTATGTTCGAATTTTTCGAAGTTCCAAAAAAGTGTCCAAAATACATATTTCTCAGTGTTTAATTGATGTTAGATGATTGGGAATGAGTTTCTTATCACTTTTAGCCATTTTCAAAAATTCGAACTTAAGTTCGAAAAATTCGAAATTTTAAAAAATTATTTTTTTTAATGATTTTTTATTATTTTAATTATTATTTTTATTTCAAAATTTATTTTGGGAATTTTCCTCTTTATTTTTGATATGTTCGAATTTTTCGAAGTTCCCAAAAAGTGCCCAAAAAAGATATTTCTCAACGTTAAAATGATGTTAGATGATTGGGAATGAGTTTTTCATCACTTTCAGCCATTTTCGAAAATTCGAACTTAAGTTCGAAAATTTCGAAATTTCAAAAATTATTTTTTTTTAATGCATTTTTAAACACATTTAATCGATTTTAAGGCATTACATCTGTTTTGCTAACATTTTTCACACTTTTCAATACCACAACGACTTTTGTAAATAGTTTTACATTTTTGCCTCACTTTTCTTACCACACCTTTCCGTGATTATTTTTCCTTTTCTTGTATTTTTCCATTCCATGTGTGTGTGTGTGTGTTGTGTGCACATCCCCTCTTGAAAACAAAGATCTCATTTAATATTGTTTTATTTTTTGCAAAATGAAAACTAAAATATATTTTTTATATATTAACTTATTTTATTAACATTCCTATTGGTGAATTGAGTAACTCCATTTAATTTAATTTTTTTTGAAAAAAAAAAAATATAAATATTAATTATTAATATTAATCTCTTAAATATATATTTTATCTCTGTGTGCGTGTACTTAGTTGCGTAAAAATTTCAAGGGTCTTGTGTTGAAAAGGTCTTTTTCAAAATTTATTTCCACTTTGCAAAAACTTGTGCGATTTCTGAAAATATTGGCAAACAACTAAGCCCAGAACGTCTGGCGGCGAGTGAAATCCACAAGCCACTCTTATATGAAATATGACTTTGTTTTGACTCTGTGTCTCTCTGTCCCGCCATCTAAATATTACATACAAATAATAATAAAATTTGTATTTTGGTCATGTTCGTCGTCGACGTCGTTCGCCGTCACTTTACCTCTTTTAAAATTTGCATTACAATTTTGCGAGGCCCTCTTCCCCCCAAACACACTCTCTCTCTCTCTCTAAAAAATTCTGCGTTTTAGATTTTTTGTTTTGAATAAATTTGTCTTCTTCTCGTGCATAAATATTCTAATTTGGTATTGAATTTGCATAAAATTTACATTTGATTTACGTGTGTTTTGTATATTTTATTTGGAGACTTTCTTTCCGATTCTAATGAAATTCATGCAAATTTTATTCAATTGTGGTGCGCAACAAAACCACACACAGCAGCAGTACATATTTCAATATGTGGCCGCCGAGAGAGAGAGAAAAAAATACCCTCTAACAGAATTTGGATTTTGAAATGCATGGAGCGTAGTAGCTGAAGAGGCCATTTATTTAAAATTCAAATATTTTGTTTTTCAAAACACACCAAACGGACGGTATATGTAAAAATAGGGGGGTCACCTTTCACATTTTCGATTTCGGGATCATGGAATCAAATTCAAATTGGCTCTCTAATATTTGTCGTTGAGAAACCATTTTTTTTTTTTTTTGAATTTAAATTTTGTAAAAGACCCAACACAAACCCTGGAAATTTTTTTTTGTGTATTAATTAACATTAATTTTCTATTCCTATATTTGTAGTTTTTAAGAAGCGCATCAGCCAAATAATTTGCTTAAATTTTTAAAGCTTAAAATTAGGTTATACATATTTTTTTATATATAATATATATTTAAAAAATTAACAAAAAAAAACAAAAAAATATTCAAGCAATTTTTATAAATACATTTTTATAAAGATAACTACAGGGTGAGATAAAAAAGACTGCAGCAAAGTCAAATGCCATGATTTTTTTTTTGGATGAATGAAAGCAAAAAATTATCGAAAATAGCATCAAATTTTGTAAAAATTTAGATTTTTTTCGAAGTTGTCAGCTTTGGCACGAATTATGGCCTTCGAACGGCCAATGAAAGCGTCACACGCTGCCCAAATGTTGCTCTGCGGTATTTTCGCCCATTCCCGAATGAAAGTAAAAAATGTCGGAAATATCATCAAATTTTAGAAAAAGTTTCGATTTGTTCGAATTGGTCACCTTTGGCACGAATTTGTGGCCTTCAAACGAATTATGGCCTTGAAACCGTCACACGCTGCCCGAATGTTGCTCTGCGGTATTTTGGCCCATTCCCGAATGAAAGCAAAAAAATGTCGGAAATAGCATCAAATTTTGGATTAAGTTTCGATTTGTTCGAATTGGTCACCTTTGGCACAAATTTGTGGCCTTGAAACCGTCACACGCTGCCCGAATGTTGCTCTGCTGTATTTTGGCCCATTTCCGGGGAAGCGCTTGCTTTTGAGGTGATCGATACTTTGGTATTTCTTTTGAGTGCCAACCTTGCTTTCCAAAAATACTCCAGGCCCAATAGTCCAACGGATTGATGTCCGGAAAATTTGGGTGGCCATTGTGCACTGGAAATGAAGCGAGGAACCTCATTTTGTAACCATTCTTGGGTGGCGAGGAAGCGAGGAACCTCATTTTGTAACAATTTTATGGGTGGCGCGTGCTGGGTCCTGTTGGAATGTCCAAGGTCTGCGGCCAAAATAATATTCGGAATTTACTCTGATGCTATACGAGCGGTAAGCGACCGACCATCGGCTGTTATGACGGCCCACACCATCACCATGGCCGGCAAGAAACCTTGTTGACCTCTTATAACGCGATAGGTCGGTCTGTGGTCAGCTATGCGGCACCAGTGTGCGAATACTAGTGCTACGCAGTGGAAGCACATCCAGACCTGCCAGAACGCTGCTCATGACATCACCATCTACATGAGGATAAATCTTCCCCACCCAGGTGTGTCAGGAAGGACATACCTCATCTAGAGAGGGAGGTCCAACGCCACAAGAGAGAACCTCTAGATCAAGAAAAGCTTCTTTCTGAGTTGCATTCATACCGATGCAGTCGCAGATGCTACTAGCAATTTTAAAATGAATGCCGTCCTCGGAGTCCACCCCCCATCCATTGCAGCTAAAGAACGTCAGCTGCCTAGACAAACCAGGGTAGTGTTGGCGCAATTACGTTCAGGATAGTGTAGTCGTCTCAATTCGTATTGGGTACGAATTGATGAAGATGTGCGTGACGCCTGCTCGGCGTGTGATACAGGCACGCACAATATGCTACACCTCTTTAATTGCACTGCCAAACTTACCCAACTCACTCCAGAGAATTTTGTTTGTTTACAAACTGTCGGACAACGAATGTTTTCTCATCGGAGACGGAGAAAACCAAATTCGGCAGTTCACCACTTTCGGCCAAGCGAAGCAACTCTTTAGCTCTTTTGAGTCTATTTTCTTTCTGTTGCGGTGTAAGTTCTTGCACTTTTTGGAATTTCAATGGCTTTAGCCCGAGCTCTTTTTTCAATATTTGCCGAATGGAATATTGCTATATGTTCAGCTCAGGAGACATTTTTCGACCACTGCGGCAGTTTTTTATCGCACCCTGTATAGTTTTTCTCGAAAAAAAAAAATCCTACAAAAAATTTTTCAAATTTGAAAGAAAAAAATATAAACTTATAAAATTTATTAAAAAATAAATATTAAAATATATTAAAAAAGAGAAAACAACAAAATCTAGTCGTCTCAGGTTCATAAACAGATTTTCTAAAATTTCCATTTTTTTTTTATAAAAAATATAAAAATAAAAAAAAATAAAATAAATAAATAAAAAAAGAAACAAAATAAAAAAAAAATAAATAAAATAAATAAATAAAAAAAAATAAATAAAAAAATAAATAAATAAAAAAAGAAACTAAATAAAAAATAAATAAATAAAAAAATAAAAAATAAAAAAATAAAAAAAAAATAAATAAAAAAAATAAAAAATAAAAAAAAAATAAAAAATAAATAAATAAAACAAAAATAAAAAATGGAAATCGAAGAAAAATCCGTTTAAAATTAAAATATATTTTTTTATATATAAATATTTAACTTAAGATTTAAATACTCGAAAATAAATTTGCCAAACTAATATTGAAAGTAATTTCTTTTTGATAGCTCATAAGTTGAACTAAAATATTAATTGTAAGTTCCTTTTTGAAAGAAGAAGAAGAAGCAGAAGAAGATAAGAAAAACGAAAACAAGAAAGAATTTTCAAATCTATTTTTTATACAAATCTATATAAAAACGGTAACGCATTCATTAAGTGATAACAAATAGTTTTTAAAACAAACCAAAGCAAAAAATACGAAATAAGAAGATGAAACCTGTGAAAACAGTACAATTCACCAAGAGAATAGAGATATATATACATAGAAGCCAATAAGGATAACTGACAGGAGAACAAAAAAAAAAAAAACGAAACTATATTTATATATAGCCGCTAACAACTACAGCAAGAGAGAAAAAATACTAACCAAAAATATATATTTACAAAAAAAAAAAAAAAAAGGAAATCAACAACTATTGCGATATGAATTAAGAAACAAAAAAAAAAAAACAAATATTGTTAAAAACAGTAAAACATATATACTATACATATACATAACTACATACATACATATATAATTTATAATTGTCTAATTTATTTGTGAAAAAAAAATACATTTTAAAAGGGAAATTCAAGGAAAAATATTTACAGAAATTACTATTTTCCCACTTGAATATTTTTTTTTTATCAAAAAATTAATGTTCGAAAAATTCGAAGTTATGTTCGAAAATGATTTTTTGCAATTTAAATTTACTTTATTACCATTTTAGAGTATGAATAAGCTTTTGTAACGATTATCTGATGATTTTGGTTCAAAAATCAATGTTCGAAAATTTCGAAGTTATTTTCGAAAATGATTTTTTGCAATTTTAATTAAATAAATTACCATTTTAGGGTATGAATAAGTCTTTGTAATGATTATGTGGTGATTTTGGTCGAAAAATTAATGTTCGAAAAATTTTGAAATTTTTTCGAAATTGATTTTTTGCAATTTAAATACATTAAATTATATTCTTAAGTCACATGTAAGAATGTATAATTGGTTGATAATTATTTGTATAATATTTGAAGCAAAAATTCAATGTTCGAAAATTCGAAGTTCGTTCGAAAATTATTTTTTTTGCAATTTACATTTACCTAATTGCCATTTTAGGGTATGAATAAGTCGTTGTAATGATTATCTGGTGATTTTGGTTCAAAAATTAATGTTCGAAAAATTTGGAAATTTTTTCGAAATTGATTTTTTGCAGTTAAAATACATTAAATTATATTCTTGAGTCATGTCTTACAATGTAAAGTGGTTCAATAAGGATTGTAATAATATTTGAAGCAAAAATTCAATATTCGAAAATTTCGAAGTTATGTTCGAAAATGATTTTTTGCAATTTAAATTAACTTTATTACCTTTTTAGGGTATAAATAATTCTTTGCAATGATTATCTGGTGATTTTAGTTCAAAAATCAATGTTCGAAAAATTTTGAAATATTTTCGAAGATATTTTTTTCCAATTAAAATACATTCAATTATATTATTGAGTCATGTCTTACAATGTAAAGTGGTTCAATAAGGATTTTAATAATATTTGAATCAAAAATTTAATGTTCGAAAATTCGAAGTTATGCTCGAAAATAATTTTTTTTTTCAATTTATATTAACCTGATTACCTTTTTAGGGTATAAATAATTCTTTGCAATGATTATCTGGAGATTTTGGTTCAAAAATCAATGTTCGAAAAATTTTGAAATTTTTTTCGAAATTGATTTTTTCCAATTAGAATACAAGAAATTATAATCCCAAGTCATGTTTAACAATGTAAAATGGTTTGATAAGTATTTTTAGAATATTTGAAGCAAAAAATTCAATGTTCGAAAATTTCAATGTTAGGTTCGAATGTGAATTTTTGCAATTAAAAATGTTAAATTTATAAAAAATATGAAATTTATAACCAGTTTTATCATTAGCAATCACCAGCAGTATTTTTTTATGATGACCTTCAATTAAAAATCAATGTTCGAAAAATTTGAAGTTATGTTCGAATGTACTTTTTTGCAATTTACATTTATTTATTTGCCATTTTAGGGTATAAATAATTTTTTGCAATGATTATCTGACGATTTTGGTTCAAAAATCAGTGTTCGAAAAATTTTGACATTTTTTCGAACTTGATTTTTTGCAGGAGATTATATCCAAATATTATGTTTAACAATGTATAGTGGTTTAGTAAATGTTTTAATAGTATTTAAAGCAAAAATTCAATGTTTGAAAATTTCGAAGTTATGTTCGAAAATGAATTTTTTTGCATTAAAAAGAGTCTAATTAATAAAAAAAGTCAAATACATAACCAATTTTACCATGAGTAATCACCAACAGTGCTTTTTTATAATGATATTCGTTTGAAAATCAATGTTCGAAAATTTAATAATTTTTCGAAGTTACATTTTTCACATTCAAAATCGAGAAATGTGTATTTTGAAAACATTAATTGTTATGCAAAATAATGTTTTTAATGCATTTTAATCCTTTGTAATGCAAAAAATCAATATTCGAAAATTTTCGAAATTTTCAAAATTAATTTTTTTGGAAAAAATTACGAAAATTGTTTTTAAGCCCACAACGAATAAGAGTTTGTGTCAATGTCATATAAAAAGTTTTAAAAACGCGCACAACTTAAAAAAATCTATGTTCGAAAATTTTTTTTATTTTTCGAAATTAATTTTGTTACATTCAAAACCAAGAAATTGTGTTATAAAGACCTTTAAACAATGTTAAATGACATTTTTATTGTTTTCCTATACATATTACGGAAAAAATCGATTTTCGAAAAATTCGAAATTATATTCGAAACATTCGAAATTATATTCGAAAAAAATCGAAGTTGATTTTTTTTTGGAGTTTTTCATTAATTTAATATGAAATTAAATGGTTTTCAATGTTTTTAGGAATTTTATTGCCGAAAATCAATGTTCGAAAATGTCACGAGAAAATTCGAAAATTTCGAAGTTGATTTTTTTGGCGTTTTTCATTAGGTTAATATGAAATTAAATGGTTTTCAATATTTTTAGAACTTTTATTGCAGTATATCAATGTTCGAAATTGTTTCGAGATATATTCGAAAATTTCGAAATTGATTTTTTGACGTTTTTCATTAATTTAATATGAAATTAAATATTTTTAAATATTTTTAAATATATTTTGGGCTTTTATTGCAGAATATCAATGTTCGAAACGTGTTTGAAAATTTCGAAATTATTTTTTTTTTGGTATTTTCTGACAAATATTTCCAAATCGATTTTTTTTGTTTTATTTTTACTTGAATTTCCCCTTTTAAATATTCAAATACTCAAACAAAACAACTTTTGAGTTGTTGTATTTTAAGCTTATTTTATAAACTATATAATTTATTGTAATACCTGACGATAGATCGTCGAGTAAACCCAAATTGAATAACATTCCCATATAATTTATTTCAAAACCAAAAAAAAATAATTTTCTATTTTATACATAACCTATAATATATATTTATATACATACTTTTTGTACTTTTTAATAAATATACAACCATAAAAAATAATTCCGCCGAGAAGAAGTAAACTTGTTTGAAAAAAAAAAATTCTCAGATTTCCGCTTTTTTTATGTTTCCGTTTTGTTGAGCTCTTTTCTTTTGCAGTGCTAATAATTTGTGTGTTCTAGGAGAGGAGATGGGAAAGGGGAGGAGAGGAGAGAAGGGTCTCTCCTTGTTTTTCTGAGGGTTAACCTGCATCTTCATTCATCATCAGCAGTGGCATCATCAGCATCATCCAGACATTTTATTAACCATCCATCAATCCATTCAAAATCACCATCATCATCGTCGTCGACTCTTCATCATTTGTAGAGCCAATAGAAACCAAAATCATATCTAAACAAAAAATCCCAGCACCCAGCACTACTACTACCACCACCACCACCAACAACCACCTAACCATCATCAACCAAGCTTTATTATTGTCATCATCATAACGCTCGCTCGCCCATTCGCTCGCTTGCCAATTATCATATATCTGAAAAGAAAATGCCAAACTTCTTGTTGCCATGGGAGCGCAAAAACTCAGGCAAATATTCGGCCCCATCATATCGACTAAAAACAATGAAATACACCACTAAAAAATCTCTAAACCAAGTAACTGTAAATATCATAACCATTTTTTCAAAAAAACAAACTTAATTAGTAAATATTTAAATAAATTAATTTTTTAATTTTATTTTGTTGGATTGAATTTTTTTCTGTTTCTAATTAAAAAAAAAAAAATCTCCCAAAAGTGCCAAAATACGCATTGCTAAAAAAACACCACAACAATATTTTTTTTAACAACTAAAAACCAAGCATTTAATACAAACTTTTTTTCGCAACAACAAAATAAAATTTTTAAAAATATTATTATTATCATTATATTTATTACTATATATAATTTTTTTAAAATATAAGAAACATTTATTTTTATATATATTTATTTTTTTCCTTGTCTACCACAATTTTTACTCATAAATGTTTTTTCTCTCTCTCTTTCTCTCTTTTTTTACTTTCATGAATATGTTTTTTTTTTCTCTTTCTCCAATTGTCGTTTTTGGAATGTTTGCGCTCTGTTTTGTTTTCTCTCTCTCTCTCTCTATTTATTATAATTTTTTTAATTTAGCTTGCGGTGCCAGCAGCTGTTCATCATCATCGCTATCGAATCCGGGCAACTCCTCGAATTGTCAAACATCACCGCCACCTCCGCCTCCACAATCGCTAATCCGTGACTATTGGTATGAGTTGAAATTTTCAGATCTATTCAAGTTCATCAATGCCGATGGTCGCTATCAATGTCCACGCTATAATTGTTTAAAAAGCTATAAAGATGCCAGCTCTCTACAGCGACATATCAGGTGAGTCCAAGTTTTGAAATTTTATTTTTTTTAGTCATATTTTTGTCGAAATTGAAAAAGAAAATAGAGAGGAAACTTAGGAAATTAGGGGAATTTTTTTTTAGGGAGAATACCAAAGTCATTTGGTGGGGGGAGAGGGAACAAGGCCAGGAATGAGAGAGACTAAAAAATGATATCCATAATTTCAAAATTCTTCAAATTTCCACAGAAGATTATGGAGGTATTCTCTCGTCCACAGAATACCTTGGAAGTCGCCTATGGGCAATATAATACCTCCAGATCTTCCAGAGACCTCCGAGTCTTCTATGGACTATAGAAGACTTCCAAGGAATTCTATGGACTATAGAAAACCTCCAGGTCCTCTATGGACCATATAAGACTTCCAGGTATTCTATGTACCATAGAAGACCTCCGAGACTTCTATGGACTTTAGAAGATCTCCGAGTCTTCTATGGACCATAGAAGACCTCCGAGTCATCTATGGACTATAGAAGACCTCCGAGTCTTCTATGGACTATAGAAGACCTCCGAGTCTTCTATGGACTATAGAAGACCTCCGAGTCTTCTATGGACTATAGAAGACCTCCGAGTCTTCTATGGACTATAGAAGACCTCCGAGTCTTCTATGGACTATAGAAGACCTCCGAGTCTTCTATGGACTATAGAAGACCTCCGAGTCTTCTATGGACTATAGAAGACCTACAGGTCTTCTGTGTTCATAGAAAGCCTCCAGGTCTTCTATAGACTATAGAAGACCTCCAGGTCTTCTATGGACTCTAGACCAGGACCAGGCCTTTAATATATTATAGAAGACCTCCGAGTCTTCTATGGACTATAGAAGACCTCCGAGTCTTCTATGGACTATAGAAGACCTCCAAGTCTTCTATGGACTATAGAAGATCTCCAAGTCTTCTATGGACTATAGAAGATCTCCAAGTCTTCTATGGACTATAGAAGATCTCCAAGTCTTCTATGGACTATAGAAGACCTCCGAGTCTTCTATGGACTATAGAAGACCTCCAGGTCTTCTATGGACTATAGAAGACCATAGAATACTTTCTAATCCTCTATGGACCATAGAAGTCAAACAGGTCATTTATGGGCAATAGAAGACCTCCAGGCATCTATGGACCATAGAAGACCTCCAGGTATTCTATGGACCATAGAAGACCTCCAGGTATTCTATGGACCATAGAAGACCTCCAGGTATTCTATGTACCATAGAAGACCTCCAGGTCCTCTATAGACCATAGAAGACCTCCAGCCCTTCTGTGGAGTATAGAATACCTCCAGGTCCTTTATGAACTATAGAAGACTTCCAGAAATTCTATGGACCATAAAAGACCTCCAGGCCTTCTATGGACTATAAAAGACCTCCAGGCATCTATGGATCATAGAAGACCTCCAGGTCTTCTATGGAGTATAGAAGACCACCAGGTCTTCTATGAACCAAAGAAGACCTCCAGGTCCTCTATGGACTATAGAAGACCTCCAGGTCTTCTATGGATTATAGAAGACCTCCAGGTCTTCTATGGAGTATAGAAGACCTCCAGGTCTTCTATGGAGTATAGCAGACCTCCAGGTCTTCTATGGAGTTTAGAAGACCTCCAGGTCTTCTATGGAGTATAGAAGACCTCCAGGTCTTCTATGGACTATAGAAGAACTCCAGGTTTTCTTTGGACTATAGAAGACCTCCAGGTCTTCTATGGACTATAGAAGAGCTCCAGGTCTTCTATGGCCTATAGAAGAGCTCCAGGTCTTCTATGGCCTATAGAAGAGCTCCAGGTCTTCTATGGACTATAGAAGACCTCCAGATCTTTTTGTGGACTATAGAAGACCTCCAGGTCTTCTATGGAGTATAGAAGACCTCCAGGTCTTCTATGGAGTATAGAAGACCTCCATCTATAGGCCTTAGAAGACCTGGAGGTCTTCTATAGGCCATAGAAGACCTGGAGGTCTTCTATCGGCCATAGAAGACTTGGAGGTCTTCTATGCTCCATAGAAGACCTGGAGGTCGTCTATAATCCATAGAAGACCTGGAGGTCTTCTATACTCCATAGAAGACCTGGAGGTCTTCTATTCTATGGAGTATAAAAGACCTCCAGGTCTTATATGGAGTATAGAATACCTAGAAGACATATTTCATATTCCATTCTCTCTCGCTCTCTCATTCCTTGCGTCTCTCTCTCTCCCTCTCTTTGACTTTGCCAGTTTTGGAGTTCATTTGAATACCTTTTTTTTTTGTTATGTATCCAAGCCACCAACCAATATCCTTTCTCTCTCTCTCTCTTCCACGCATAGATATGAATGTGGTGGTCAGAAAAAATTCCGCTGCCTTATGTGCGGTAAAGCATTTTCACAAAGCTCCCACCTAAAACGACACCTGGAGTCGGGTGTTTGTGTTAAATATTACTTATGAGATAATGTTTTCTTTAAAATAACATAGAATTAGCAAAAAATTCATAACGATAAAAATTATAATTATTATTATTATATCAAGAAGAACAACAACAAAAAGAAACAGCAACAGAACAGAAAATCGAACAAATATTTTAGAAAGATGAAAAAACTAGAAAATAACACCAAAAATATGAAGAAAAATGATGATAAAAGAATATACCACAAAAAGTGTTGGAAAAAGTCAATAAAGAAAACCAAGTACCAAAAATTATAATACAAAAAAACTGTACACACATACACATGTTAGGTACACATATACACAGACATACATAGTATATACATACATATAAAGATGTAGGAGGAAAATGAATTCCTTGGAAAAAATGAAAATGAGCTGTTAAATTATTACCTTAACAAAAAAAAAGAAAAATTGAAATTTAATTTTTGTTAAACAAAGAACAACAACAACAACAAATTATCTAAGTCAAGTAAAACCAAAACAAATGTTAATTACATACATACAAACCAACCAACAAACAACATATATATACAGAGAATTTTTGAAAACTCTTCATATCCTGACAAAAAACTCCCCTCCAAATTATTCCCAATTATTCCTGACCATCCTCCCTCTTGACCCTCTCCCACCACCAAATAGTTACAAAATAAAAAAAACAAAAATAAACTAAAAAAATATATAAGAAAACGGATAACAAAACGAATTTATTGGATGCCACATCATCATATTTTTTATGGAAAATGAAAAAGAAAACCAAGCAAAAAAAATCAGTTTAAAAAGAAAAAAATTGAAAAAAACCCCAAAACGTTGATTACAAATACAAAAAGGATATATATTGTTAATTTTTAATAGTCAATATAATATAATTATATATAAAAACAATTATAACGATAGTAGTTAATTTTAAATTAACATTTAAACAAAGAAACAAGAAAAACAACAACCAAGTTAGAAGGTGAAGAACAGAGTAAAAAAAAAAACTCAGCTAGGAAATTTGATGAAAATATTTAGAGGAAAATTGTGAAAAAAATACACAAAAATTGTAGTCGGCCTCAGACGACTTTAAAATAATTATGAAACCCCTCCCCTTTGATCCCCAAAAAATTCCAGAGAAATTGCTAATTTTTTAATATTTTTTTTTTTTTTTTGAAAATCACTATCGACCAAATAATCCCCAATTTTCTACATATTTTCTTAACAGTTTTTTTTTTTTTTAATTTTGAAAATTGGACTAGTCACATAGTAATATATTTAGGATTTCTGTTTCAGTTTTTAATTCAATGAAATATAATTGGAAATATATTTTTTGAAACTCGGGGAAATATCAGTGCCAAGGAGGGAAAGAGGTCTTTACTTTTAAAGCAAAATTAATACAAATTTCTAAAATAAAAATAAAAAACGGCTACATAAATAAATTTTTATAGGGAACCACCCAATCTTCAAACTTTCTGAAAGATATGTGTCTAAAACTCAACTAATACCAGAGATACAACCAAGAAGAGTAATTTTTTATAGTTTCAAAAAATATATATCAGTGTTGGCTTTTTATGGGTCATTTCTTCATTTTTCGTTCATGTCTACCGGTCAATTTTTGCTAATTATCAAAGTAAAAGTTTTAATTTTTATTTTCACACAAAGTTCCATGCCTATAACATTAAAACTATCGGAGATATCAACAAAAATATTATAAACTTTTTTCTAAAAATATATAAAATTTGTTATCCACTTTCAAGGGTCATTTTCTTATTTTTCTTTCATTTTATCTGGACAATTTCGCTAGATTCTTACGGAGGACTACCTAAACATTGTTTTCAATGCTATTTGCATTTATATAATGCAAAAAATCTCGGAGATATAGCCAGAAACAATCTATCAAAAATAGTAAAAAATATAATTTTTGCGTACGAAGACAAGAGGCCATAGTTTTGATTTTAAGTGCGAATTTTTAACCAAACTCATTTCATTTAAGATGGCAAGCATCGAAACTTTATTTTCAGCGAAAGGTCGGTAGATATAGCTCCTCAAATTTCTGAGATATGGAACAGGAAACGTTGGAACAAATTTTCTAACATTTTTAATTTTCGGTCCCCATTCTAAGGGTGATAACTTATCTCTGAGATTAGTTTATCTGGACAAACTAATATTATTTTAGAAGACGAACATTTAATCTTCATTCTCATAGAAGGTTTTGCATACCTACCTTCAAAAATTTCTGAGATATTGCCCAAAGGAAGCAAACGCAATTTTTTGTTTAACATAATTTTCGAATCGCCATCTCAAGGGTCATAACTTTGTCCGATGATCAATTTATTCAATCAAATGCATATGATTTATAAAAAAGAACATATAATCTTCATTTTTACAAAAGGTTTTGTGTATTTACCTCAAAAAATTCCTGAGATATTGCCCAAAGGAAGGCTACGCAATTTTTTGTTTGATGAAATTTTTGAATCGCCATCCCAAGGGTCATAACTTTGCTCGATGATCAATTTATCCTCTTAAATGCATATGAATTATAAAAGAGAACATCTAATCTTCATTTTTACAGGTTGTTTTGCATATTTCGCTAGAAAATTTTTTGAGATATCGCCCAAAAGAAGGCTACGCAATTTTTTATTTGATGACATTTTCGAATCGCCATCCCAAGGGTCATAACTTTGCTCAATTATCAGTTTATCCTCTTAAATACATATGAATTATAAAAAAGAACATCTAATCTTCATTTTTACAGGATGTCTTGCATCTTTCCCTCGAAAGGTTTCTGAGATATCGCCTAATGGAAGCCGACGCAAATTTCTCTTTCACGAAATTTTCTTATCGTCATTTAAAGGGTCATAACTTTGATCTGATATTAATTTTTGCATCCAAATGCAACTGAATTATTAAGTATGACATCTAATACTTATTTTCACAGCCAGATATGTTCACATTGTACCAAAAATACCCAAAAATTCGACCAATTTACATGTTACCGAAGTGAGCAATTTTTTGGACTGTTTTGCGTAGTGGTCTTTCAGTGGTCATAACTTCAAAACTAGCTAGTAAATTTCCTTAAAATAAGTTTATTTTGCAAAAGGAACAACTAATACTTATTTCCATAAAAAGGTACTTTGATGTAGCTATTCAAATTCACGAGATATCGACCGATTTCCAAGTTACAAAATTTTCCACATATTTAGGTATTTTTTCCGTAACAGGCTTCAAGAAGCCATAATTTCACCAGCTGACTCTGGATCTCTACGAAATAACTTGATTTTGAAAGAGAATCATCTGCAATGCTGTATCTCCAAATATCACGTGATCAAAGCTATAAAAATAACGGAGATATCGCCAAAATTTCAAGTTACCAAAATTGCCGTTTTGCATGGTATTTTTGCGTATTGATATTCCTAGAGTCATAACTTTGGAGTCATGCAATGAATCTGAATTAAATGGACTTTTTTTGGAAAGATAAATATCCCGGCAATAAATTTCATGTGCGTCATGAGCTTATAGCTTCACAAATATTGGAGATATCAGCCAAATTGCACAGTTACCAAATTTCTTTAGTTTGGGGAACTTTTTGCGCATAGACTTTCCCAAAGCGAAAAGTGTTACAGTCTTCATGGAATCATAATAAAATGAATATATTTCAAAAGAGTGATGTCTTAACACTCATCCGCAACAGAATTTTGTGCATATAACTCAAACGATGATAGAGATATTGGCCAAATTGAATAATACCCAAAATTTGAAAATGGTTGGTTATTTTTGCGCAACGACCTTCTTTGGGCCATAACTTTGGAGATATTTTACAAATCTACTAGAAATAAAGATATTTTATAGGGACAACGACCTGGCTTTAAATTATATATAAAAATTAGCATGTAGCTCAGAGAATTCCCAAGATATTGCCCAAATTGTAAAATGTCTAAATTTGCCAATGTTTGGAAATTATTTCTGTATTGGTTTCTAGGGTCTTAAAACTTTTAAAGTTTTATGAGTAATGTAATGAAATTGAGTTATTTTGAAAGACGATGCCCTTATCTTAAATTCTAAAATAGATTTTATTAGTGTAGTCCATCATTTACCCGAGATATCGTCCAAAATGTAAAATGACCAAATTGTTTGCATTTATTGTCATTTTTCGGTAATCCCTTTCTTATGGTCATAATTTTCGAACCATATATCCGATTTTTGTTTTGTAACATTTTATTTAAAGAAGAACATCTTGGCTTCAAATTATGTAAAAGTCGTTTTCCTGTACCTAACCTAATAACCGAGATATCAGCAATTTTTTCGTAAAGACTTGGAGTAGTTTCTTCTCTCTTGGCATTGATTTTCTCTCTTGAGTTGGAGTTTTTTTTTGTTTTGGAAATATTTATTTTTCAAAATTCTTTTTTTTAATTCCTTGTGCCAAAGATAAAATTTTTTTTTAAATTTAATATATAAATTTTTCTAAAATATTTTACGGACTGTGTAAAGAGAAAATATCCCCAAACAAAAAGTCTTTAGTACAATGAAATGTTTTGTTAATTTAATGAACCAAATTAATTGAAGGTGATAAAACAAAATTATTGAAATACAAACATTTTATTTTAGCAGCAATTTAGTCAATCAAATAAATATATAAAAAAATGAAAAAATAATTGAAATGAATTAGGTTTTTTTAGGGTAATTTTCAAAATCCCCCCTCACCCCAAAAACATTTTTTATAGAATAAAATAGAAAAAAATATTCAAAAAGGCAGTTTATATATGAATGACAAAATAAATAAAAAAAATAATATTTAAAAACAAATAATAACGGAACCGAAACCAACAACAACAACAACTTTACATATACATATTTATATATATGTTAAATATATATTTAATTATAAGACAGAAATAATTAGTTCATAAAACGTACTGTGTTTATTTGTTGCCAAATACATATACACACACAAAAAACCAATACTACTACACCCAACCAGAACAAGAACAACAACACTTTTTGAAACAACAACATGAAGAAACTACATATATAAATTGAGATATATATTTAATTTATATACAACAACAACAACAAATACAAAACTATAGTTTATATATATGTAGCAAAGTAACAAACTGAAAGTAACTTATATATACTCACATCACATACATATATATAGGTCTATATACATACATATATATATATATTTAGGAGAAACCAAGAAAGTGTTACAGTGTGGCTCAATTATCTAGGGGAACTGAACTTCAGATGTTGCATTGCCAATCAAAATGATCAAATTTTCAGTGCAAGTGGAATATTGTGGCCTAATATTGAGAATATTAAGGGCATAATTTGAAAATTTTCATATACATGAATAATTGGCAACATTTCCAATTCTGCCGCATTGCCAACTGATATTTTTTTCGCTCTGGAATGAATTAGAATTGGTTTTTTTGGGGATATTGTGGCCTAATAATAATAATTGACAACATTTCCAATTCTGCCGCATTGCCAACTGATATTTTTTTCGCTCTGGAATGAATTAGAATTGTTTTTTTTTTTTTTGGGTATATTAGGATTGGGAATATTGTGGCCTAATAATCAGAATATTAAGGGGGCCTTGAAAAAATGCAAATACATGAATAATTGGCAACATTTCCAATTCTGTCGCATTGCCAATTGATATATTTTTTTTCGCTCTGGAATGAATTAGAATTGGGTTTTTTGGGGATATTGGGAATATTGTGGCCTAATAATAATAATTGGCAACATTTCCAATGCTGCCGCATTGCCAACTGATATTTTTTCTCTCTGGAATGAATTAGAATTGGGTATTTGGAAGATAATTTGTCTTCTAAAGGAACATATATTCATATCAAACACATTTTTTCTCAGAAATATATCTTAGATGCGTTGCCAACCATGTCATTTTTCCACAATTGGCAAATCACAAGTTATATTTTCAAAAGTATTGGCCAACATCCAACGTTTGTGAACCAATTTGATGAAAATTGGATTACATTTTACATCCATATACCGGAAATGGACTCCGTGGCGTTGCCAACCATAACGGAATCTTTCCGAAATTTGGTAAATATTGCCTTAGTACATTATTATTTGACCATTTTATGTTATTTGGAACCTTTTCTGTTAAATTTCATAAAAGGCGCGTTGCCAACTCGTACATATTTTTTGAATTTAACATCCGAAATGAGAAAATTATTACAGTTCCATTCTGTATTTTGAACATCTTGACCCCTGAAATAAAATTGGAATCATTTTCACAATATTCGGTTTAAATTTAAATTTCAATGCGTTGCCAACTGGTGTCACAGAGGCTAAAATTACCAACATTTTGATAATGAAATGTACTATTTTACTCAATATGAAGGACAATTTGGCTCTCAAATGATAATTGGCCTGAATTTATTGTTTTGGATCGATTAATATGTGTTGCCAACCATATTTAAACATTGAGGCCATATGATTTTTTCTCTGTGGAAATATTTAATTTTCTCATGACTTAGAAAATTATTTCGTTTGAAAAATGAAAATTATTACCTTGGCAATTAAATAAGACCCGAGTTGCCAATTATCCCAGAGGTTCTGAAGTTGGCAATTGTTAATATAAAGTTGTCCCTTTGTTTAACGATCCTATGATGAGTGTAAATTGACCTACAAATAAAAATCAGTACAAATTCGGGTGTTTTTGATTTCAGTGGTGTTGCCAACCAATATGTAAATAGTCCAATTATGGCGGATCTTTCAGATTTTTCTCAAAAACTATCTATTTGTGGACCATAACCAACAAATTATTGAGTTTTTTTCTGGCGTAATTGCATTATTTGAAGTTTCAAATTCGAGTTTTTGATTCAGTGGTGTTGCCAACCAACAGGCTAATAGTCCAATTATGGTGAATCTCTCAGATTTTTCTATAAAACTATCTATTTGTGGACCATAGCCAACAAATTATTGAGTTTTTTTGACGTAATTGCATTACCTGAAGTTTATTGGCGTTGCCAACTGATTACATAATTCTCTGTCTGGCCAAGTACAAATGAGATTTTGTGATTTTAATGCTTGATTATGAGCATATTTGATTTTATGTAAATTTTGGCAACCATTTTAGGTGCCCTGAATGTCGATTCCGATTTTTCGCATTGCCAACTAATTTTAAAAAATTACGCTATCGGCTAGATTTCTTCATTTTAGCTCATGTCAATGTATAATTTGGCCTCTGAAAGTATATTATGGCAATATTGCGATTGGTTTAAGTGTACTAGAGTTGCCAACTTCAAAAATGTTGATTCCAAAAAAAAAACTCATACCAAAAAAATTCTATTATTAAACTAATATTGTACATGTATAAGCCTTTATAATATTTGACATGTGGCTGAAAATGTGCTCTATTCCACCTGCGTTGCCAATTTGTCATGTTTTTTTTGTTCAGTTGACGGCCACAATTTGATCTAAGGTTTATAATTCCTTTAACACACATCACAATTAGTCAATTTAATTTTTTTATAGAAAAAAAAACAGGAATTATAAACTTACCGGATTGTGGAAAATCGCTGAACAGAAATGGCATTGCCAATCAAACAAAAAGGCCAATAGAGATGGCAACTCAAGAATACTCAGCTGATAATATTAGTAGTTGGATGAGTAGAAAACTATGGAAAGACAACATTTCCCACAGTTGATCCAATTTTTTTTTCAGCTGCGTTGCCAATTAATCATGGAGTTCAGTTCAGGAATTTAATTGAGCCCAAAGAAGAAAATATTCTTGGCAAGTATATACGATAGGAGCCATCTAAGAACAATGACAGAAAACTATCCTTAGACTGTTTTCAGGAAAAAAAAATCCTCCCCTTCCCCTCCCCAACTCCACCTCTGCCCTTATACAAAAAAAAAAATTAATAAAAATTACCAAAAAAAGAAAAACAAATGGAAAATGTTGTTAACGTTATATATAGAAAACATATATATAATTAAAAACAAAACTCATAAGAAAATACAATTTTGACAGAGAACCGGATACAGAGAAAAAGTGATTTGTAAAAGTGTTTTAAATGTCGAGAAAAATAAATCAAGTGTTTGTTATACATGTTACCGAATGTTTGTTGTTAACGCAGATTTAAACCAAAAAAAAGGAAATTTATATATACATATATATCAACAACAACAAGAAAAACTACATTTATACATACATACTATATAAACATGAAATTTTTTAGCCAAATGAAATGAAATGAAATATTTAACAGAAAATCGAACTCGTTCATATTCAAACAAAGTAGTTACTACCGAAAAAAAACAAAAAAACGTTTAAAAAAGAGAAACTCAATTAAAAAAACAGATAATAGAAAAAAAAACTTAGGAGAACAGAAAATATATATACATTTAATTTTTTATAATTTTTTTTCGGAGAACCAAAAACTAAATATATACAAATTTTTAATACATGTATTGTACATATATGGAGACAAATAGATACATACAAACAAACACACACCCACGTTGACAACAAATAATTTATCAAATTTCCTAACCCATCTTCAAATCCCCCTTCCCCTGACATCAAAAAAAAATCAAGAGCTTAAATGAGAGATACATACATATTCAGTGAAATAGATTTTTTTTGATTTTTTTTCTATTTACAATATTTTTTTTTTTTCGAAAAGTGGAAAAAGTCGGTATATTTTTAATTTCAAAATTTCGGAGGACCATGGATAATTGTGGATTATGAATTTTTTGTGTTTTTAAGTCATTTTAAGAGGCTGGGATGATTATGGATAATTGTGGAGAAATATATTTTCACATTTTGACAGCATTTTAAATGCTCGTGGATAAATTTGGATAATTACGGATAAAAAAGTTTCACCTCAAAAATCATGGAAAACATTCTAGAATCATTCTAAAATAGTTTTTAGGGCATTTTTGAAGCTAAATTTTCAACTTGGATAAATTCGGATAAATTTAGATAAATTTGGATAATTGCGGATAAAAATAAGTTGCCTTAAAAAATCATGAAAAATGTTGTAGAATTATTTTAAATTAGTGCTTACGACATTTTAAAGCAAAAAACAAGGAAATTTTCCACATGGATAAATTCGGATAAAAATAATTTACCCCAAAAATCACGAAAAACATTTTGGATTTATCTTAAAATAGTGTTTAGGGCATTTTAAAGCTAAATTTTCAACTTGGATAAATTCGGATAAATTTGGATAATTGCGAATAAAAAAGTTTTACCTGAAAAATCATGGAAAACATTCTAAAGTTATCCTAAAATAGTATTTAGGGCATTTTTAAAGCCTGAATTTCAACTTGGATAAATTCGGATAAATTTGGATAATTGCGGATAAAAATAAGTTACCTCAAAAATCATGAATAACCTCAACAATCACGAGAACCTTTGTAGAATCATCCTAAAATAGTAATTAGGCATTTTTGAAGCCTGAATTTCAACTTGGATACTATCGGATAAATTTGGATAATTGCGGATAAAAATAAGTTACCTCAAAAATCATGAAAAACGTTTTAGAATTATTTTAAAATAGTGCATACGAAATTATAAAGCAATAACTGAAGAAAATTTTCCACATGGATAAATTTGGATAATTTCGGATAAAAAAGTTTTCCTGAAAAATAATGGAAAACATTCTAGAATCATTCTAAAATACTGTTTAAAGCATTTTGAAGCTAAATTTTCAACATGGATAAATTCGGATAATTTCGGATAAAAAAAGTTTCAGCTCAAAAATCATGGAAAACATTCTAGAATTATCTTAAAATAGTGTTTAGGGCATTTTGAAGCATAATTTTCAACATGGATAAATTTGGATAATTGCGGATAAAAATAAGTTACCTCAAAAATCATGAAAAATTTTGTAGAATCATCTTAAAATAGTGTTTACGGCATTTGAAAGCAAAAAACTAAAAAAAAATTCCACATGGATAAATTCGGATAATTTCGGATAAAAATAATTTACATCAGAAAATCATGGAAAACCATGTACAATTAATGGAAAATCATTTCTAAACAATTTTATGGCAATAGGACGTGTGATTTCCATCACGGATAAATTCGGATAAAAATAAGTTACCTCAGAAATCATGAAAAACGTTCAAACAAAATCGATTAATTTTCTTCAGAAATAATTAAAAACTATTTAGTAACATCAGAAAATCCATTATCTGGTGTTTCTAAACATTTTTTATGCTCACGGATAAATTTGGATAATTGTGGATAAAAACTTTTCCCACCAAAAATTATAAAAACGCACCAGATTCAATCTAAATGACGTAAATTGATTGCGTAAACTAAATTTCGTATGATTTGTTAGGTTTTCATATGTATTCTGGATGGCGGATAAATGCGGATAAAATACATTTTCTCAAATTTTCACGAGAAATTGCATTTTTACCAATGGAAATCAATGCGAATGGTGCTACGGCTAGTTTTTGTTAATTTTTTTTTTTGATAATTTGAGTTTTACGGATAAACGCGGATAAAATTAATTTTTTTAAAAATCATCCAAAATCGCTGTTAGAGCATAATGACGTTGTAGAAAATGGTTTAAAAAGTAAATGCAATAGATTTTGAAGCATTTTGATTTAGTTTTGAACTTGCGGATAAATGCGGATAAAATGGATAATTGTCAAAAATTACAAAAACTGTAATTTTGGTCTATGGAATGTGATATACACACTTTTACAAAATATTTAAGTACTTTTTTTAAGATTTTTAGCTAAATTAAAGCTCACGGATAAACGCGGATAAAAATGTTTCTCCTAAAAAATCGCAAAACCACCTAGACTGGGCCCATAAAAACTCCCCACAAAGTTCTCAGCTCAAAATATTCACCATTTTTTGACATTTTTGAAATTTTAAGGTTCACGGATAAATGCGGATAAAAAAGTTTTTCTTCAAAAATCACTGCAAAACATTTTCAGTTCCATCAAATTCCATCTATAAAGTTCTACGCCCAAAAACTTTCAAAATTTCTATGCATTTTTGTCATTTTGAGGTTCACGGATAAATGCGGATAAAATCTATTTTACTTGGAAAAATCTTTAAATTAAGTGAAAACTCTAGTTGAATGCCTAAAATTGTATTTCAGAATGATTTTCATGAACATTTTCAATTTTGAGGTTTCCGGATAAAAGTGGATAAAATTATTTAGCTTCAAAAAAAAAAAAATAAATAAAATAAAAAATAAATAAATAAATAAATAAATCATCGATAAATGTTTAGAAATGTATCAAAAATGTTTCTACGCCCAAAAATATTCATTATTTCAACACATTTTTGTCATTTTGAGGTTCACGGATAAACGCGGATAAAATCAATTTTATTTGGAAAAATCTTTAATATAAGTGAAAACTCTAGCTGAATGCCTAAAATTGTATTTCAGAATGATTTTCATGAAAATTTTCAATTTTGAGGTTTCCGGATAAAAGTGGGAAAAAATATTTTGCTTCAAAAAAAAAAAAAAAAAAAAAAAAATCCTTAGAAATGTCTCAAAAATGTTTTTTATGTCTAATCTGCAAAAGTTCTCATTTTTTTGGGGGACTTTAGGTCCACGGATAATATCGGATAAAAATGTTATTTTTGAAAATCATCGACATTTTCTTCTATAATATTTTTATACTCTGCATGCTCTGTGGATATACGTGGATAAATTTAGATTTTTTCAAAAATTCTCCAAAAAATGTTTTCGAAATTTATCCAACACCTTTTCAAGTGAAATCGGCAATATTTCTGGCCTTTTTAAGGCATATCATTTAAAAAAAATAAATTTTAAATATTTTTTTTAATTATCTGCATTTATCCACTAAATATTTATCCAGTGGATAAATGCAGATAATTAAAAAAAAATAATAAAAAATTATTTTTTGAAATTATGATTTTAAACTGTAGCTTTTTTGAAATTCTCTTAAAATTTGGCCATGGTTTCCTTTAAATTAATTTAATTTTATTTTTATAAAAGAAACATGTTTTTTCAAGATCCCAGATTGGGCCCCATAAAAAAAAAATATATATATATTTTAATTTTTTTTTTAATATTATATTTTGAAATTATGATTTTAAACTGTAGTTTTTCGAAATTCTCTTTGAAGTTGGCCATGGTTACCTTTAAATTAATTTAATTTTTCTTATAAGGAAACATGTTTTTCAAGATCCCAGCTTGGGCGCCATTTAAAAAAAATATATTTAAAAAAAAAAAAATATTAAATATTATCTATTTTTATTACTGGAATGTGTTTTAAGATGTGTTTTAGGTTTCATTTAAATGTAAAAAAAAATCCTGCTTGGGCGCCACTTTCAATTTCAATACTCACTATTACTCAGCGGCAGCTAAATTTCTTTGTTTTCAATACTGACTTTTTCCACAAACCCCAATAATAGTAATCCCGAATCAAAATCGAGTACAAATATTACCTTTATTAAAAAAATATTTTTTTTGTAACTAAAAAAAATATTGGATTTTTATTTTCACCCAAAAATAAATATGACATTTAAAACAACAACAACAATAAAATGTTTAATTGAAAAATTACAAAAGAAAATATAAAATGAAATGAATTTGTTTTTCTTTTGGTTAACATTTTTTTAGTCAAATTTATACTCAATTTATATAATATTTATAGAATATATAAAATTGTTGGTTATTGAATAAAAACAGAAAACAAACATTATAATACTACATATATATGAAATAAAAATATATATTTAAAAAAATAATAATTTATTTTTAGTCAATACAAAAAAAAAAAAAGTAAAACGAGAATAAACTATTAATGACGAATAAACCAACACTAACACATAAAGTAAAACAAAAAACAAATAAAAAATAGAAAATGAGTGCCATTATTGAAAAAAAAAAATCATAAAAAAACAATTATTAAATAATAAATAAAAATATTTATAAGTTTTAGCATATCTGCCTTTTTTTTTGTTAAAGAATAAAAGAAATTTGTTCGTTAATATTTTTTTTTTTTTTTTTTTTGGAATAAGTTTAAATATATTTTCGGAATGAGAGTTGGATTGAAATTCTTTTAAGAGAAACAAAAAAAAAGAAAGAAAACAAAACCGAAGAAAAATAATTTATAAAAAAAAAACAACAACACTAACACTATGTGCTCTAACATTAAATGTTAAAAAAATGTTAGTTAAGAACGTAAACTAATTGAATGGAATCATAAAAAAATAATTAAAAAATAAATAAATGAAATATATATTTAATTTGTTGCTTGTTGTTAAGTTTAAAAGGAAATTTTTAAGAAGAAAAAAAAAAAAACGGAAAGAAAAAATAAAACAAATATAGTAAAATGTTTTTTAATCTTAAGCTAATTAATATTTTTAATTGTTAAACATTTATTTGTTTTGGTTTTTTTTTTTAATAATTTAATTAACAAAACAGTTCAGCTCGAATTATCTATTATTATTAAATATTTAAGTTTAAATTTATTACATATTTAATTAATAATTTATAACAAAAAAGAAACGAAGGAAAACCTAAGCAATTTGGGGCGACAATTGAATTTACTTTGAAGATTTGCTTTTTTTTTTAATTAATAATTTTTAAGAGGCTAATTATGTTCATAATTTAAAAAAAAAATTATTATTATTTTTTAATTTCTTATAGCAAAAGGAAAAAAACAACCCTTGAAATGTTGCCATATTATATATTTTTCAAAAATCAGGTATATACTTTTGAAAAATAGAATTCTGGATAAAAAATTTTCGTTGCGGATAATAATTTTTTATTAAATTTTTTTAAAAAAAAAATAATATTTTTTTTTTAAAAATTTTAATATTTTTTAATTTTTTTTTTATGAATTGTCCCTGAAAACTTCTTCTAAATATTGCCATATTAAAAATTTTACGAAAAATTTTCGTTCCCGAAAATTTTGGATAAAAAAATTTTCCACGGATAAATTTGGATAAATCAAATTTAACACTTTTAGGAATTTTCTTTCAAAACTGTGTTAAGAAAATGTCAAATTATCTAATTTTATGTGAAAAATCTTTATCCCTCAATTTTGGATAAAAAAATCCGAAAACGGATAAAATTGGATAAATCGATTTTTGGTCATTTTTTGTGAATTTTCTTTATTAACTAGTTACGAATGTTGCCATATCATGAATTTTCGCTTTTTGAGAACTTTGGATTACTTTTTCCATAACGGATAAAAACGGATAATTTCAATTTTTAAGAATTTTCCGGGATTTTTTCACATTTACCCTCAAAAAGATTTAATATAGCAGATTTTATAAGAATTTTCATTATCCGCTTGCTTTGGATAAAATTATTTGTTTACGGATAAATTCGGATAAAACAAATTTTCGAAATTTTTACCATTTCTTTGAAAATGTTCCCCTAAAATAATAGAGGATAACAAATTTTATGCGAAATTTCGTTATCCGGTCGCTTTGGATAACATTTTTCCATAACGGATAAAAACGGATAATTTGAATTTGTAAGAATTTTCCGGGATTTTTTCACATCTACCCTCATAAGAAGATTTAATATAACAGTTTTTATAAGAATTTTTCATCATACGCTTGCTTTGGATAAAATATTTTGTTTACGGATAAATTCGGATAAAACAAATTTTCGAAATTTTAACCATTTCTTTGAAAATTTTGCCATAAAATAATGGAGAACAATACATTTTATGCAAAATTTCATTATAAAATCACTTTGGATAACATTTTTCCATAACGGATAAAAACGGATAATTTTAATTTTTAAGAATTTTCCGGGATTTTTTCACATCTACCCTCATAAAAAGATTTAATATAACAGTTTTTATAAGAATTTTCATTATCCGCTTGCTTTGGATAACATTTTTTGTTTACGGATAAAATAGGATAAAACAAATTTTCGAAATTTTAACAATTTCTTTGAAAATTTTGCCATAAAATAATGGAGGCCAATACATTTTATGCAAAATTTCATTATCCAATCACTTTGGATAAAATTTTTTCGTTTACGGATAAATTCGGATAAATCAAATTTTCAAAATTTTAACAATTTCTTTGAACATTTTTCAATAAAATAATGGAGGCCAATACATTTTATGTGAAAATTCCTTATTTGCACTATTCGGATAAAATGTTTCCTTAAGGGATAAATGCGGATAATTTTTTTTTTTTGGAATTTTCATGATTTTTCGTCGATTTTTTCCCATAAAGAGTCACCCAAATCAAAATTAGCGGACAGTTTTTATTATCCAAACAATTTGTTTCATATTTTCAGTTTACGGATAAATGCGGATAACTCAAAATTTTTGAGATTTTAACATATTTTTGATTTGAAAACTTCAACAGAACATTGTTTAATGTTATTAGAAACGCAAAATTTTATTTCCAACCACTTCGGATAAAATTTCCCCTTGCGGATAAAACGATTTTCAAAAATATTGGGATTCTGCTATATAATTCACGCTTTGAATTAAAAATTTCCCCCCTGCGGATAAAAACGGATGAAAAGATTTTCGAAATTTTTTATGATTTTTTTTTTAATATTTTGTGTTATAAATTTGTAGAATGAAACATTATATGAGGGTAACTTAAATTGAGAAGGAAACAATTTCCCCAAGTCTAAATAAAATTTTTCCCTTGGAATGAAAAGGTTTGTTTTTGGTTTTGTTATTTAGAAAAAAAAATTTCCATTGAAAATATTTTTTGTTTTTGTGAAATTTCTAGCAAAAATTTTTCTTTTAAAAAAAATTGTTTCTGCAAATTTTTAATTTTTTTTGAGGGTCTGAAGGGAATTTAATTTTTTAAAAATTAATTCTATATTTTTTTATTTTTTTTTTCTTTTTTTCTTTTTTTTTGTTATTTTTATGTTTTTCTTTTATAAAAATACAACTTTTCAAAGTAAATTTTCTTGTCAAAGGGTTTCAATTTCTTTTCATAAATTTAAAAAATATATTAAAAAAAAATATTTAATTTTTAAGAATTTTATTACAATTTATATTTGTTGTTAAAAAAAATATTTAAACAGTGAAGAAAACACACACACATATTTACGCGCTTAATTAAAACAATTCTATTTTTTTTAAATCAATTTTATTTATGTTTAAACATTTTTGAGTTCTATTTGTTGTTGTGTTATGTTTTAATTAACAGTAGTTATTTTTTTTATTAAGATTATAATATGTTTCCATTATATACAATTGTTTTGTTTTTTTTTTTAAATTTAATTTTGTTGTGTTTTTCTATCATTATTATGTTTTTAGTTAAAATAATATTCAAAGAAAAAAAGAAGAAGAAAAAAACATTTAAAAATGAATAAAAAAAAACAAATTGTTTATTCTATAAGAATGTTGTTATTGTTATTTAAATATTTATCTATACACATACATATATACTGATTATATATACAAAATAAAAAAAAAAACAAAAAATATATATTTAACAAAATGAAATAAATAAAAAAATACTAAGTATATAATGAAATAATGAAGAAAAAAACAATTAACATATGAAGTAATGAAGAACTCGTTTTTAACCGAACAACAAGAAAAAATAGTTTTGAAAAAAAAATAACAACAAAAAATGACGAACAATATACTCCAAAGAAAACAACCAAAAATTATATACAATTTATAAACAAACAAAAAATAATAACAATGATGATGATATATAATGTTATATACTTATATATGTATATTATATACAAGAAGAACAAAAAAACAATAATATCCCCCAAAAAGAACAAAAACACATATACACATTATTATTACACCACCACACACTCACAGCTATTTACAAGAACAAAAAAACCAACCAATCATCCAAAAATAGAAAACAAAAATAGTCAAAAGCCAGAAATTCAAATTGTAACTCCGCCATTCAATTCTGAACCCCTCAAATAAAAATAAAAAAAAAAATATTTGAAAATTTATAAGATGCCATATATACATTGAATTAGCGAAGAAAAAAATGTAACCACATCATAGTCAAATTAAACAAAAATTTTATTTTTAATCTTAGTTTTAAATTTATATATCTATTATATTTTATTTTTTAGTTTTAAGTCTATTTTTTTTTTTGCTGGAAATTATTAGATTTTAATTTTGTTTTCTAATGTTAATATTATTGTTGTGTTTTTGAAAACAATTGTTTGTTTTTGCTAAAGAGATTACTCCCACACACACACACACCCACATAAACCCACACATATACAGGGTATCAGGAATAGAAAATATATGAGTATTTCAACAGAGAAAATCAGGGTTACGCAGAGAGATATTTAAACATAAAAATCGAAATAGTTTTCAATTTTGAGAAAGTAAATGAAAAAATTGTAAAGGCTTGAAATTTTTAAATCAGACCTTTCGAAAATATCATAACACCCCCTTCTAAAAATCTAAAGATAAAGGGAAAAATTTATTAAAAATTTCCATTTGAGTATGTATTTTTTAAATCCTTCAAATATTCCCACAAATTATGGAAATTTCAGCATACATCCGTTGGAAGAAATGTTCCTTAGAAATGACTAATCCAGGGCCCCTTTTAGAGTTTTTGCCATAACTCAATGGTTTTGGAGATATCACACCAAATTCAAAGACATATGAAAATTAAAATTTTAATGAATTAATTTTTTGTTTAAATATTCCCACAAATTATGGAAATTTCAGCATACATCCGTTGGAAGAAATGTTCCTTAGAAATGACTAATCTAGGCCCCCTTTTAGAGTTTTTGCCATAACTCAACAGTTTTGGAGATATCACACCAAATTCAGAGACATATAAAAACTAAAATTTTAATGAATTATTTGTTTTTTAAATATTCCCACAAATTCTGGAAATTTCAGCATAACGCCATTGGAAAAATGTTCCTTAGAAACAACTACCCTATGCCCTCTTTGAGAATTTTTGCCATAACTCAATAGTTTTGGAGATATCACACCAAATTCAGAGACATCTAATAATTAAACTTTTAATAACATTTTTTGTTTAAAAATTCCTACAAATTCTGGAAATTTCAGCACACCTCCATTGGAAGAAGTGTTCCTTAGAAACAACTAAACTATGCCCGCTTTGAGAGTTTTTGCTATAACTCAATAGTTTTCGAGAGATCACACTAAATTCAAAAACATTAAAAAATTAAAATTTTTTATAATTTTTTTTATTTTCTTAAAATTAATTTGATAAATACCTGAACTATTTTAAGAATTTTCCTTGTGGTCTCTTTGGAAAAAGTGTTACTCGAAGAAAACCGCAACATAACTTCCTTGGAATTTTTCATCTTCACTCAATAGTTTTCGAGATATCATACCTTAGCTGGAAAGGCATCGAAATGTAAATTCCATTAAAATCCAAAAATGTTGCTATTTAAAATTACAAAAATTCCCATACTCTTTGTAGGATTTCGTATATGGTACCAAAGGAGAAAATATTCCTCTGAGAGATACCTCATAGACCTTACTTGAAAGTTTGTACCATAACTCAATAGAATTCGAATTATCTCACTTTGTTTGGCAACATATTAAAATGCAAATTTCAATAAAATAACATTTTTTCGACATTAAAGATAACTAAATTATGTCGTATTTTTTGCACAAAATCGTACTTAGTGCCAAAGGCAAAAATGTTCCTTAGAGAGAAATGGCATAGGTCACCTTTGACAATTTTTACCATAACTCCATAATATTCGAGTTATCACACCTTATTTGAGACATAAAAATTTAAATTTTCATTAAAATATGATATTTTTCCTCATAAAATTTCTCGTACTATTTGTACGAATACGCAGATAATGCCAATGGCAAAAATGTTCCTCCGAGAGCAAAATCATAGGTCACCTTTAAAAATTTGTTCCATAACTCTCTAGAATTTAAGTTATTAACCCTAACATGAAATGATATTAAAATGTAAATTGCATTAATATACCATATTTTTCCATATTAAATATGTTCAAAATTTTCGTACTATTTGTACGAATTCGTAGATCGTACCAATGTCAAAAATGTAACTCATAGGAAAATATCATGGGTCACCTTTAAAAACTTTTACCATAAATCAATAGAATTTGAGTTATCACACCAAATTTCATATGGTGTTTAAATGTAATTTTCCTCAAACTACAAATTATTTCAGAAGGCAAGTTTCCAAAGGCAAGAATGTTCCTCGGGGAGAAATATCATGGGTTACCATTCACTATTTTCCCAAAATCTCATTGGATTTCAAGATATCATACCTCTCTCGATGATAACACCAGGCTTCATTAAAAAAAGTCTGAGTTATCAAGAGGATTGAAGGCACTGAAACTCATAGAACTAGTAGGAATTTCCCAATGATGTCTTTGGAAAAAATGTTCCTTGATGCGATATACCCAAGGTCTCCCTTAAGCATTTTGACCATAACTTAAAGAGTTTCGAGATATAGCAACAATTCAAATGCAATCTTCATAAAAAGTGGTAAAAATCGGATGGAAATGATGTCATTAAAACTGGTGGAAATTGTGGGAATTTTCCGGAGGTGTGTATGGAAACAATATTCCTTGGTTAGAAATACCACAGGTCGTCTTTATATGATTTCCCCAAATCTCAATGGGTTTCGAGATATCAACATTATCAAAGAAGGATGTTAAGATAAATTTTTCAATAAAATGTAGCAAATTTTAATGAAATTTTAATAAATGCCTCAAAAGTCTTGGAATATGTGGATACTTCCCAATGGTATCAATGGGAAAAATGTTCCTCGGGGAAAACTGCCCCAGGTCTACCTTAAATATATTTCTCAAAATTCCATGGGTTTGGAGATATTTCCCTTTTTTTTAGGAATTTATGAACAAAAAACATGAAAATTATTCTTTGCAATTCCTCTCTTTATATTTTTGGCCATAACTCTATAATCAATTGAGAGATGATTTGTTTTAGAATTTTTTCTTTCTGAGTACCTTACTATCTCTGTGATTTATTGCCTATTTTCTGAGACACCCTGTATATATGTATAAAAAAAAGTTATAAAAAATAGTAATAATAATTGATTGTTAACCAAGAGTATAAATAATAACACATTTATATACAAGAACAAATAAACAAACAAAAACAAATAATTTTACAAAAAACAAAAAAAAAAATGATATTCTTAGTACCTATTACCCGAAAATGTAACAAATTGTAGTTTTTAACCAAAACCAAAATGAGACAAAGCGAAGATGAAAAAAAAAACACAAAAAAATATATAAAACCTAAATAAAATGAAAAAAAAAGAAAGAAAGACATGTTCCGATTAAAAACAAAAATTCAAAACAAATGTGAATAATATTAAAAATTTTAAGGTTAATTTTTTTTAATTTTTTTATTTTTTTTTATTTCCCAGGAAAAAGGTTTGTAAAAAATAATCATTTTGGGAATTTATGAAAAATATTCCAAAAATATAAGGACAAAAATGTAGAACTTTTTTTTAGTTTTTTTTTTTAATTTTTTATTTATTTTTTTTTTTAATATTTATTTATTTTTTTTTTTAATATTTATTTAATTTTTTTTTAATTTTGAATTTTTCTGTATAAAAAGTTTAAGGATTTTTTTAATAGAATTTTGATGTTTTTTAATAATAAAAAAAATAATATAAATAAAAAAAAAATGAAAATGTCTAAGTTTTTTAAACTTTTTTTTAATTTTAATCCTAATGATTAAAATAAATAGTTATTAAATTTAGATATGACATAAAATTTTCCTTCAATTACTTTTTTTTATGTTTTTTTTTTATTTTTTTTTCATTAAATTTTTATTTTTTTATGATTTTTTATTTTTTTATCATTTAATAATAAATATCATTATTTTTTCATGATTTTTTTTTATTTTCCAATATTTTGTAATTTTATTTAAAAAAAATAAAATATCCAAATTTCTTAATGATTATTATTTTATTTTTTTAATATTGAATTTTTCTACATAAAAAATTTTGATTTCGATTTTTTTAGTAATAAAAAATTTGATACAAAATTAAAAAAAAATATATATATGTAATTTTTTTAAAGATTTTTCTATTTTAATTGTAATGATTAAAATAAATAGTTATTAAATTTAGAGTATTGATATAAAATTTTCCTTCAATCAATTTAATTAATCCTTCAATCAATTAAATAAATAAATAAAATATCCAAGTTTCTTAATGATTATTATTTTTTTTAATATTTTTATTTATATTTTATTTTTTTTTTATTTGTATTTTTTTAATTATTTTTTGTTTATATTTAATTTTATTATTTATTTATTTATCTTTTATTTTTTCTTTATTATTTTTATTTTTTTAATATTTTTTTTTTTATTTTTTTAACTATTTTTATTTTTTTAATTATTATTTATTTTTTAAATTTTGAATTTTTTAACAGAATTCAGTTTTTTAATGATAAAAAAATAATATAAATTAAAAAAAATAAAAATAAAAAATGTTTTAAAACTTTTTCTAAATATCGTAATGATTAAAAGAAATAGTTATTTAATTTAGAACATTGTTTTAAAATTTTCCTTCAATTCTTTCATGATTTTTTTATATGTTTATTATTTTTTTTCATGATTTTTTATTTTGTTTATGATTTTGTTTTTATTATTGTTTATTATTTTTTCATGATTTTTTTTTATTAATTCTTTTTTTTATTTTTTCATGAATTTTTATATTATTTTTCCATTAATTTTTTTTTTATAATTTCTTCATGATTATTTTATATTTTTTTGATTTTTTTTTTAAATTTTTATTTAGTTTTTATGATATTTATTTATTTTTTCATGACTTTTTTATTTTTGTCATGAATTGTAATTGTAATGATTATTAAAAAAATCAAAAATATTTTTTTTTTAATTTTTATTTTTTTCTTAGTTTTAAAAAAAGAAAAAAACACTTGAAAATATTATTGCCTTGAATTTTTGTTTTTAATCGAATTGTAGTTTTTTTTTGACCATGTTCAATTACTGATGAATCGCCCCACCACTACCCCCTTGGATTAGAAATCCCCACCTTGTTCTCCCGCCCAGTTTTCATCCTCTCCCTAATTCCCTCTCCCCATAAAATACTTCCTAAAGGATCTGCGAAACAATGAGATTTTATTTATAAATTTTATGTAAAGGAAGAATATTGAAAACCTAACCTAACTTTTAGACAGACCGAAAAAAACTGAAAGAAATTAGAATTAAAAAAAAAAATATTAATTAATATACAAAAAATAAAAAAACAACAACAAGAACAAGAACGTAATAGGTAAAACGTTTATATATACATATATATATTATGTTTAGTATAACAGTAATAAAAAAATTGAAAACGCAAAAACATGATGAAAACGTATTTAATTTTGAGAACAACAAATAAAAAATGGAAAATTTCAAAATAAAACGAGAAAAAAAAAAAAAAAAAAATTGTGTTTTATTTCAAAATAAAAAAATGAAAGAAAAATATTTGGCCGGGGGTGTAACTTCAAAAGAAATTTTGGAAATCAAAAGTAGGTATTATTTTGAATTTTTTAATTTAATTTAACACTTAATTTTTAATGCTAACCAAAATTAATTTTTTCTAAATTTATTTTCAAATTTTTTTATTAACAATTTTTCTTTCTTTTTCTTTTTTTATTTTAGGCCACCTGGAGTTCTTTAACCTCACCAGCAATTCCCTGAAGGAGAACAAAACTCAGGACAACACTGATGCCTTTATTGTGATGGTTGAAGATTTGGCGGATTTGAATCGAGCCTCATTGGCCTCTGAGGTGGCGGCGCCAGTGGGATTCAATGATGCGCCATCTACCTCTCATGTGGGGCCCATGCGTTGTGCCAGCTTGGATTCTTGCCTATCACGTGATCAATTTTTAATCTCCATGGTCAATGAGTTTCTCAACGATGGCGATGACACGGTCATGGATGAGTCGAGTACAGGTCCAAAATCTACGCCCCTGAATATTGTCGAGTATATGGAGGAGTCGAATCAAAATGAGGTGGAAAGTCTCATGGATTTCCATCACATCAAGGAGTTGCAGGCCGACGCCATGGTATCACCGCCCAGGAATGAGGACAACACAACATCTCCCATTGAAATTGTGATGCCATGCGATTCACCGCCTTCGTTGTTTGTCAACATGCCAGCATTGCAGACAGTCATTGCAACGCCATCTACAGTTAGTTTCCCTAATTCCAGTACATCTGTGACAAAATCTAGCACACCTATAAGTACAACCTCCTCCACGGCCACCCCTACCGCCGCCAAAACTTCCTCTACCACCACGAAGACCACCACCTCCTCCAAATCATCCACGTTAATGGTACCCGATCGGTCCCATGAACCGCCCACCATATTGTTGAACTTGAAAAATGACACCATTCCCACAAATCTAAGAGAAATTTCCTATCAGCGATTTGGACGCATAAATCGCAACCTACCAGCCGAGGTGCATAACTTCCGATGCCATTTGTGTGCTTTCTCGTGTAAACGCAAGGAGCTGCTACTGCAACATTTCCGAGAGAGGCATCCAACCTAAAAAAGAGAAGAAAGAGCAAACCCACACAAACTCTCTCCCAAAGTGGTAAATAAACTAAGAAAAACACAAAACTGAACTTTAAAACAAATGAATTCTTAAAAAAAATTCTTAATTTTCCCAAAAATTAATACAACAAATAATTAACTAATTATGTTTGAAAAAATATATATGTTTTGGAGATATTATCTCAATAAAGTTTCAATTTCATTTCAAAATAAAAAAAATCTCCAAAATTGTTTTCATTTCCAAAAAATATGGTTAGGACACGCAAATCAACTCAAGTCAGGTCAATTGTTGTTAACAACGATTGCTACCGTAACAATTTTTTATTGGAAAACAGTAGACGGTACTACCTGCGACTGTTTTGCGTTACAATTTCTCTCTCTCTCTCCCATTCAATGATATTTTTACACAAATATTTTCTCAATTAGACACTCCAAATCTTTTCCTTTGATGGTAAGCATTTTTTGTTTTTATTTGAAAAAAAAATTGAAAATTTTAATTACATAAGAAAATTGTTTTAAAAAAATTAGAAATTAAAAAAAATATTTTTTTTTAAACCAATTTGATTGCTTTTTTCCTGATTATTTTTTTATAATTTTTAGTCATTTAAAAAATAGAAAATTAGTAAAAATATAGGACAATTGTTCATATAGGAACCGATTATAAATGATTTTTAATTATGTTTACATATTATTTTGTAGAACTATTTTAAAATTCTTGTTTTTTTCCGATTTTTTTTTAAATAGAAAAATGTAGTCAGTTGTTTTTTTTTAAGTTTGAAAAATACTGAATAATTTTTATTATTTAATTTTTTATATTATCTTTTTTTTTGTTTTTAATTTGACTCGGAATGCGAAAAGATTTTTTTTTCAGAATTTATTTCTCTTTTTGAAACTAAGATACAAGTTTTTTTTAATTATTTGAAATATTATTTTTTTTTCATTATTTTTGTAGAATTATTTAAAAATTCTTGGTTTTTTAAATGTTTTTTTTTTTTTTTGGTAGAATTATTTTAAAATTTTTGTTTTTTTAATATTTTTTTTTTTAATGGAAAAAAGTAGACAATTACATTTTTTAAGTTTGAAGATTTATTAAATATTGTTTTTAAATTTGTTTTTTGTAGTTTTTACATTTTAATATTTTTAATATAGGTATATATATTTTTTTAATTTGACTCGGGATTCGAAAAAATTGTTTTCAGATTTTTTTTCTCTTTGAAACTAGGGTACAATTTTTTATACTCAGGAAATGGGGCATATGCAACGCCTTGAAATATTATTTAAACATTTCATGGACAGTTCTAGTTCGAAAATGGAATTGAGGATTTTGCAGGTTGTCGTCAGTCTACTTTTATTTCTTAAAAAGGGAAAAACCTCCTTTATGGAAATTGGTCAAGTTTTTTTCGAATAGAAATTCGAATAGAAATTTCACAAAAGTTAATAATTTCTCAAAATTAATAGCAATTCTGAGAATATTTTTTTTTATTTTTTTTAATTTAATATTTCTTTTAAATTCAATATTTTTTTAAATTTAATATATTTTTTTTTAAATTATTTAATTATATTTTTTTCGAATGAAATTTCCTATAATTTAATAATAATTCTTAGAAGATTTTTATTATTATTTTTTTATTTTTTTTTTAAATTTTAATATTTTTTTTTATTAAATATTTTTTTTTATATTTTTTTTGTCTCAATTTTTCATACAGAAATTCTTTTTTAAGAATTTTAAATTACTTTATTCTATTTTTTTATACCTTCCACCTTGGAAATCGATTGCAATGTTCGGTATTTCAATGTTTCAATGTCAATGTTCGTTTTTTCGATGGCTTTAGCCAATTTTTTTCACGAATTCCTGTTATTTTATCTCCTGTAAGAGAGTATTTTCTATATAAGTTAACGTTTTCATATAGCCCTCAGTACCTCCGGATAATCGGTATTAGATAAGTTTAAACACTTTTTTCACGAATTTTATTCCAAAAATTTATTTTTGGTATTTGTAGTTCGTAATAGGTTCTATCTCCTGTAACAGAGTATTGTCTATATAAGTTAATGTTTTTATATAGACCACATATAAGAGTACCTCCCGATATTTGATGATTTTTGTAGTTTGACATGGGTTCTACCTCCCGATATTCGGAATTTTGATGATTTTAATCACTTTATTTTACAAATTTTGTTTTAATTTGGTGCTTAGATTTTGTCACAGGTACTACTTTCTGTGGCAGAACAATGCCATATGTTTTAAAATGCCATTATATTTTAAATATTATTTTCTTTACAATTTTTTTTTAATTAAACAATTTATGCCAATTTTAGTTGCATTGTATTTTTATAAGCATTTACATTTAATTTTGTAATATTTTTTTACTATGGCCTAATTACTTGTTTTCACCAATATTTTTTTTTGTTTTTTATTAATATTTTTTTAGAATTTTTTATCTTTTAAGAAATTTATTTATTTTTTTTTTTTAAATTAGTGTTTATAAAAATCCCTACTTTGGATATATTGTGGCATTTAAAGCCATTAATTTTAGTTAATCTTTAATCTGAGCTTTTCATAGTTTCAACATTTTATTTTCCGATACTTAAACAAAATTAGCAAATTTTAAATTATTATACCATATAGAAAACAATGAAGGAATTTTTATAATATTGAGAGAAATTTTCGGCACACATTTTAAAATTGAATAAGGGCCAAAAAGATTTTTTTAAACTCCTTACAACTAGGGGTTTATTTCAGATATAGTAAAGTTTTCAAATATAGCCACATTTTTCTAAATGTCCCTTTAAAATTCAACATCTTGTCTTGCCATATCTGATTTTAATCTGTAGTATTCCAAGAAAAAGTATTTTTTTTTTCGAACATCTTTGCTTTGATTTGTAATCGCGAACTCTTTTCATACGCTCCTCTCACACACATACCTTCATGGAATCACAGTATTAAATATATGCTTTGATTTGTTTTTTAGTATTGCCATTTTAAGTCTGGATCATGCTGAAGTAATTTTCGAATTTGTATTTTTGCTTTGCTTTTATTGAAAAAAGTTGTCTTAAATAAAATATTTGGATTTTATTTTAAATATACATTTTTTGTTCTCTATTTTATTATCTATTTATTACATTATTATATTCTAAAATTATTTATTAAAATCCAAAATTATTTACAAATATTATTTTTGAAGAATTAAAGATTTTGTTGAAAAAATGATAAATATAAATACAAATATTCTAAAAAATAATTCTTTGAAACAAAATATATTAAAATCGTTTCAAAAAAAAAAAAATAAATAAATAAATAAATAATAATAATAAATAAATAAAAAAATTAATAATTAAAAAAATAAAATTATAATAAATAAATAAATAAAACGAATAACAAATAATAATAAAAAATGAAATATATAAAAAATAAAATAAATAAATTAAAAAGGATAAAATAAACAAAATAAAATAAATAAAATAGATAAAATAAATAAAAAATAAATTAAAATAAATAAAAAAAAAACAAATAGAATAAATAAAATAAAAAATTAAATAAACAAAATAAAATTAAATAAAATAAATTAAATAAATAAATAATAATAAATATATAAAATAAACTAAATAAATTATATAAAATAAAATGACGTAAAATAAATAAATGAAATAAATACATAAATGAATAAAAAATAATAATAAATAATTAAAATTAAATAAAATAAATAAAAGAAATGAATAAATAAAAATTAAAATAAACAAAAATAAAATAAAATAAAAAAATAAAAAAGTAAATAAATAAAAAATAGTAAAATAAAATAATAATAAATAATTAAAATTAAATAAAATAAATAAAAGAAATGAATAAATAAAATAATAAATAAATAATAATGAATAAATAAAAGAATAAAATAAATTTAATTAAAGAAATAAATAAAACAAATAAATAATAAATTAAATTAATAATTAAATGAAAAATAAAAATAAAATAAATAAATAAAGTTAATAATTAAATTAAATAAATATATATAAAAAACAAAATAACATAATTTAAACATAATTAAAAAATCTAATAGAAATGTCAAAGGTACCAAAAAAGAAAACACTATAAGACAAGTTTTTACTACAAAAAAAATAATAATAATAATAATACAAAATAAGCATAAATTATATTAAAAAAAATCAAAAATGTTAATAATAAAAACAAATAAAAAAATTGCAATATATTTAAAAAAAAGTCGAAAGTTATTGAATATTATAAATTGATTATTATTATATTATATCATTGTTATTATTATTATTATTATTATTATTTTTATTATTATTATTATTATTATTATTATTATTATTATTATTATTATTTTTATTATTATTGTTATTATTATTATTATTATTATTTTATTATTATTATTATTATTATTATTATTATTATTATTATTATTATTATTATTATTATTATTATTATTATTATTATTTTATTATTATTATTATTATTATTATTATTATTATTATTATTATTATTATTATTATTATTATTATTATTATTATTATTATTATTATTATTATTATTATTATTATTATTATTATTGTTATTATTGTTATTATTATTTTATTATTATTATTATTATTATTATTATTATTATTATTGTTATTATTATTATTATTATTATTATTTTTATTATTATTATTATTATTATTATTTTTATTATTATTGTTATTATTATTATTATTATTATTTTTATTATTATTATTATTATTATTATTATTATTATTATTATTATTATTATTATTATTTTTATTATTATTATTATTATTATTATTATTATTATTATTATTATTATTATTATTATTATTATTATTTTTATTATTATTATTATTATTATTATTATTATTATTATTATTATTATTATTATTATTATTATTTTTATTATTATTATTATTATTATTATTATTATTATTATTATTATTATTATTATTATTATTATTATTATTATTATTATTATTACAATTACAATTATCATTATTATTATCAGTATTTTCTTTTCTATTTATTTATTGTATTTTTTAATTTCTATATTGTTATAGGCCATTTTTCAGTTTTTAATAATTTTTTGGTATTTTATATTTTTTATTAATTTTTTTATTTACCTTTTTAATTTCTGTATTCGATTACTCCTTTTTTTAAATAGATACTTTTTTCATTTGTGATTATTTGCCATACAATATTTTAATTCTTTTTTGATTTTTTTTTTTCATTTTCATGCAATACCCTTTTTTATGTTTCAATATTTTATTTACTTAAGAAATATATACAAATAATAATAATATTAAAACATTTAAATTAACCTATTACTTTTCTCTTTTTTCTTTCATTGCCTTAATCAACCTCCTCAACCATGGTTGTTGCTACACATCATTGAACACCCAACCCCTTTAGAAAACTATTGGACCATTTCGGTGAAATCGGTAACATCGCTCAACAAAATCGCCCTGGAAGAAATCAAACAGAAACAACAACGTCTCAAGCAACCTCGCATCTTAGCCAAAGGATCACCAAAATCAGTGTCCTCGCCATCGTCGTCTACGCTGTCGCCATCGACAACCTTAAATAATAACTATGCTGGAACAACAACAACTATAACATTTGATAATGAAATCAATACCCCGCACATTTGTCCGCGCTGTGAAAAAGCCTATACCTATAAAAAGAACCTCTCACGCCATTTGCGTTTCGAATGCGGCATATTGCCGCAGGAAAAATGTCCCTATTGTGAATATCTGACACGTTACAAACACAGTCTCAATGTGCATGTTCGTACACAGCACCCAGAGTTTTATAATGTTAAAAATAAGACCTAAAGAATTGAGGGGGGAGGACAAATTTGATTTCCATGTAAACTCTTTTCAGGAGGGGGTCTTTGTAGGACATTTAATTTTTTATATTATTTTTTTTTTAACTTTCAAAAATGTTATTATTTTATAAAACATTTCAGAAAAATATTTCCTACTGTAAATTGTACAACAAAGTTTTGAAAATCAAAAATTATTTCCATGAAAGCTGGTTTTTAGTTTTTGGAGTTTCGAATAAGACCTTTAATTGGAAGGAAATTTGGAAATTTCTAATTTTTCTTTAAAATTCCATTGTTGGTTTAGAATTTTATTAGAATGACTCCTATAAATCATTGGAAGGAAGATGTATTTTTTTTCATGAGTAGTAATTCCCTGAAAAAAAGGTCTCCATTAAATAAATCTTTTTCCCAAGAAGATGTTGTTTCCACTTTTTTTTAATTTCTCTCTTTTTTTTAAAAAAAAAAAAACATTAGAATTTTTCATAGACTTCTATTTGTTCCTTATCTAGTTTGTATTTCAGTGATATCCAGATTTTCCTCATTATTATTATTAAAAGTATAGGTATAGAGTCAGTCGAGGGGTCTCTTTTTAATTAGATTTAATTATTTTGTGTAGTTTGAAGCAATTTCAAATTAAATATATATTTTTTTGTATTTAAACCAATTTCCAAATTCAGGGTCAAAAATATTCTACATTTTTCATAATTTTTAAATTTTAGAAGCTTAATTGTGGTATTGAACATTTTTTGATTAAATTCATAAAATTTCATGATTTTGAAAATTTTAAAAAATATATAAATTAATTTAAATTAAATTTTATAACTTAAAAATTACTTTATAATTTAAAAATAATGAAAATATTTTCAAAAAATTTGAAAAATTGTATTTTCTAAACTTATTTTCTCATTTTTGATTTGTTTTTATTCTTTGTTTATTTTTTTTTTAATTTTTTTTCTGCTAAAATTTATCAAATCTTTTTGTTTTCAAAAATCCTACTATAATTTTATTATCAAATTTTCGATTTTTTTCAAATTTTCGATTTTTTTTTTAAATTTTCGATATTTTAATATTTGGACGGTGATGTCTTCTATAGGTCATAGAAGACCTTCAAGTCTTCTATAGGCCACAGAAGACCTTCAAATCTTCTATAGACCATATAAGACTTCCAAGTTATCTATAGGTCATAGAAGACCTCTAAGTTTTCTATAGGCTATAGAAGATCTCCAAAGTCTTCTATAGGCTATAGAAGACCTCCAGAGTCTTCTATAGGCTATAGAAGCCCTCCAAAGTCTTCTATAGGCTATAGAAGACCTCCAAAGTCTTCTATAGGCTATAGAAGACCTCCAAAGTCTTATATAGGCTATAGAAGACCTCCAGAGTCTTCTATAGGCTATAGAAGACCTCCAAAGTATTCTATAGGCTATAGAAGACCTCCAAAGTCTTCTATAGGCTATAGAAGACCTCCAAAGTCTTCTATAGGCTATAGAAGACCTCCAAAGTCTTCTATAGGCTATAGAAGACCTCCAAAGTCTTCTATAGGCCGTAGAAGATCACCAAGTTTTCCGTAGGCCATAGAAGACTTCGTATTCAAATTGGAATCATCGACCAAAACAACCAGTTAAATAAGAAATATCCAAAATTTAAAATCACGCAAAGACTTTGAGAATTCTAAATATTAAAAATTTCTAATTATTGAAAAATTGAAATAAAAAAAGTAAAAATTTTTATTTAAAAAAAATTAAATTTAAAAATTAAAATTAATTTTTTTTAATTAATATATTTTTCAATTTTAGAATTTTTAATATTTAAAATAAAATTTGAAGGAATATATATTTTTTTACAAATTTTCTATAAAAAAACACAGTCATAAATATTTTAATTTTCAAAATTTTGATAATTAAGAATTTTAATTTTTAATATTTTTTAATTTTTATAATTTCTTCGAAAAAAAAACATTGATATTTTTTCATATAATTTTATCAAGCCATTTCTAAAATAGTTTTAAATATTTTGAAATTTTATGAAACCATTTTAAATACTACAAATATTTTGTGACTTTAAAATGGTTGCAATTTATATAAAAAACTGATTTTTTAAATAATATTTCTTTTAATAATTTTTGTCATAGTTTTTATAACCAAAATGTTCGAAAAAAATCCAAAATTTTGATCTCAGGTTTGCATATGTTTTTATAGTTTTTTTCTCGCTTTTCAAAATGTTCCAACATTCCTTAAAAACACAAATCCAAAAAGTTAACTCCAGGTAAGCCATGTGTGTTATAAGTTGTAAAATTGTTTGTAAGCTGTAAAGTCGATATTCTAAAAAAATAGAAATCAAATTTAGAAACAAAAAATATTAATTAAAAATAATTATTAATAATATTACATAGTAATAATATTATAGTAATTAAAACAATCTATTTCTAAAATATTAAAAAAACAAAAATCTTTTAAAAATAAATAAAAATTGTAAAAAAATTAAAAAAAAAGAAACCAAACAACAAAAACCCTTGTGTAGTTATTTTGTAAAAGTGTAAGCCAAAAGTAAAAAAAAAAGTATTTTTATATTTTCCCTTAAAACAAAACTAGTTATAAACAAAAAACACTAACATTTTCATTTTCTTTAACATGGGGTTCGAGGTTCTCTATTATTTCTATTTCTTTAATTTTTTTTTTTTTTTTGAAAAACAAAATGTTGCAAAAATTCCAAAAGAAACATCTCTTCTTTATTATCTTCTTTAGCTTTTGAAAAAAAATTAATACATGTTGTTTGTTACTCTTCTTCTCTTCTTGTGTATTGTAAAATTTTTAAATTTTACCTTTTACTAATTAATTTTTGTTGTAATATTTGTAGCCAAGCAAGACAAGTCCGAACAAACCGATATCAGCCCCGACGATTTTGAATTGGACGACTGCCTGCTGGAAAGTAATGATATTGTGATTACCCAAAATAAAGATGGTTTCATTTTGCATGTCAAAAAATTGGGTAACATTACAACGGCCAAACTTTCCTCGCAGGATGAGGATCAAGTGGCCGCGGCGGCGGTGGCTGCTGCCACAAGTGGTGGTGGCAGTCATATAAGCCAATCGCCATCGTCTCACAGCAGTGGCATTGCCCAGCATCAATCATCGACGGCCCAAATTACCGAGATACAAGAGATACCCGATGTCAAGCCAACCTTTACGACCTTAACTACCAGTCCTGCAATCAAGCTACCATCCTCGGAGTGTGGTGAGTACAGATTTTGTTTTTAAATTTAAAAATATTATAATTTATTATTTAATTTCCAAAAATATAAAGGGATAGGAAGTTTTCCTTTAAATTTCATTAAGGGTAGCATACTTTTAGGCGCCTAAAAAGAATTAGGATCAATTTTTACACAAACTACGAAACAAGTATGTAACAAAATGTTAACAAACGAATCGAAATCATCCAGTTATTGAAAATTTCCTTTAAATTTCATTAAGTGTAGCATACTTTTAGGCGCCCCAAAAAGAATTAGGATCTATTTTTAGACAAACTTGTTTCAAAGTAAAAAAAAAATTAACAAACGAATTAAAATTCTCGAAATGACGCTGAATGAAATTCTCGAATTTTAGTGCATGCTTTTAGGCGTACAAAATATTATAATTTATTATTTAATTTCCAAAAATATAAAGGGATAGGAAGTTTTCCTTTAAATTTCATTAAGTGTAGCATACTTTTAGGCACCTAAAAAAGAATTAGTACCGATTTTTACACTAACTATAAAACATGCTAACAAACGAATCGAAATCCTCCAGTTATTGAAATTTTCCTTTAAATTTCATTAAGTGTAGCATACTTTTAGGCGCCCCAAAAAGAATTAGGATTTTTTTAGACAAACTTGTTTCAATGTAAAAAAAAATTTAAAAAAAAAATTAACAAACGAATTAAAAATCTCGAAATGACGCTGGTTGTAGTATTTTTTATTTTAGTGCATGCTTTTAGGCGTCCAAAATTTTCTTCGGATATTTTTACTCACAGATTTATCCATAGTCCTAAATGAGATTTATTTTTTTTTAAACAAACAAAATTCCACGATCCCTTCCTCCCCCCAATGACCCTTGGAAATGTTTTTATGCTTATAGTGCATACTTTTAGGCGTTTTAAAAAATGCTCAGGATATATTAACATAAACTTATTCAAATCTTGGTCATGATTTTTAAAAATAAATAAAATCTTTATTTAATAACATGTGAGATTTGCATTTTCAAATTTTTAGTGCATACTTTTAGGCGCCAACAATTTGTGGGATATCTTTACCCAGTCTTATCTAAAGACTAGTACAGGATTTTTGGGAACAGACAAAATTTCAAAATGCCACCTTTCCTACCCAATGACCTTAGAAATTTTTTTATATTTGTAGTGCATACTATTAGGCGTTAGGAAAGGCTAATGACATATTTACACAAACTTATACAAACCGTAGAACATGATTTTTTAGAAAGAAATAAAATCTATCTCTAATGACTCTTGGGCTTTGTATTATCTTAATTTGTGATGAATACTTTTAGGCATAGGATATTTTTATAAAAATTTATCCAAATCATAGGCAAGATTTTTACAAAAAAAAAGGAACAAACTAAACTAAAATCTACTAAGAACTTATATACTTTTTTTAAACCTATAGCTGGACCTTAACAAACATGTAAAGTTTCTCTCAATGAGCCTTGGTTATTGTATTTTTAATTTCTAGTGCATACTTTTGGGCGGCCAAAAAATTAGTCCGAAAATACAAGTGTGTCCAAAACCAAAATAAACTATGATTGGTTGTAATATATTTTAATTTGTGGTGCATACTTTTAGGGGTTTGAAAAATTAGTTTTAAATCGACTCTTCTTTTAAATTTTTTCTAATACAAATTTTTTCCATTCTTTCCAGAGCTCATCAATCTGAAGAAAATCATACCTGCATCCACAACAATATCCACACATCATCCGCATGCCACCATCATACAAACGCAACAGATACAACCAGCTCAAATCCAACATCATCACCAGCAGCAGCAACAACATCATCAACAACACCACCAGCAGCAGCAACATCATCACCAACAACAGCAGCAGCAGCACCACCACCACTCCCACCATCAACAGCCGGAACATCAAGAAATTATCATACATCAGGCCCAACCGCAACAGCAGCATCATCAGCTCCAACAACATCCCCAAGTACAAAGTATTGTTACCACCTCTCCCACCACTCAGACCATCAATTTGATGGGACTGCGTAACGTTCAAATAACCGAACAAAAACCCATTGTATCAAGGATAAAATATTCGAGGGGAAAAATCATTACCCCCACCACTGCGGGTAATGTGCAAATCGTACAGGCCCATGATGCCCAGACCCATGAGATTACCGATGGCACCAAATATGAGATCAGTGAAATCGATCTAAACAATCCCCAGACATCGGCGGCAATTATCAGTGATCTGGTGAAATATGCCGAAATTGATGATATCGAACTGCCGGATGGTACAAAGATTGGTATTGGTTTTGCCCCAACAGAAATTACCGAACACATGCAGACGACGGGTGGCGGTACCACAGCTCAAATAACGACAATTGAGGCAGATGGCACGCAGCAACATCATCAGATACAAACACATCCCACGCAACAGCATCATCATCATCAGCAATTGCACGGTGGCCAGGTACATCACATCCAGACAGTACAAAGTGCCGGCGGACAACAACAGCAGCAACATCATATAGTACAACAGGCCAGCGGTGCCACTCATGTCGTCCATCATCAACAACTGCATTTACAGGAGCAGGATGACAACACCACCAGTGTTGAGGCCATTCTACCCGATACCATTACCGTACACGAACAACCGACAATTACAAAGAGTTATACCATTCTTACGGCCCGACCCATGAAACAGGAATCCTCACAGCTGGTGGAAATGGATCATACGACGAACACAGGTGCAACAACATATGAGCTGTCTCTGAGTGATTCTTCACTGGGACCCAGTGAGGATCGTGGCGATGAATCGAAATATGTTTGCCGCCACTGTGGCAAGAAATATCGTTGGAAATCCACACTGAGACGTCATGAGAATGTTGAATGCGGTGGTAAGGAGCCATGTCACCCATGTCCATATTGTTCGTACAAGGCGAAACAGCGAGGAAATTTGGGTGTGCATGTGCGTAAACATCATCCGGATAAGCCGCAATTGGAAAGTAAACGTGGTAGGAAGATATAAATATGAAACCATTTGGTGAATGACTGATGCGGCGGAGTGAGGAGAGGGGAATCTGATTTTTGGTGGTGATGGAATATGAGAGAAAAATGCTCGTGCGTTTATTTTGTGATGAGCGCGAGTTTTTCTTGTAAATCTGGTACGCATGCCATGGCACGTGAGTAGGTCTTATGTTTCAATTTTCTTTTGATTTTTTCCATTGTTTTTTTTTTTTCTTCCATATTGTGTTTGTTATCTACAAGATCACAATTTATTTTTTTTATTTAATTTTGTAATATTTGAAGAAAATCGTTAGAAAATTTAAAATTTATTCTGTATTTAAAAAAAGCGTAGAGGTTAAATCTTATCAAAAATTACTTTTCCATTTTTTTCACGCATAAGATTCGGTTTTATGGCATCGATGTGGTTTGAGAATATCTTCTGCTAGTCTGTGGCTACAACTTTGTCGATGGTGGTTAGAGGAAATTTCAATTGGTTCTCGAGATATAGCCCATAACAAAAAATGGCTATTTTGCATTATTTCTTCTTCGTAGATGGATTTCTTTGGGGCTATATTTCGGTAACTAATTTGAATTTCGTTTTGCTCTCTTCGACAAAGTTGTAGCTATACACAAGAAGCAAACGGAAGTATATGACCAGAGATTCTTAAAATTTCCCTTGTGGATAAAATTTTGCACTACAGAGTGTACTTCAATGAAAAAAGTTATAGCAATAATTTTGAAATTAATTCACTGCAAATTTTTGTCCCTACAATTTTTTTCTAAGGCTCTGGACTATTTTAAGATTATTTTCCACTATTTTTGGGCTACAGCTTTGCCAAAGAGAGCCAAACATAATTCGGATTGGTTGCCAAAATATAGTCCAGACCAAAAATTCATTTTTTTTCTCTTTTTCTACCAAAACGAGGTTTTCATGAGGGTCATATCTCGAAATTCGTTGGGAATTTCATTTTACTTTCCTTAGTAAAGTTGCAGCTGAGCAACAGCAGAAAACGATCGAAGAATAAAATATTTCAAAAATCTGCATAGGAACTGTGAAAATGGTATTTTTTTTTTGAATAAAATGGGACTTCCTATCAGCAATAACTTTACGATCAATTCAGAATAATTTTTTGCGCCCAAGTTTCTTTTCCAATGTAATTTGTTTCTTTTAGGACTATTTTCTGCAAGTCCTTCGCTACAACTTTGCTGAAAAGATTTTGAAGAAATTTCCATTGATTCCCGAGATATAGCCCAAAAAAATGCCTAATTTACACAATTTCCGTAAAAGAAATTTTCTTTAGGGTCATAACTCACAAACCAATTGGAATATTTTTTTAACAAAATTGTAGCTTATTTTCCACTACATTTTAGCTATAATTTTGCCAAAGAGAGCAAAACAAAATTCTAATTGATTTCCAAAATATAGTCCATGGCACATAATGTCTAATTTCGATTGTTTTTACAAAACGAAAATTTCTTTAGGAGTGTATCTCGCAAACCGTTTGGAATTAAATTTTACTTTCTTTGGTAAAGTTGTAGCGGAACAACAGCGGAAAACAATGGAAAAATACAACATTTCAAGAATTTGCATGGGAAATGTGAAATCGGTCTTTTTTCGGTAAAATGGGAGATTATATCAGCAAAAACTCTAAAATTAATGGATGGCAATTTTTGGCGTATACGTTTCTTTTCTAAGGCATTTCTTTCTTTCAAAACTATTTTCTTCAAGTCCTTAGCTACAACTTTTCTGAAAAGATTTTAAAGAAATTCCCATAGATTCCCGAGATATAGCCCAAATCACAAAATGCCTCATATGTACTATTTCTACAAAAGGATTTTTTAGGGTAATAACTCGAAAAATAGTTGAATATTGTTTATCAAACTTGTAGATAAACAAAAGGAGTAAGCGAGAATGTCAGAAAAAGTGTTGCATACTATTAGGCGTACATATAATGTATTTCAAATTCGTAATTTTTTGGTAAAATGGGACATTCTTTAAGCAATTAATTTGAAATCAATTCATTGCAATGTTTTTTTTTTTGTCCAAAATTCTTCTTGGTTTCTTGCAGAACTATTTTCAGCTAATCTTAGGCTTCAACTTTCCCAAAGAAAGTCAAACGAAACTCCCTTTGGTTTTCAAGATACAGCCCATATCAAAAAAACACCTAATGTTCACTATTTCTATAAAAGAGTTTTTCTTTAGGGTCATAACTTGAAAACTAGTTGAATATTGTTTATCAAACTTATAGCTAAACAAAGGAGACATTAAATTTTAGGTGCATACTTTTAGGCGTACATATTATGAACTTAAAATTCCAAGCAGGATTTATGCGATACGACGGTTTGCCTTCACTCTATTTCTTCCTCGTAATTTTAACAAGATTTATGTTTCAAAAATTTAAATTTGAGGTGCATACTTTTAGGCGTACCTATGACCAAGCAGGATTATTTATGCGATAGATCTTGTTTTCTCTATTTTTTTTCTCAGTAATTTCTCCAGATATATTTAAAAAAATGCGATTTGTGGTACATACGTTTAGGCATCGTCATTACATTAATTTTGCAAACTTCCTCAATAGGCTTTTTAAATCTTTCAACCAATTTAAATATATTGAAACCCTTACATCCATCATCTATTTTGGGTTGTACAAAGTTAAAATAATTTTTTTTTAAATTTTTTATTTTTATTTTTTCCATTATTTTTAGTTTCGATTTTTTGTTATATCATAATTAATTCCTCTTTTTTTCATAAGCCACGCATATATATATTTTTAAGTTTATATTTGTTTTGTTATTAGTTTTGTTTGTTTAGTTGATAGTTTTAGGTTTAATTTTATTTTTCAAAAAAAAAAAAAAAATTAAATTTAAAGTTTTTGGAAAAAATCTAATACCAATTATTAGGGGTGTGAATTTTTGAAATTTGAGGACAAAAATTGCGTTGAGAAAAAAAAATCAAAATTCTACTTTTCAAAAAATAAATAAATTAACAAAAAAAAAAAAAAAAAAAAAAAAATCAAAATATTTTGCTATTTTAAATTTTACAAATTTTAACAAATCGCAGCAAAAAAATTTCTCAGAAAGTAACGCAACATTTTCTTTAAAAATTTTCAAAAAAAAAAAAAAAATAAATAAATAATAATTATTTCAAAATATTTTGCAAATTAAAATTTCAAAAAATCGTAGCAAAAAATTTCTCTGAAAGTAACTCAACATTTCCTTTTAAAATTTTTCCTGATTAGTGCTTATTATGATTTCCTATGAAAAAATATATTTAAAAAATATAATTGAATTTTTGACACAATTTTTGGTGGCTATTTGTTCCCTCGTATGTCCTTACCATAATTTTCCTCTCCTTATCATCTGCTAGAAAAAAAATACAATTATAAATAAATGTGCAAATATGTGTATGTATCTATTACATATGTATGGGTTTTCCAAAAAATGAATGGATCCAAGACGTCATTGATTTTTTGCAACATAAAACAAATTTACAAAAAAATTAGACTTGAAAAAATTATTAAATATGCTAAAAAAATAATAACAAAATAAATAATAATAATAATAATAATAATAATAATAATAAATAAATAAATAATAATAATAATAATAATAATAATAATAATAATAATAATAATAATAATAATAATAATAATAATAATAATAATAATAATAATAATAATAATAATAATAATAATAATAATAAAAATAATAAAATAAATAAATAATAATAAAATAAATAAATAATAATAATTGAAATTTTTAGTTGCAAATGATTTGAATCCGTGCATTTTGTGTGAAACCGATATATTTTTATTAAAAAAAAAAAAAAAAACAAAATAAAATTTTAGTTTTAAGCAATTAAAAAAAAAATGCAATTTATTATAATAATAAAAAATATGTAAAATGAATTACTTCATATTTTAACTTTACTACAAAAAAAAAAAAAAGAAATGATTGCAATAGCAGCAGCTTTAAAAGAGTTTTTATTTTTGTTTTTATTTCTCTTTTCACTAAAAAAAGAAGTAGAGTAATTTTTAAAATTACATTTACCCTTATTTCATTAAAGTAAAATATAAACACCATTTCCTTTATAAAAATAATTCATACAAATCTGTTATTTTTATTTTTAATTTGTCTTCCTTAAAATGCAATTATCATCAAATCATTTGAAAATTATTAGTTTTTTTGAAAACAAAAAAAAAAAAAAATATTTTAAATTACTTAATTATGTTCTTTCAAAAAAAAAAAATGACTTTCATTCAAAAATTATTGTTTCATGGCAAAACAGCATTTTCATAATTTTTTAATAATTATAAAATTAAATATTTTTCCTTAATTAAATTTAAAAACAAACAAAATATATATATATATGTTCAAATAATTTTAATTATTAAAAAAAATGTAGTTTTATATATTATCTCTATTAGAAAATAGCAACAAAAACTGTTTGTATCAAAGAAAAATAATTGAAATCTTATAGAAAAAATAAAAACAAAAAAATTCATATTTTAATACTTAAAAAAAATTACAAAAAAAAAATTAAATAAAAAAACAGCACAAGTTCTGAAAACAAAAAAATTACACCATATTAAATAATGTAAATGTTTTAATATAAATTTATGTATAAAAAAACATACAAACCATCTTTAGCCGAGAAAAAAAAACACAAAAAATATTTTTAAGAATATCTGATGTATCATTAATAATCTTAAATCATAAATATAAAAAATTTATAAATAAATAAATAAAAATAACAAGAATTTTAATAATTTTTAAAAATTAGTTTATTTTTTTTTTTATTCTGTTTTTCCTGTTTTCTAGTAACATTCATGTACTATGTATAGAACAAATAAAAAGAAAAAAATAAAAAATAAATAAAATATTTTAATTGTAATTGTAAATCAGACAAACAAAAAAAATAAATATTGTGAGTTTTATTCTCCCAGAGAGGGGGGAGAGAAAAGAACTTGCGGTAATATTTTCAATTTTTTTTTATTTTATTTTTAGGTTGGCTGAAATGAGGTTCATAAAAAGGTTTATAATTTTTAATTTTTTTTATTACAAATTATTTGAATTCCACTAACATATTTCTCTTTATTTTTTAGGTGACTGGGATTTGCCATGGCACGGTTTGCTTGGAAATTGGATCCGGAAGACTGTGAAAGACCAAAATGAGAAAAATAGATTGTTTTACTCCAAATTCAGCTGGAAAGCCTTGTGTTATTTACTCTGGAATTGGAGCTTTCTTCAATCAAAATTCAATTCTTCAATTCTTTAGATTCTCCTTTTAATGCCTTCCTAATATTTCACCTAAATTTTTCCCCATCCTTATCAAATTCTTCCTAAAAAATCCCGTTGAAAAAAAATTTGATTTGAATTTACGGAGAGTTACATTTTAAAACCTAATTTAAAAAAGTTTCCATGATATCCTTTTATTTAAGGTTTCATAATTCAACCAAAACTTTATTTAAAAAATCTAAGAGAAGAAAAAGTATTTTCCTATTCTGTCCCTCAAAGAAATTAATCAATTGTAGCTGACATCAATAACTTCAAATATTATTTGAATTAATTGCGGGTTTCGTTTTGAAAATAAGCAAAAGAAGCTGCTTGATGCAAAATGTTAAAAAAAAGTGTCCATTTTTTCAATTATTCGCATCAAATCTGGTAATCTTTTTATTAGAAAAATAAATTTCTAATTATTTTCAAAATTGATTTTTATCAATTCATATGAAAATACTTGATACTTAATTCTTCCCTCCATATTTCCATGTTTTCTCTTATGTTTTGAATATGAAAAGATGGGACATTGCCTCAAGAAAAAATTCCGAAAAGGATATTTCTGGCTAAAAAATATTTTCTCTAATATTTATTTTTTAAAAATGTAACAATTCACCTGCATTTTTTTGAAGGCTGAGAATCTTTTCCCTACTTTTCCAAATTTTCGAAAACAACTTTTTCTTCACCTATTTTCTCAATTTTATTTCAGTTTCAAAATTCTATGAACCTTCACTAACATATTTCTCTTTTTTAGGTGATTCCCGAAATCGATGTGTGTGCGGCTGTGACATCATCATCGGCTTGCTGTTGTTGCACCACCAAGAAAACTGTTGCGAGTCCTTGTTGCAAAACCGGAACTGAGAACATGTTTAAAAACACAAAAAAGAAACTGTAATTTATGATTTTTTGTTTTGCTATTAATTTTTTCAATATTTCTTTTATTTTAATTTCTATTTAATTTTGTGTGTGATTTATTTTTCGAATCATGATAGTGAAGGAAAGCAGACATATTTTTTCAAACAAAAAAGAAAAAAAGAATTGGTAACTAGGACGACCCAGTTTTAAGTTTTTATAATTCCCCACTTTAACGTACCTTTTGAAATTCTTCGCCATGTTTTTAGTTGATTTAACTGTATCTCAGTATATGCAGGTAGAAGATTTCCTTACAAAAAATTTTTCAACCTGGGTACAGGTTTTGATGTAGCTTCCTTTAACTTTGTCGTTTTATTAAAAGCTTTTTGAAGTTATTGTCAACATTTTCCCATCGATTTGGTTAAAAATCAACATTTTGAGTTCTCAGAGGGTAGACAACCTTCTAACGAAAAATGGTATCCCTACGTTCAGATTTCGACATAGCTCCCTTTAACCTTGCCAATTAAATAAACGTTTTTTTTATGATTCTGCCCACATTTTTCAAACAATTTGTATGTAACTTGGCATTTGAAGGTCTCAGTAGATACAAAATATCCTTACCAAAAATTGTCATTATAGGTCCATGTTTTCATATATCTCCCTTGGGCCTTGTTACTTAATAAAATGCTTTTCCAAGATTTTAGCGAAATTTTGCTGTTGATTTTTTTTGCAATTTGGAATTTTTAGTATAGAGTGGCTAGAACACCTTCTTTCCGAAAATTATCCTCCTAGGGCCAAATTTTGATGTAGTTCCCTTTAAGCGTGTCACCTTTTTTAAAAGCTTTTTGAGGATCTAGACTCTATTTTTCAACCGATATTTTTGTAATTTGGTATTTGGGGTTCCGTGTGAATATACCACCTTCTTGCCAAAAATTATCCCCCTATGTTCACATTTTTTTATAGCTCCCTTTAAACTTGGCACTTCTTGAAATGCTTTTTGAGCATATTGACACTATTTTTCAACACATTTTTATGTAATTTGGTATTTTGGCTACTTAGTGAGTGCAACACCTCCATGCAAAAAATTATCCTCCTAGGTCCATATTTAGATATAGCTCCCTTTGATCGGCTCACTTTTTTTAAAAAGCTTTTTGAGGATCTTGACCCTATTCTTCAACCAATATTTTTGTAATTTGGTATTTGGGGTTCCTTGTGAGTGCAACACCTCCTTGCAAAAAATGATCTCCCTAGGTCCAGATTTCGATATAGCTCCCTTTAAACTTGGCACTTCTTTAAATGCTTTTTGAGGATCTTGACCCTATTTTTCAACACATATTTATCTAATTTAGTATTTTGGCTACTTAGTGAGTGCAATACCTCCATGCCAAAAATTATCTCCCTAGGTCCTGATTTAGACATAGCTCCCTTTAAACGTATTACTTCCTCAAATGCTTTTTGAGGATCTTGACCCTATTTTCCAACCAATATTTATGTAATTTGGTATTTGGGGTTCCTGGTGAGTGCAACACCTCCTTGCAAAAAATTGCTCCCCTTGGTCCACATTTTAATATAGCTCCCTTTAAACGTGTACTTCTTTTAAAATCTTTTTGAGGATCTTGACCATATTTTTCAACCGATATTTTTATAATTTGGTATCTGGGGTTCCTGGTGAGTGCAACACCTCCTTGCCAAAAATTGTCCCCCTTGGTCCACATTTTAATATAGCTCCCTTTAAACGTGTACCTCTTTTAAAAGCTTTTTGAGGATCTTGACCACATTTTTGAACCGATTTTTATGTTACTTTGTATTTTGGCTACTTAGTGAGTGCAACGCCTCCATACAAAAAATTATCTCCCTAGGTCCACATTTTAATATAGCTCCCTTTAAACGTGCCCCCTTTTTTAAATGTTTTTTTGAAGATCTTGACCCTATTTTCCAACCGATATTTATGTAATTTGGTATTTGGGTTTCCTGATGAGTGCAACACCTCCTTGCAAAAAATTGCTCCCCTTGGTCCACATTTTAATATAGCTCCCCTTAAACGTGTACCTCTTTTAAAATCTTTTTGAGGATCTTGACCCTATTTTTCAACACATATTTATCTAATTTAGTATTTTGGCTACTTAGTGAGTGCAACACCTCTTTGCCAAATATTATGCCCCTAGGTCCACAATTTAATATAGCTCCCTTTAAACGTGTACCTCTTTTAAAATCTTTTTGAAGAGCTTGACCCTATTTTTCAACCGATATTTTTGTAATTTGATATTTGGGGTTCCTGGTGAGCGCAACACCTCCTTGCCAAAAATTATGCCCCTAGGTCCATATTTTAATATAGCTCCCTTTAAACGTGTTCCTATTTTAAAAGCTTTTTGAGGATCTTGACCCTATTTTCCAACCGATATTTATGTAATTTGGTATTTGGGGTTCCTGGTGAGTGCAACACCTCCTTGCAAAAAATTGCTCCCCTTGGTCCACATTTTAATATAGCTCCCTTTAAACGTGTACCTCTTTTAAAATCTTTTTGAGGATCTTGACCCTATTTTCCAACCGATTTTTATCTTACTTTGTATTTTGGCTACTTAGTGAGTGCAACACCTCCATGCCAAAAATTATCTCCCTTGGTCCACATTTTAATATAGCTCCCTTTAAACGTGTACCTCTTTTAAAAGCTTTTTGAGGACCTCGACCCTATTTTTCAAGCGATTTTTTTCTAATTTGTTATTTGGGGTTCCTTGTGACTGCACCACCTCCTAGCCAAAAATTATCCCCCTTGGTCCAGATTTAGATATAGCTCCCTTTAAAAGCGATACTTTTTTAAAATCTTTTTGTGGATCTTGACCCTATTTTTCAAGCGATATTTTTGTAATTTGTTATTTGGGGTTCCTTGTGACTGCACCACCTCCTAGCCAAAAATTATCCCCCTTGGTCCAGATTTAGATATAGCTCCCTTTAAAAGCGATACTTTTTTAAAAGCTTTTTGAAGGTCTTGACCACATTCCTCAATTTATATTTATGTAACTTGGTATATTGGCTACTTAGTCATTACACCACCTCCTTGCCAAAAATTATGCTCCTAGGTCTACATTTTAAGATAGTTCCCTTTGATCGGGTCACTTTATTAAAAGCTTTTTAAAGGTCTTGACCACATTTTAGAAACAAGTTTAATGTTAACATAGAATTTTGGGTTCCTGGTGAGTGCAACACCTCCTTGCCAAAAATTGTCCCCCTTGGTCCCCAGTTTTCCTTCTTTCCTATTCGACAATATCGCTAAATAAAAAAAGGTTTCTATGAAAATTGTGTCTGCTTTCGCTTTTCTTGCCTTTCTACGTTAAAATATATAAATTGTTTTTATTAAATATTTCCTTAATTACTACCCTTTTTTATTATACCACCCTAACGCCCCATTCCCTTTCGTTATCCCTTTTTCCACCCAAAAAAAAAAACAAACCTTACTCCCTTTTATTACAACAGTTGTTTATGTCACTAGGTAGAGAGAGCGAGAGAGAAAGAGAAAAAACAAAGTACTTTATTGAAAAATATCGCCAATATTAAAAAAAAAATATCTTGTGTGTTATTTAATTATTAGCCATGCTTTAATAGAATTTCACATATCTATTGTATTTTACTTTTCTAGGAACCATTTTGTTTTGTGTGTAAATATATTAATAGATATATAATTTTATTTAAATCGAATTTCAATATTTTTGCTTGTATATCCATCAAGATTCATAGTAAAGCTTATGCAGTTTTTAATTGGTATTCCATTTCCATTCATCCACTCATTCATGTACCCCATTGCATATCCTCTTAAGAAACATAAAAACCCAAACTTCATCATTCATTCCCATTAATCCTTAAAGTATGCTTTAATTTATGAAAAAACCCTTTCATGTGACCCACTCCCATTCATTCATTCATGCTTTTTTTTTAAATAATATTATTGGCTTTGGAATTAATTGAAAATAATTAATATTAGTTATTACAACCCCATCATCTCCCCCCCCCCCCCCACAACCCGCTCTCTTGAAGAGCTCCTCACCACACAAAAAAATGTTGCTTTAGATTTTTGTTTATTTTTTTTTAATTTTCTTCCGCAAAAGAGAAGATGTGTTTTTTTTTTAATTTTGGATGTCAAGCTTTCTCTTTGCTAAGATCCAATTTATATTTATTTATATTTTATTTTAATTTTATTTTATAATTTTAATTAATTTTTATAATTTAAGTGTACGTCCTTATGTTTATATATTTTTTTCCTTTTTTTTTTTCTTTCTTTTTTCTCTTCTCCTTTATATAATTTTTTCGATTTGAACTTTTGTGTTGAAATTACAAAAATAATTTGTGTTAACAAAAAATATAAAAAAAAATATGGCAAAAATATCTCCAACAATTGATGCTGTTTCACCCTCCAACAATGGAAAAATGCTGGAAATTATTAATAATTTTGAAACCAAAACCAAAAAAATAAAATCGACTTTTTTGAATGCCCTCCCCTTTTGGAATTTTCATTACATACCCTTTTGTTGTTTGTAACCTTTAAGCAGATTTAAGTATTACACGCATAGCAGGTTTAACCTGGAACGAATGGAATGCCCGCCTGGCCATGCCTCTGGTCACCCAGTTACGTGAGGGGGTACACCCTTTGGTCTTTCCAACAGATTTGAGCATGGAAAAGGGGCCCACAGTAATTGGTACCACATCGTCCGCGTCTGCCGGCAATGGTGTCAATGCCCGTGATATATGTAAGATTGAATTAAAATCTCCCGTCAAAAGATCCAATTTATCCAGTGGTTCACCCACACCACCCAATGAGCTGAGCAATAGCGAACAAGCCAATGCCCAACCGGGCAATTCAAGTACACCCCTGAACTGCTCTTCGGCCAGTGAAAAAGGCGATAAGACGAACAATTCAAACAATACCTCCACAACGCTGACAACCACCACCCCCACTGGGGGCAAATTGAAACATTTGACCCAGGAAGAGGCTACAGTTTTGATGTTGAAAGCTGCCGCCGAGAAATCGGCCCAGGCTGCCAACAACAGCGGCAATCTAAGTGATAACAGCTATACCGATGATCCCACACCGGGAAATGTAAGCGGTGGCGCTGGCGATTATCATTCGGCGTTTGCCGATGTGGGTACTGCTGGTCTAAGTATCAACATTTTGAATAGCATCAATGCCATGAACAGCCTTATCAATGCCGGTGGTGGTAACGGCGGCCTTAGTTTAACCAGTGCTGCAGCATTGGGTGTGGGTGGTGGTGCCGGCGGCCCTGGTGGCGCCGGCAATGGTGCTGGTCATCCCTGTCCGGAATGTGGTCGCCTCTACAAATTGAAATCATCACTGCGCAATCATCAGAAATGGGAATGTGGCAAGGAACCGCAGTTCCAGTGTCCCTTCTGTGTGTATCGGGCCAAACAGAAAATGCACATTGGTCGCCACATGGAACGCATGCACAAAGAGAAATTCTTCAAGGTGGAAGATTTGAAAAGTTTCACCACAGCCACCATTGGTTCCCAGCTGGCGGCAGGAGGATCGGTGGCGGGAACCACAGCTGGCGGAGGTGGTGGTGGCGGCGGCGGCGGCGGTTCCAGTGTCAGCGGTGATGACTCATCAACAGCTGTATCAGAATTACGTCAGCATTTCTCCTAAAACCAGAACAACAAAAAAGAAAAAAAAAATGTAACGAATTCTTACAACAACGAATGGTGCCGCTCTCTCTCTCCGAAACCTTACAATTTCCATAGCAGCAGAGTGGTAACAAAAAAAAAAAACAATTTTTTTAAATATATTTTTTTTTACTTTTATATGCTTTCCTTAGACCTAAGTGAGAGAGATTGTTTTTTATTTATATCAGGGAATTATATAAATAATTTATTATTATTATTCATATTTTTATGCATTTCTTCGGCGTGAGAGATGAAGAAGAAGAAGCAGCAGAGAAAAAAATGTATTAAGCAGGAGGTATTTTCTTTTAAGGATGAGAAAAAATATCGCCTTAAGAAAAAAAAAAACAATTAAGTCACCCAGATAAAAAAACGGGAGAAATTGAATTTTCAAAAAATCTAAATTGGAATATTGAGAGATGGAGATTTTGGAAAATGAACATGAGTGAATTCCAAATATGAACAAAGTTCATAGATGTTATGAAAAGGTTCTTAAAATGACCCAACATTAAAAAGTAATTGTCTAGCATTTTTATATTTTCAGTGTTTCTAAAGGATTTAAAAAAATCATAAAAATCCTGATATAACTTACTTTTGCAATTTTTTTTTGTAATGGGAGGCAATTTTAAGAATATTTTTCATAATTTTTATGATACCCTTTTTTAATGTATTTCCATGAAATTTATGTTTAAAATTTACGGAATTTATTGTAAACTCCAGAACAATTTTTTTGTGAATTACCGAGACGATAATATGTTTTGAACAAATTTCATTGTTTTAATGAATAAAATTCATATTTTTCAGAACAAATTACAAAGAGAAGTAATTTACAAATTTCAGATTGTTATGAGAAAAAAAGAAAATTATTTTCAGGAAAACATTTGTATGAACAAATTTCATATTTTTAAGAACCTTCTCTTTTTATAAATTCTTGGTACTTATTAACCAAGAAATTATAAAAAGGGAAGGTTCTTAAAAATATGAAATTTGTTCATAAAAGTTATGGTATATGTTCATAGAAGTTTTGAATTAAATAAACTGCCAATTTATTATGGAATTTCCGAAAATCTTTTTATGAACATTTTAAGAATGTTTTCTTTTTTTGAAAATACAAAAAAGTTGTCTTTATTTTTTGGAAAAATTTAAGAATTTTTTTCATATATTTTATGAAGGAGTTTTTGAAAAATATGAAAGAATTTTCGTCTCATTTCACTTTTCTCCTATTTTCATTTCTATTTCAATTTTCAAAGAATTTTAAAAAAATATATTGGGTAATAAATTTCGTGATTTGTTTCATAAAACTTTTTTTGGAATATTTTCATAGTTTGAAAAAATTCTAACATTTTTAATAAAAAAAAATATGAAAATATACCTAAAAGTGTTATGAAATAATTTATGAAACAGTTGTTATTTAAATTTTTCATCATTTTTATTTAATGAAATACCGCAATTTTTATGAAAAAAGTTCATATTTCTGTATTTCATAATTTTAAGAATTTTTTTCATATTTTTTATGAACACATTTAGGAATAACTTTTTTTAATTTTCTATGAAGATATTAAAACATTTTTCCATCATTATTGTATTAGAATAAAAGTACTATTTCGTAATACACATTTAAATTTTTTTAGGAACTTGTTCATATTTTTTATGAACTTTTTTCATAAATTAAGAAACAATTCCATATTTAAAAAAAGGCAAAAACTGAAATGTCTGTTTTTCAATTTATATTTTTTGGGTAAAAGGACTATTTCGCAAAACAATTGAAATTTTTAAGAACTTGTTCATAGTTTTTATGAATTTTGTTCATAAATTATTTAATTATTGTTTGAAATGCCTATGCAATTAATATTTCCTTTGGTGTTATTCTTTCGAGACAAGCATAATGATTTGAAATTTCTATTTTCTATTAAAATTAAAAAAATGTTTTCTATTTAAAAATTTGTTCATATTTTTTATGAACTTTTTTCATAAATTCAAAAAAAAAAAACTTTGAAATCCAAATAGTGAGAAAACCACATTTTTTCTAATTTCTTTTTTGGTATAAAACAGTTGTTTCGCAAAACAAATGACATTTTTAAGAACTCGTTCATAGTTATTATGAATTTTGTTAATAAATTATTTAATTATTGTTTGAAATACCTATGAAATTAATATTTTCTAGGGTATTTACCCTTTCGAGACGAACTTTTTTGCTTTCTATTAAAATTAACTTGAAAAATTGTTTTCTATTTAAAAATTTGTTTAAAATTTCTAAGAACTTGTTCCTATTTTTAATGACGTTTGTTCGTAAAGTATTTAATTATCGTTTGCAATGCTTTCGAAATTAATGTTTTCTTGCTCGCCTTTCTTTCGAGGCGAACTTATTAGTTTTCTATTAAAATTAAATTAAAAATTTGTTTTTTTTATTTAAAAATTTGTTCATATTTTTTATGAACTTTTTTCATAAATTAAAAAATATAATATCTTTATAAACCGAAAAGTGAGAAAATGCTGCAAGTAAATTTTTTAAGAACTTGTTCATAGTTTTAATGAATTTTGTTCATAAAGTATTTGATTATCGTTTTTGCGGTGCTTACGAGATTATTGTTTTTCTTATTCGTTTTTCTTTCGAGACGAACTTATCGCTTGGAATTTTACTTTCTGTTAAAATTAAATTTTAAAATTCCATTTTCTCTTTAAATATCTCTCAATATTCCAAAAAAAAAATTTTTTGTAATATTTTCTCCCCTCCCACAATGTAAATACACACACATAAAATCTAAAATGAACTACAAATCAGGGAAACTACCACTATAGATATATATGTATATCAAATCTATAAACCAACTACCTGTGGAAAAAAGCTTAAGTGTTACAAGAATATTGAAAAAATATTGAAATCTTTCTAATCACAATCAAGCTGTTTTTTTTATAAACACCATCAACCAACTACAACGTTTGTGACAAATGGAAACAAGTGTGCCAAATTTTTTTTTATATAAACATATTTAATTTTTTTAAATAATTGTTTTTGTTTGTTAATATTAATATTTATTGAAGAGGAGGAGGGTTCCTCTCAGAATCCAAACGAAAAGCACAGAAGAAAAATAATTATAACAGAAAAAAAAAACTCAGAAGATTAAAGTAATAAATGCCATTCCTTTTATTTACATTATTTTTTTTTTTGCAATTTGTTACAATTACACGATTTATAATTAAATTTAAAAAACTTTCTTTTGGCATTCCTTAATTTACAAAAATGAAAGACCCTAAAAAAAGACAATGATATTCCATTTTTTTTTATTATTATTATTAGTTTTAAGGTATAAATTAAGAAAAATTATCAAATAATTCGAAAGCCGGTTTTTCGAAAACAACAACAATGCCCCCGAAACATATATATTTTCTAAAACAAAATCTGTTTTCTATTTCAAAAAAAGAAATAAATTTCGAATACGAATTTTTGCCCGATACTTTGCTCTTATATTTAGATGCTGTAATATTTTTGAGTATAAATTTTTTCAAGGCGGAGAAAAGAGATCCATCCCTCTTCCACAAAATATTCCAGTGTCTCTCATATGGGGCCAATAAATTTCAAAATCCGTGATATAGTTTATTACATTCCATTTTTTCCAGATATTTTATTAACCGGTTTTTTTTTTAAGAAAAAAATTATATTTTTACAAGAAAATAATTTTATATATATAAATGTAAAGAAAAAATTCTCAGTGGATATTTTTGAAAATCGTAAAGCTTTTTCTATATAAGAAAAAATATTAAAAAAAAAAATAATTAGATTTTTTAAGCTACTTTTAAAGGCAATATTATTAGGTGTAGTCTAAAAAAAATTGGGAACAAAAAAACATTTTCCTAAAAAAAACAACGAAATAATTATTATTATTTTTTTTTAAATTATAAGAGTTAAATAATCGAGTCATAATTAGAGGATACAACATGATTGAGACAACAACAACGGGTAAAAAAAAATATTTGAGGATTTAGGTCATGTTGCCAAGTCATAACACAGAAATACCTCAACAGATAAATAATTAAAAAAAATAAAATTTTTTTAATCTTAAAAAAAAGACAAATTAAATTATTGGTTACAACCAAACCTCAAGCATTCCAATTACAAAAAATTATTTTTTTTTTTTTAAATTTAAATTAAAAAAAATTCAAAAGTGCCTTTAGTGAAAACAAAAGAAAATGGACATCAGGATTCTAGTTTAGTTTGATAAGGATTTTCTTAAATTTTTTCCACTCCCCACCCCTACCCCTAGGGGGAATAATAATGCAAAGCACAATCTTTGACAGATAACAATAATTTGAACCGCTTTAAAACAAGTCTAAACTTATTTTTTTACAAAAAAAAAATTCCCACAAAAAAGCAAAAAAAAAAAAAAAAAAAAACTTAAAGTTTTACCAACCCCTCAAATTCGAAATTTGTTGGGAAAATTTTCAAAATTCGTTAACAAAAAATATCAAGCTAATGCTTTTGTGCTCAAGAAAATATATAAAAAGATATAAGACAAGCCATAAAATATTTATATATATATTAAATTAATTTTAAATAATTATTTTTTTTCACAGAGATTTTTCTAAGCAATTATTTTTTAGGGTTTAGTTTTAAGCAATTAAAAAATATATATTTATAAAATTTATAAAAAAAAAAAACAATGAAACAAAAAACCTCAGGTACTTAGTTTGTGTTATATTTAAAAACAAAAAATCACAACAATAACAAAAAATATATTTTTTTAATTTATAAAAATAATTCCATAGAACAAAAAAAAAAAAAATGAAACTCAGTTTTAAATTTAAAATTTAACTCAGCTAAGGGTTTGTTGCCGGGAAGCTGTGCTTCCTTTGGCACCCCAACTCTCGACCCACCCCCGCCCTCAAGACACACAAAACCAGTTCATAAATAAATCTGCCAATATTTTTTTTTTTATAAAAATCACAAAACTTAAAAAAACAACAACAAACGAAACGTCACAAAAATAGTAATTTAAAATATATAAAAAAACAATATTTATAGAATTACAAAACTTAATTTATATATACTATTTATTTATATATACATAACATATACATATATATTTTTTAAATAATTGAAAAAAAAAAAACTCCAGAAAATAGCCCTTAATTTATTATATATAAAATAGATTTTTTTTTCTTTCTAACATTCCATTACAAACAAACACACACACACACTCAAAGCCGTGTAGGAAAATAAAAAAAAAACATATTCATTTTTATTTTCTTTACAACAAAACATAGTATTTTTTTCTTAACATATTTATAATTAAAATGAAAAAAAAAAAACCCAACTCCCTACAATAGTTCAAATGTTTTTTAAATATTTTTTTTATAATTTATGTTTTTTTTTACAATTTTTTTTGTATACATAATTTACTTGCTTGTTTGTTTTGTTATAAACATATCTTTTTTTTACATACTCTACAAAATCTTATATAAATATATATAAATAAAATTAATGAAATGAAAAATCGGTTCTAATTGGTGATGGGCTAATTTTTTTTTGAAAAAATTAAAAAAAAAAGACAAAAAATATTAAATAATTTCTTAGATATATTTTAAGCAAAAAAAAAAAAAAAACAATATAGAAAATATGTATAATCATTCCACAGAAATAGATCAATTTTTAAACAAATGATAAAGGAAGATATTTGCCAGGGGTAAAATAATTTAATTATTAAAATAAAATTAAAAAAGTAAATTTTTTGTACCACAAATATTTAAAAAATAAATTTTTGAGCAAATTTTTAAAATTTCCAATCATTTTTTAATCAAAAACAAAAAAAAAATATTCATAAATTTTTTGGACCAATTTTAAGAATTTTTATGAATTATTTTCCTAGAAATTATGAAAAGTGTTCATAATTTTTCAAGGTCTAAAAATCTCTTCAAATATTTCCACAATTAAAATATATCTTCTGCAATACATAAATTAAAAAAAATAGTCCTAAACAAAATTTCCGAATATTTATGAAAAATGTTCATAATTTTTCAAGGTCTAAAAAAATCGCTTATATAATTTCCACAATTAAAATAAATTTTTTTGAAATACAAAAATTTAAGAAAAATTTGCCTAAACAATATTTCAAAAGATTCATTCATTTTGAAAGCAAAGAAAAAATCGATCGAAGAATTTCCATGAATATTTTCATAGAAATTATGTACAATATTCATAAAAATTGGAAAAGTTCCCCTAAATCACAAAAAAAAAAAAAAAATAGAAAATAGAATAGAAACTATCCAAAAATTATGAAAATGTTGAGAAGAAATTTTTATCAAAAAGAGATTTTTATAAAAAAAATATAGTTTTGTGAAATTAGCATTTTTTTCTAAATTTTTATTTAATTGTAAAATATTTCAAAAGAATCATTATTTTCAAAATTATATTTTAATACAAAAATGATATGTTTTTGGGAAATAAAAAACATTTTTATGAAACGTTCATTTTTTTTTTTTTGAAAATTGTTTAAATTTTTTTTTTTTTAATTTGTTCATATTTTTTGAAAATTGTTTACAATTTTTCATTAAATATTTATTTTATAATTTTTAAAAAAAAAAAATTTAAAAAAAAAATCAAATTTTTCTGGAATGTGAAATTTTGTTATTTATGAATATTTTTCATAACGGTCCTCTGAGAGTCATGGAAACAGTTCATAAAAATATTTTCTCATTTCTCAAAAGTAATTGAATTTTTGTATTCAAATATAATTTTAATAATGAAATAGTTTACAGTAAAATTAAAAATTATAAACAAATTCTCATTTCACAAAATGATGATTTTTTTATTAATAAAAATTTACAAAATTTATAAATTTTTATAAAAAATTTTATTTTATAAAAATTTACAAAATTCTATAAAAATTTACAAATTTTTATAAAAACAGTAAAATTAAATTATGATTTTTTTATAAAAATTTATAAATTTTTATTAAAAATTTTATTTTATAAAAATTTACAAATTTTTATTTTATAAAAATTTACAAATTTTTATTTTGCAAAAATTTACAAATTTTATAAATTTTTATAAAGTAAAAATAAATGTTTCCATAATTTTTTGATAGTTTTTATTGGGGAAATTTTCCAATTTTGTAATTTATTTTAAAATTTGATATAAATTTGTAACTCCAAACCTCCCTCCCCCAGGGCATGTTTCAACTGGAAATAAAATTAAAAAAAAACATACTTTTTCCAACAAATATTTTTTTCCTAAGAAATCTATTTCAATTTCAGACAAATAATATAAAAACAACAACAATATTTCCCCCATTTCCAAATTATACATATTTTCTCTTTAAAAAAAAATTAAAAAAAAAAACAACAAATACAATTCAATACTCATATGAAAAAGAAAAGAAAAAACAGAAAACCTTTTAGAAAATAAGTTTTATTTTTTTTCCTCTCCCATTTTTTTTATATATATATACATAATATAATATCTAAAAATATACATATACATATATTTTATATTTAATTTAAAAACACAAAAAAAAAACAATTATTTTTTAAATACAAATGTAAAAATCAAGTGTAAAAAAAATTAACGAAAAATTTTTATTATTGTAAAATAAAGTTACAAAAAAAAAAAAAAAACAAGTTTTCTACTGCAGTTTCTCATTGTGCCAAGCGTTTTATTCTTAAATTTATTTTTTTTAGAAAATATTTTATTTTTTGTAGAATTTTTTTTATTTCAATTTTTCAACCCCCCCCCCCAAAGACACTTAACCAACACAACACACAACTTTACCTTTTTGTTTTCGTTTTTCAACACCAACAGTAAGTACTTTTTTTTAATTTTTATTTATTTTTTCCATTATTTTATTTTCTATATTTTATTTTTGTTAAATTTCAACTTGCTTTATTTTTACTTTTTTTTTTATTACAAATTTTGATTTTATTTTTGAGTTTCTTAGATGTTTCCAATTTCCTCCTCAAAACAATTATTTTATTTCTTCTTCTTCTCCCACCCTTTCAAAACAAACAATAAAAACTCTTCTTGAAAAAAAAATCTCGAAAAAGTAATTTGAAATTTTTCAAATCAAATATTTTAACCTAATATTAATTATTATACAAAATTATTAATAATAACATATTTAATTAATATAAATTTCTAAACCTATAGTTTTTATTTTATATTAATATTCTTTTCTTTTTTTCTCTTTGCCCTCCCCTTTAGATACGCCTCTAGATGATGCTAACAATCCCTCACAAAACTCTGCCCAAAATGAATCACGCATACGTGTACGCAATTGGTTAATGCTGGCCGATCAGTCGATATTGGAGAAGTCGTATAGTGAAAATACCAGCGGTAAGTTTTTTGGTTGGGAATGGAGTTAAAAAAATTAAATTTCTTAAATTAATTGTTTTTCATTGAATTTTATGCTTTTTTAATTAATTTATTTTTCCTTTCTGTCGTCTATACAGCTTTAATTTTGAGTGTGATTTTCTGATTAAGTTTTTTAAGATTTATAATTATTTCATTTTTTTTAGAATTTTTTGTTAAAAAAAAATCATTTAGTTTTAAAATTATTATTTTTCAAATATTTTAAATACATGGTCGTGGAGACCAGAGCGATTAGTTTTTGTGGTCGTGGAGATCATTTATTTAAAACATCGCTATATGTAGTCGAAATTTTATGATCGTGGAGATCATCTAACCTTTGTGATATTTAAGGCCAAACAGTGATCGTGGAGATCATTTTTTAAAAATATTTATCAAGCTTTGTATTTGGCAACCTGTGATCGTGGAGATCGACTTCATATGAGGCTCTGTAAGATTTTTTTATACCCTAGACCATACATGAGGATATATTAAGTTCGTCATTCCATTTGTAACTCATCGAGATCATAATTTTAGACCCAACAAAGTATATATATATATTCTTGATCAGCGCAAAATTCTAAGATGAGTTAGCCCCGTCCGTTCGCCTGCCTGTCTGTTGTAATCATGCTAGAGTCAAAACGAATAACGATAGGAAGCTAAAATTTTGCACCGATCTATCTTTTGTCTGCAGGCAGATCAAGTTCGAAGATGGACTATATCGGTCCACGATATCGTGTAGTCCCCATATAACGGTACCTCCCGATATTCGGTATTTTGATGAATTTAGGCACTTTTTTTAATGGAATTGTCTGAAATACTACACAAGGAGTTCTCTGTGAGTACTTTACCCCCTGAAAAAGAATTGTCTATCTAGGTCCACGATATCCTCCATACAACTGTGCCCTCCGATATTCGGCATTTTGATGATTTTAACCGCATTTTTCAATGGAATTGTTTGAAATACTACACAAGGAGTTCTTCGTGACTACTTTATCCCCTGAATAAGAATTGTCTGTATATGTCCACGATATCGCATATCCTCCATATAACTGTACCTTCCGATATTCGGTATTTTGATGATTTTAGAAACTGTTTTCAATGGAATTGTTTCAAATACTACACAAGGAGTTCTTCGTGACTACTTTACCCCCTGAAAGAGAATTGTCCATGTAGGTCCACAATATCGTATATCCCCCATACAACTGTACCTTCCGATATTCGGTATTTTGACGATTTTAGAAACAGTTTTTAATGGATTTGTCTGAAATACTACACAAGGAGTTCTTCGTGACTACTTTACCCCCTGAAAGAGAATTGTCTATATAGGTCCACGATATCGTATAGCCCCCATATAACTGTACCTCCCCATAGTCGGTATTTTGATGATTTAAGCCACATTTTTTATGGAATTGTCTGAAATACTACACAAGGAGTTCTTCGTTACTACTTTACCCCCTGAAAAAGAATTGTTTATATAGGTCCACGATATCGTATAGCCCCCATATAACGGTACCTCCCTTTATTCGGTATTTTGATGATTTTAGCGACATTATTCAACGGAATTGTTTCATATTTCGTATTTGAAGAACTTAGTGGGTACTACAACCTATGGCAAAAAATTTCATATTCATGTCCAAGTCTTCGCATAGCCCCCATATTACGGTACCTCCCGATATTCAGTATTTTGATGATATTACCGACATTATTCACCGGAATTGCAACAAATTTCGTATTTGATGTTCGTTATGGATACTACAGCCTATGACGGAAAATTGTCTATGCAGGTCCATGTCTTAGCATAACCTCCATACAACCGTACCTCCCTTATTCCGTATTTTAATGTTATTTTAATGATATTAGCGTCATTACTCAACGGAATTGCGTCAAATTTCGTATTTGAAGTTCGTAATGGGTACTACAGCCTATGACAAAAAATTACTTATCCAGCACAACGTCTTCGTATAGCCCTCCCCCCATATAAATGGTTTTATTTGAGCGGTATTTTTTGACGGATTTTTTTTTTGAAATTTTTCAAGTTCCTTCCGAATGGTGGAGGTTATTAAGAGTTCGGCCCAGGCGCAAATTTTCGAACTAAAAAATGTGCAATTATTAAAGGGCTTTATTTGAGCGGAATTTTGCCACGGATTTTTTTTTTTGAAATTTTTAAATTTCCTTCCGAATGGTGAAGGTTATTAAGAGTTCGGCCCGGGCGCAAATTTTCGAACTAAAAAATTATTAGAAAAAATTGCATTTTTACCTCCGAGCTGCCTAGGAGCTTATGTTATGTTTATTATTTCCTATTGGACAAATTTTTATGATTTTTTCTTGTATTTTTTTAAAGAATATTTTTTGAAAGAGTATCCGAGAAACCTTTGAATACGGAACTTCAGGAACTTTCAGAGAAATAATTTAGAAGGACATAAGAAACGTTTGAAGGATTTTTAAAGATTTATAAAAATATTTCTAAAAAGACATCGGAGAAGCTGTCGTGGATTTTCGAAATATTCGTCGAGTTTTTATAAATTTTCTTCAGAAACTTCCAGAGAAACATTCTCAGGACAAATAGGATTTTTTTAGAGAGACTGTTTAATAATTTTAAGATTATTTTCTTTTTATTTTTAAGATTACTTTTTTTAGAAAATATTCCACATATTTTTTTTTATTTTTAATTTATATTTTTTTATTATTTTTTAAGTTTTTATATATTTTTAATATTTTCTAAAAACATGAATATTTTTAGATATTTTAGATATATATATATTTTTTTTATTTTAAAAAATTATTTATTTATATATATTTTTAATATTTTTTTAATAAATATAATAATTATTTTAATATTGTTAATTAATTTTTTTTATAAAAATCTTAATTTATAAAATATATATTAAATATTTTTTATATTAGATTTATTCTTTTTATAACTTTTTTTATTTTAAATATTATTTTTCATATATTAATTATATATTTTTTTCATGTTACAGTTTTAAAAAATTCAAAAATATTTTTTTATAATTTATAAAAAAAAATAATTTTTATGTATATGATTTATTTTTAATAATTTTTTTCTTTTGCAGTTTTGAGAAATTTCCACTTCTTCTATTTGTGTAAACATTGTGTATTGTTCTTTTCTTCTTTTGGTATCCTGTCCTTTAAAAGGACTTATTTATTCAAAAAAAAAAATATTTTTTTTAATTTCTTTTTTTTTCCAACGAAAAATTTTGGTTTGTCTCCTTCATTCTCGTTTTTTTTTTTAATTTCTATTCTCATTTTCTTTGCTTCGTTTTAATTTGCATTGGATTTTGATTTCGATTTCGATTTGTTTTCCTTGAAACTTGACCAATTTGCTCCACCTTAAACAAGCTTAACTAACATAACCCAAATTTTTCTCTTCTCTCATTCTTACCCTCCAACAAAAACAAAAAAAAAAAATCAAAACAAATTCAAAACCAAATGATGCACCCTTTTGAATTGAAAATTCCGCTTTCGAAACTAACCACCTTGACGCTAATACAGAACAATTAACCAATAAAAATAACAATAACAATATAATAGCCAGTCAAAATGCGTCCTCCTCATCACCACCCATTGCCATTAGCATGGCCACCGGCGCTGTTACCACAACAGCCACGGCCTCAGTATCCACCACCACCACTCAACAGCAGCAACAACAACAACAACAACAACAAAGATCAAAACTCATTTTGGATCCAAATACAGCCACTACCATGACACGTATCGGCAGCATTGGTCGCACCACCATCACCTGCATTACCCCAGCCGGGGCTGATGCCTCACGCGGTGTGGTACCCCAGGCTGCCTTGGCCGCTGCCGGTGTTGAATTGGACACGGTGGAGGACAACAACAGCATGACTGAGGTAGTGGTCAAAATTGAACACTCCAATGCCTCGTCCATGGACGAGGAGGAAGAAATGCCCGAGGAGGGTGATGAACCACCCACCACGGAAGAGGATGATGGCTCCATGAATTATGATGATATTAAACTCTCCTCGCCCATGATGTGGGCCATGGATTCGGTGAAGATTGAACAGGAGGAAGAATTCGAAGATATTCTCACGGCGGGTTTTGAAAACTCCACCGATAATGACATGTTCCAGCAACAACAGCAGCAAATGGTTACAGATCCCTGCCAGACATTGGCCTTGAACAACTCCTCGATGCAGGCCAATGCATCGGAGCCATTGGATTCGCCAAACAAAAATCGCATTTTGGTGGCCAAAAAACGTGTCTCCTTGCAAACCCTCAAGGCTTTGGGCAAACACAACACCAAATTGCCCTATGTCACCCAAATCGAGGTCCAAGATCCCCAGGAGCTGCTGGAGAAACATCAACATTTCCAAAAGCTACAGCTGCAACCCAATACTCCAGTACAAATTAAACTGCGTTCCATACCGGCCACCATTACCAGCATTCAGACGAAAATTCCCAACTCCTCCGGCATGGCTACTGGCGCTGCCCCTCCCCTGGCCCCGCTCTCCACCTCCAATGCATCGTCCACAGAAATTAAGCCGGCCACCTCCACCTCCTCATCGACCGAATTCAAAACGACCATTTCCGATGATCGCCGCTACCGCATGATCACCCAAAATCAACGAACCCGCAAAGAGTCCCTGGAACACTCCGAGGACATGATCTACAATGCCGATATCGAAAAGCCCTGGGTGTGTCGCAACTGCAATCGCAACTACAAATGGAAGAACAGTCTCAAGTGTCACCTGAAGAACGAGTGTGGCCAGCCACCCCGCTACTTCTGCAGCAAGCTCTGTGGCTATGCCACCAATGTCCACAGCAATCTCAAGCGTCACATGAACACGAAATGTCGTGAGCGTACCGAGGAAGAAAATCAGGTGTTGTTGCAGCAGGTCCAGGTGCAACAGCCACAATTGGCCACTCAAAACAAGAATTCCTCCACATCAACGTCAGCATCCGCCACCATGGCCAACAATACCAGCACATCTTCAAACAGCAATAACAACAACAACTCTCTGGAAAATTCCACCACAGCCTTGGTTAGTCAGGTCAGTTCCAGCAACAACACCACCTCCACCTATACCCTGGTGTTTCAGAAGAGCGAATAGAAGTTGGAGAATTTGAGGGAGAAGGTAATCAGGGTGTTATATGACAAGGGTTCCCAGAATACCTCGGGGAACCCTCTCGGCCAACAGAACATAGTCTGTAGCGGACAATCACAGGTCACCGAAGAACAGCATAAAAACGCAAATCCTGTAGATGATCAAGATCGTGATTCGGAGGAAACTTTTAGTGTAGAAGAAGACTTGGACAATGAAGAAGAGTTTCAGGATGAAAAGTAGGTTACCGCGACAGTGACTCCCTCAAATTAAGAAAGAACCCCAAGTTTAAAAAAAAGAAAATTCAAAAACGTAGCCACATTTAAAAGTAGCAGATGAAGAGGAATTCTATTTTTTCTCTCCTTAAATCTCTTTAGGCTCCACACGTTAAATGATTTGATAAATGTGCAATGATAAATAGATTTAGAAACGACAAAACAACATTTTCACAGTTATTTCTATAACTGTTATACAAAATGTCAAACTGTTATACACTTGAAAATGCATTAGAAACCCACGAAATGGGTTTTGCACATATTTTTCCAAAACTGTTATACAAATTTTCCATAACTGTTATACACATGAGATTTTTTTTTAAAACCCAGAAAATTGTTTGGTTGAAGTAAAAGCGGAACATATAAATGGGTTTCAAGTCATTGTACAATAGTATGACACTTAAAACATAGTTTTTGTAACAGTATAACAGTTCCATATTTTAAAATTACTTCAAAAATTTTTTAGAATTACTTCATAAAATTTTAAAATTACTTCATTTTTTTTGCTAATCAATAATTTGTTCTCAAGTTGTTGTACGAGAATACAACACTTCATAAAGCTTTATAACAGTATGACACTTTTTCAAATTTTCAACAGAAACCCCGACATTATTATTATTATTAAATTATTTCAGACCAATAAATGCGGTTTTAAGACAATGTATAACAGTATTACATCTTCATAGAAGTTCCAATTTCAAACCTAATATCTTTTGATGGTATTGTATAACACTTTAAAAACATTTTATAACAGTACGACCCTTCTTAGCAGGGAGCCCAAAATATTCAAAACCATAATCATAACTTCTTTCTGACATCGTTTCCACTAGTCATTCATTGTATAACAGTACAGGACAACATTTTGACCTTTCTTTTTAACGAATAATGGACTTTAAGGTCATTGTATAACAGTTCACACTATAAGCCCCATATTAACAGTACGACACTTCATAATTTCGAGAAGAAAGACCAATATCTTCGAAATTCGTAATTATAATTATATAATTTTTTTTTTGATTTTGTAACGTGTGTATTACAGTATAACACTTTGCTGTTTCACTGTTATAACAGTGATGACATTATAAAATTTAATTTTTTTCACTGTTATACCAATGTTAACAATCACGTTTAACAGTAATTTCTCCACAGCGCATAAAAAATCGATATTTTAAACTGTTATACGAATATAACAGTTCGTCTTCACAACATTTTTATATAAATTTTCATTGTCTCATCCTGAAATGAAATCTGAATATATGTCTGCCCCGCAAAATAGCTACTTTAAACTGTTATACAAATATAACAGTTAGGCTTATACATAATTTATGATAAAAAATTCGCATATTTTTCGTTATTTCAACTTAAAATGAAAAAACAAATGTTGTAAGCCCAAACTATAGACATTTTAAACTGTTATACAAATATAACAGTTAGGCTTATAGAAAATTTATGGTAAAAAAGTCGAATTTTTTCCATTATTTCAATTTAAAATGAAAAAACAAATGTTGCAAGTCTAAAATGAAGACATTTTAAACTGTTATACAAATATAACAGTTAGGCTTATAGAAAAATTATGATAAAAAAGACGATTTTTTTTTCATTATTTCAACTAAAATGAAATGTTGAAAGTTCAAAACAAATGTTGAAAGTTCAAAATAAAGACATTTTAAACTGTTATACGAATATAACAGTTAGGTTTAACAAAGAACTTTGCATTAAAAATTCGTCATTGTTTCCATATTTCATATTAAAAAGAAAATCCAATTTATGTGGACCGAAAAAATAATTATTTTAAACTGTTATACAAAATTTATGGCAAAAAATTCGCATATTTTTTATTATTTGCATTTAAAATGAAAAAAAAATTGTTGCAAGTCGAAAATAAAGACATTTTAAACTGTTATACGAATATAACAGTTGGGTTTAACAAAGAACTTGACATTAAAAATTCGTCATTGTTTCCATATTTCATATTAAAATGAAAATCCAATTTATGTGGGCCGAAAAATAGTTATTTAAAACTGTTATACGTATATAACAGTTCGGTTTAACGGAGAAAACTTGACATAAAAAACTTGTCATGTTGTCATTATTTCTTATTTAAATGAAAATACCAATTATGCATGCCAATTGTTCGACATTACAAACTGTTATACAAGTATAACAGATATGTTTAACTCTAAATTTTAACAAAAAATACAAAAGCTGTTCTTAAAAACGAACATAAATGTGTGTTATACAGCACAAAGTCATGTTTTAGGTTCTGTATAACAGTTAATATAATAACATAATGACGTCAGAATTGTACGATTTTTTTGTTCATTTTGTCACGAAAAAAAAAAAAACAGTTATGCAAGATGTGTAATTGTCACACTATGCATAATTGCCACACGTTTATGTAATTCCGCAACTATCTATAATTTAGTGAAAATGTGTATTGTATAACAGTTATAGATTTTTTTCTGAATTTTTTCTATATAATTTGTGGGAAATGTATGTCGTATGACAGTTATAAATACCCTTCAATTTCTTTTAGACAGTGTATTAAAAATAATCAGGGGTTTCTTTTAAAAAAAAATTACCCCCACCCCCTCAAACTGTTATACAGGTGTCCATAGCTGCCAATACAGGGTTTTCAATGTAGTTTTAAGCAGCAAGGCTATGCAGAACAATGTATGAATACTAAATGAAATATTATAATTTTTGTAACTGTTATACCTGTGCAAAACTTTGTAACTGTTATACATAATTTAAATCGAAATATGTTTCTTCTGATGACAAACTATTGCATGGTATGTGATAGTATAATTTATTATACTGTCAGAAAGTGTCATACTGTTATACTGTCATAAACTGTTATACTGTCAGAAACTGTTATACTGATTTTTTTATTTTATTTTTTTTTTGTTTTCTTTAAATTTATAGACTATTCCAATATGCATTCCATTCTAGTCCTTTCTTTAGAAGTATTTTTTTACTACGATCTCAAATGAATGAATGAATTCTCTGCAAGAAATTTTGACATTCCCAGCATTTTTTTTTTTTCTGTCTAGTCAAACCCAAAAATATATATATGAAAAATATACATTCATATTATAATTTACTTAATTGTAATTTTTACGCAATGGATATTATTAATTTAAAAATATATATTTTAATTATTTAGATTTTAATGATTTGCTTGTAGAACAAAAAAATACAAAAAACATCAAATACACAATAATATTTAAGAATATTAATGTTAGGTCTGAGAACAAAAAAAAAAAAAACAAAAAATATTTTATAAAAGAAATCGATTTTTTGCTAGTCATCTATGGAAATGGATTTATGAAATAACTTTATTTCTTTCTTAATGTAATTATATTAAAACAAAAAAATATATATAAATATAATATATAAAATTTTCCAAACCTTACTTACCAAAGATTAAAAACTGTATATTACACAAAGAAAAAAAATTACAAAAAAAAAAAAAAAAAAAATACAAAAACATCATTCTAGTCAATGTTTGATTTTAGTTTTAAACTTAATTTTTTTTTAGAAAATTTTTAAATATTTTTTTAATTTAATTTTTATTATTTTTTTGTAATTAAAAAATTTTGCAAAAAAAAGATTACCCCAAACCTAGTCAAACTCCCAAAACAATGAGAATAAAAAATTAAATTATTCAAGATTTTCGAAAATTTTATGGAATATCTCTAAAGCACGAAAAAGAAAAACCCCAAAAAATAGTTTTAAAAATATTAGAAAAAATCCCCTTTATCCAAAGAAAAAACAAACAGCTTATTTAAATGTTAAAAAAAGAAAACTCTTAAAAAAATACTTGGCAATATATTGTATATTAATTTAAAGAAAATGATGCAGAATTTAATTATAATGAAAAGTCTGCAAAGTTATAAATATAAATATATACTAAAATATAAATATTATTACAAAATTATTATTAAAAATTTAACAAAAAAATACAATAATTTAATATTAAAAATATTACATGTGTAATTTTTAGTTTACAAAAATATTATTGCTATGAAAGAGAAAAAACAACAACACAAAATACACAGTCAAACAATAATAATAACAAAAAAATATTCTCATTAAGAAAATATAACACTTACTCACACATACATACACACACTATATGGCCCCCCTCTCTGACACTTGCCATTTTTCACCTTTAACAATTTGCATATAACTCTGAGAATATTTGCAAATATTAAAGCATAATTATAATAAAAATTAAAAAAAAAATGAAACGTATATTTAAAAATTATTATAACACATTTCACAAAACAAAAAAAAAAACAAAATATGTAAAGAAAAAATAAAACCAAAACTGAAAAGAAATACATTTAAATATATTACAGAAAAAAATAATAAAAAAAAATATAAAAAATCAAAAAAAAATTGTTAGACTTTTTATTTATATATGAATGAATATGGATTCTTTGTGAAAAAAATACACACACACAAAAAATCGAACTCATTTTGGCACTCGTTTTTCCACACACACACACACACCTCAATCCACTCAAATGCATTTTCATGACACCCCTTTGGTCTTTGTCTATTCCAAAATCATGTAAGTCACAAACTCAAAATAATACACCCCTCAATTTTTCCCATTACATTTTCGTCATATATTTCGCTCATTTTTTTACATTTTTCAATTTTCACCATTATCATTTCCCCTCTCCACAAAACTCCACCCCCTCCCCCCTTCAGCACCTCCAAGATTTTCCATTCGTATTCCATTCCCTTTCCTTACCTTATTTCTAAATCCCAATCAAACAAAGCTTAAATTTCCTTCCATTCCATTTTCTTTTTATATTCCCAATACCTTGATCCTCTCTTAAATGTTTTTTAAATACCCCTTATCCCTACAATTTTTCTTATCCCTGATCTTTATAGCATTTTGTTGTTTTTCCTACCTTAACAATTCAAGTTATTAATATTACTTTTTTTATGTCTCTTTTTTTAAGGAAATTTCGTTCCCAACGCTGCATGTTGTTTGAGCTCAGGATGAGTTGATTCGTAAATAAAAGTGCTATACAAACATTGGCCTGGATTCGAAGAATCAAATGGAGAGAAAAGTTTGAAACTGCTTACTGTATGTATTCAGAAAACAAAAAAGAATTTTTGGATCACCTTATTTTACGAATGCTGAAAAAATTGGAAAAAAATAGAAATTATAAACTTTAAGTTAATAGCTTCAAAGATTAGAAAAATTGAAAAAGAATACATATTTTTTTTATAAATTTTAGTTGAAAATATCAAACACCTCATAATATTTTTGAGGTCAAAATTTCACTTGTGATTGCTCGACAATTATAAAGCTTGCTTCTCACCAAATTCCTCATCATAAGGGATGAACTTATTGAATCTTCAACAAAAACAATAACAAAACAAACAAATAATAATAATAATAATAATGATAATAATAATATTAATAATAATCTTAATAATAATAATAATAATAATAATAATAATAATAATAATAATAATAATAATAATAATAATAATAATAATAATAATAATAATAATAATAATAATAATAATAATAATAATAATAATAATAATAATAATAATAATAATAATAATAATAATAATAATAATAATAATAATAATAATAATAATAATAATAATAATAATAATAATAATAATAATAATAATAATAATAATAATAATAATAATAATAATAATAATAATAATAATAATAATAATAATAATAATAATAATATAATAATAATAATAATAATAATAATAATAATATAATATTAATAATAATAATAATACTAATAACAACAATAATAATAATAATAATAATATAATAATAATAATAATAATAATAATAATAATAATAATAATAAAATAATAATAATAATAATAATAATAATAATAATAATAATAATAATAATAATAATAATAATAATAATAATAATAATAATGATAATATAATAATAATAATAATAATAATAATAATAATAATAATAATAATAATAATAATAATAATAATAATAATAATAATAATAATAAAAATTAATAATAATAAAATTAATAAAAATAAAAGTAATAATAAAAAAATTATAAAATTAAGCATTCAATGAAGAGCCAGGGCGCATAAAAATCGTTTTTAATAACTAAAAATACTTTTTAAAATTTTACCAAAATAAAAAATAATTAAAAAAAATTATTAAAACCGCATAAAAATTTCGGTTTATAAAAAGTATTGAAACAAAAATAAATTGATTTTAATATAAATCTCTTCAGTCCTCATTTCAAGCTCGACTGATTTTTTCGCTCCTTATGAGCCTGTTATAAAAAGTACTTCTTTGGTTATTGAAACCCAAACACAAAAAGTTTATAAAAATTCTGGAAAAAGAAGAACATTTAAAATCAGAGGCAATTTTCAAATATATCTTTGTGTTTTTTTAGGCAATCTTAGGGCTTTACCCAAAAATGAAGGGGGAAATTTTTTCTCTCTAAATTAGTTCCTAACAGATCCAACTAACGTCCTCTCTTAAGTCTACTCTCTGGAAGAGTTTTTTAAATGAATCTATCTTCACAGCAAAAATTGTTTTTTTTTTTACAACATTCAAGACTTTTTAGTCCAAGTATTCCAAGAACATATCTTGTGATCAATTTTAAATACAAATCCTGACATTAGAAAAATATATTAATTTATTTAAAATATTCTAATTTTTTTCGATTTAGGAAAAATATCTGAATATATAAAGTAAAGGTATTTTTGAGACACTCGGTCTAGGCCTATCAATTTTTTTAAAATTTGACAATTGAATATTTCGAAATTTTCACAAAAAAAAAAAAATAAATAAATAAATAAATGCTATACAAAAATGTACAAGAATTAAGCTATTTTCAAAGTTTTTCATCATTTTGCACATATTTTGGTATATTTTCAAAATTATTATTATTATCATTTTTTTTTTTTTTTTTTGAAAATCTGTTTTAAATGTGACAAGAATTGCAAGCTTTAATGTACATATCTTGTGATCAATTCCAAAAACAAATCCTGACGTTAGAAAAATATATTATTTGATTTAAAATATTCATATTGTTATTATTATTATTTTTTTTTTTTTTTTTTGAATTAGAAAAAAGATCTGAATTAGCTTTATTTTTTAGAAACTAGGTCTAGGCCTCTTCATTTTCTTAAAATTTGTTGAAGATGTTGTTCAATTTCCCTTTTTTTCCATTTTATTAACATCGTTTTTTTATTTTTTGATTTTGAATTTTTTTGTGATGTAGTAGTTCAAGCTGGTATTAGAATCTTGTCCGTAAAGTGGAAATCAACCTAGATTATTTTTCAATGCATATTTCATATTATATTTATTCGAACTTTTGATCATGTTTCAAATTTCTGAATTTTCAAGGTTACTACATCAGTATCCATTCTCAAACTGTTCACAATGTTTTTCACATCGTTTCAAAAATTTTTTCTACTCCAATCTGATATTGTAAACTTTTATTGTTAATTTTTTTTTGATTTACATTTCAAACCAAAAAAAATAATATAAGGCTATTTAAAAAAAAAAAAAAAATGGGACCTTTGGTTATGCGATTTTGCAGGCCAATAGAAACACTACTCTCTCGCTTTCTCTCTATATCTCTACTGTTCCCTGTACGTTTAAAATTACGTTTGCATCTTCCGGGAACAATAAAATATGGTGTTTCAGGCATTCGGACTTGTTTCCATTTTTCTTATAATTTAACTTTCAATAATTCAAATCCTTTGAAATTTCCTCCAAAGGTATTTATTTTCAAAACCAAAATTTTAAAATATATATTTTTTCCCTTATCTGACAATTTTTACTAACATATTTTTTCTTTCAGGTGGCCTTGTTTTTGAATGACATTTTGGGGTTATATCCATGTCGATTACTACCATCCAATTTTCGCCTTGGAAAAATTCAATTAAAAAGTAACAAAAAAAAATCACAAAAAAATGAAGCCTCTTCACTCCACCCGGGGTCTTACCATAAACAACATCCATATGGAAGATCCGAAAGAACAAAAAGGCTAAACAACATATTTTAATGAGGTTCGGTCATGAATGTGGTGGTGATGATGATGATAATGAAGCCTTTGATGATGATGATGATCTTTGGAAGTTTGCATGCCTTTACAAAGTCAAAATAAATTTGCAAGAAATATAACCAATGTAGAATCTATTATATTATTGTTATTCTATGTATGTATGCTGTATACCATTGTACTCCTGTAAACAGAACAAAAAAAAATCGAGATTTATTTCCTAAACGTAAAACTTAATTTGTTGTATAACTTAGAAATTTGAAGTTGATTTGATCCAATAACTTAAAAAAGACTATTTTTATTTTACAATTGAAAAAAAAAAATTGTTTAAAAAAGTAGAAAAAAAAACTATCCTGTAGTTTAAAGGTCTGTTTTATTGTCTCGTACAAAATTGAATGCGAAAGAAAATCAACTTCATTTAGGGGTTTTCAATTTTTTTTTTTATTTTTATTTTAAATTGAATAATATCAAGAATTTAATAAAAGACACCCTGAATGTGTTAATTTTCTTTTGCAACTTCATTCTAGCGAAATTTTGAAACTGACCTTAATTTTTTTTCGTAATGTATTTAAATTTTTTATTTTTTTATATTTTTTAGTTTTATAAATGTTTGATTAAAGTAGGTTCTGTTTTTTGTTAATTTAAAAAGCTCAAAATTTTAGTAGGGTTAAGGCTATTTTTTGTAGGAAATCGTAGCCTAAAATATTGTTTTTCAATATCAACAGAACCTAATTCCCCATTCAAATTTATTTTGAAATTTCGTTTGATTTTGAAAACCCTACAGAAAAGTTCTGCATAGAAAGCCATGCAATTGGTAGAGATGAAAGATTAACTGTCTTTAAGTTGCAGTATTCAAAAACCTAGCCATAGAACCCAGTTTTTGGAAGAGATAAACGAAGAAAATTTGCCATATTTAATTACCATCTCTCCCGAATAATTAGAGTTCCTCCAAAGAACAGAATGTTTCTTCTAAGACTCTTCTTAGATTTCCACCCAAGAAAAGAATGTTTCCTCTTACATTTTTTTTTTAGATTGCCACTAAAGAAACATTCTGTTCCTCTAATTATTCTGAAGAAATGGTAATTTAAAATGCCAAATTTTTCTTCATCCAACTCTCCCAAATACTTAGTGATTTTAAGACTAGATTTTTGAATACTGTAGCTTAAAGAAAGGTTTATCATTATCTACACAACAGAATTCCAAAAAAAAAAAACATTGTTCGCACAGAGAGATTCCTAAAAGAAATACTGATTTTTTTGGAGAGATGTTCAAATTAAAATTTAAAATTTCCACATTCATGTCTCCCCCAAAGAAATCGTATTTTCTTTCCAGAAACACTCGGTGGGATTCAGGCACAGAAAAAAAAAGTACTGTTTTTTGGAGAGACGTATAAATAAAAACTTAAATTTTCCACACTCATGTCTCCCCAAAAATCGTATTTTCTTTCCAGAAACACACTGTGTGATTCAGGCACAGAAAATGCTTTGGAAGTTTGCTCTACTGTAGGAAAAAAACCAGCTCGTGCCAGATTTTTGGCACAGGGAGTTTCAAAAAAGAAATACTTTTTTTTGAGAGAGACGTACAAATAAAAATTTAAATTTTCCCCAAAAAATTGTATTTTCTTTCCAGAAACCCTCTGTGGGATTCAGATACAGAAAAAAGTGAAATACTGTTTTTTTTGTTTTTGGAGAGACATACAAATAAAAATTAAAATTTTCCACACTCATGTCTCCCCAAAAATCGGGTTTTCTTTCCAGAAACACACTGTGTGATTTAGGCACAGAAAATACATTTCAGTGAAAATTGTGCTTTTGTAAAAAGGTCCCTGAAAAAAATTTAGATAAATGAATAAAATAGCATTGTTATTAATCTACTTTCATGGGCCATAAAATCCATTTATTTCTTCAAGGGATTTTGTTTTGTCTAAATCCTAAGTATTTTACTTTGAACACTTTTTGCTTTTGTTTTGAATATTTGTTTTCTTTTACAGCTTTTATTTTATTTATTTATTTTTTTGTAATATTTATTATTATTATTATTTTGATGTATATTATACTCATTATACCCTCTATTTCCACCAACAAAAAAAAAAATCACCAAAGAAAAAAGTTAGAAACGGAACCAAACTCACACCAAAATTGCAGAAGAAGAAGAAGAAGCTGTGGTATACTACATTGGCATATGATATTTTTTTTTATTGTTCAAAATTCCAAATTTATTTTCTCTTCTCTACAGCAGGTTTCCGGTTCTTCTTTTATGCAAGCAAAACAAACCAAAAATACGAACACCTCCACCTCCAATTTCCCGTCTCATACACATGAACCCTCATATTTTGTTATCTATACCAAAAAAAAAAGAAATTGTTATTTTCCAATCAGGTAATGTTGTAATTTTTCTTTTATTTTTAAATTTAATATTTTTTTTTAATTGTAAAAAAGTTTTTTTTTTTTGTTATTCTAAAATTTAAGTGCATGCGTATTTAAGTTAGCTGACAAGTTGAATTTGTTATAGATTATTTGAAAATCTACTTTTCTAAAATGATTTGATAAGTACAATTGATGGAATTGTTAACTGATCTCTGTTACTGTTAATAAAATATAATAAATAATAATAATAATAATAATAATAATAATAATAATAATAATAATAATAATAATAATAATAATAATAATAATAATAATAATAATAATAAAAATAAAAAAAAATAATAATAATAATAACAATAATAATAATAATTTTTGTGCTCCAGAATTACAAGAATGTAAAAGTACGACAATCAAATTTGCCTTTGTGATATAAAAAAAAACTTGCAGATTCATCCAGGTACTGGAACAGAGCAAATAAATTCAATATTTTTAAAAATAACAGATTTTCAGTTGAAATTCTTTTGCAATTGTTTTCAAATCATTTTATAGAAATAGTAAAACTTTTGTTATTGTATTTAAATGGGAAAGTATACAATTTTTATGAATTGTTCATCCCCTATTTTTGCCAAAAAGAAATGCTGAAAATTTGACCGAATTTAAGTCAATCTCAGTTGTGTATTTTTTTTATTTTTTAAATAGACCTAAATCAGTTTGTCGTAACTTATTGCGAGTCGTTCCTTCTTTTGTTACCAATTCTTTAGAATTTGTTTTTGAATAGTTAGCTAAAATGTTAATTCTTAATTTTTTAAACTCAAAACATAAATTTTAAGACCCTGTAAAGACTGAGCTAAAAGTAATTATGACCGAGGCCAAGGCCTGAAGATTTTTATACCCTACACCACAAGGTTGTTATGTCTTTGTGCATTTGTTTGTAACAGGCAAAAGGAAACGAGATAGACCCATAGTTTTTTTTGATGATCTGCATAGAATCACATTCTGAGTCGATTTATGCATGTCCGTCCGACTGTCCGTCCGCCTCGTCTGTCTGTCCATGTATTTTTTTTAAACAAAGCACAGGTCGCATTTATTGCCCGAACTAGATGAGATTTTGCACAAGTCCTTTGTTTTACCCAAGGACAAACCCTATTGAAATTGGAGATAATCGTTCAAGATATAACTCCCATATATATCTTCGTCCGATTTACCTTTTATTGTGCACCAAACGTGCAATATTAGCCCAAATAGTATGGATTTTTGCATATTTGAAATGGAAATAAGTAAGCCAAATTTGATCGAAATCGGTTCAGATATAGCTATAACTCCCATATATATTGTTCATCCGATTTGATATTTTTGTCCTCCGCAGCCGTAATATGCATCCTGTAACAACGATATTTGGGGAAATATAGCAAATGCAGCACAAAAATAGCCTAGAAACAAGTATGTCAAATTTGGAGAAAATCGGTTCAGATACCTTCCTACTATGGAGGGTATATAAGCTTTGTCATTCCGAAATATAATATATAATTGATCATTTTACCCGAATTATTTCAAATTTCGTGTCCGTGTTACAGCCCATGCCGACTTTTTGACGATTCTATTTAAAATAATCAGCGAAATTGTTTGAAATTTCGTAGTTGAAGTTCCTAATAGGTGCTACAGCCTGTGACAGAAAATTGTTTATGCCGGTCTAGGTCGTCGTATAGCTCTCCCTTAACGGTACTTCGCTTTATTTGATATTTTGATGATTTTAGCGACATTATTCACCCGAATTGTTTGAAATTTCATATTTGAAGATCTTTGTGGGTACTAGAACGTATGACAAAAAATTACTTCTACAGGTCCACGTCTTCGTATAGCCCCCAGATAAAGGTATTTTTTGTTTTTTTTTTTTTAATTTTTCAAGTTCCTTCCAAATGGTAGAGGGTATTAAAAGTTCAGCCTGGGCTTCAGCCTTAACTGCTTTTTTACTTGATTTTTTTACATGGTTGAAAATTGTCATTTTATTGAGAGGTTCTATTGAAAAACATAAAATTGTTTCCAAAGAAAAAAATTATATTTTTTTTAATTTAAAAATTTAATTTAAATTTTAATTTAAAAATTTTTTTAATTTAAAATAAAAAAAAAAAAATTATGTATTTTTACACTTCTACACTAAGCGTTTTGCTATTTTTCAAAACGAAATGCAAAACTAAAAAAAATGATATTTAATAAAAATATAAAATACGACTTGTTAACTGTCAATTGCCATGTATTACCCTATAGCAGTTGGTTATTTAGTCAAGTCGAACAGATTTTTTTTATAAACCTTTAGAATCTGCCACTCAACTTTGATGTGGAGTGGTAGGTCATATATTTGGAAGTGTACTTTTGAGCAGAGTATTTTTTCTCCTATAATAGTAAATATTTATGATGTTATAAATATATGAAATCTAAAATTTTCGAGTAAATTTTCAGAGTATATTGGAGGTATAATTGTGTAGCTTCAAAAATATTGTTTTAGGTTATCGTAGGGTGTTTTTTTTTTTTTCAAAGTGTGTCAAGTCATATCTTTAACCGTGTGTTCTGAAAATATATTTTTCACTTGCTATTACACCTCTAAATATTTATTCTTTCTTACTAAATAGTGATGTTATTTTTTTTATTTAATTTTTTGTTTAATAAATTCAATTCCTAAAAAAATAAAAATATTGTTAAAATATTTTTTTCTTAGGACCTGTTTCTGTATTACGATTTGGGAGGAAATTCGGAAGAAAAAAAAACATTCCAAATAATTTTTTTTATGTTTTTTTAGTTTGATTCAAATTAAAAAAAAAAAAACATATAGCACTTGGTTTTTTAGTCAAGTCGAACAGAATTTTTTTATAAACGTTAAAAATCTGCCTCTCAACTCAATTTTAGCAGGTTTTTTTTCCTATAGCGAATATATACATATTTAAGATGTTATAAATATATGAAATCAAAAATTTTCGAGTAAATTTTCAGAGTATATTGGAGCTATAATTGTAGGGTGTTTTTTTTTTTTAAGAGTGTCACCCCATATCTTTAGCCGTGTGTTTTGAGAATATATTTCTCACTTGCTGTTACACCTCTAAATATTTATTCTTTCTTACTGTATAATGATGGTTTTTTTTATTTATTTTATTTTATTTTTTTTAATTGTAACTGGAATAGGAGGAATTCAATTTAAAAAAAAAAAATAAAAAATTTGTTAAAATATTTTTTTTGCTTAGGGTCTGTTTCTGTATTACAATACGAAATGGAATTCGAAAGAAAAAAAAACATTCCATATAATTTTTTTATATTTTTTATTTTTACTTAAAATTAAAAAAAAAAAACTTTGGAATGACGTTTTTCTTTTGTCATCGTCATGCAAAAATAGTCCCTTAGTAATATTTGTTAACTAATTTTTAGTTCAGAGCTTAAAATTAATCAAGGCTAAAATTAATTTTTTTTAATTTTAAATTTTAATATATATTTGTTTTAAAAATAGTTTTAAAAATAAAGAATGTCTTCATTGCCAAAGAAAAAATCTAGAAATTCAAAGGCCATAAAAAAAATCGTTAAAATATTTGTTGATATGCACAACGATTTTTATATTTATGTATGTGTGTCACTAACAGTGGAGCTTTTATTCAATGTCTTCGTTTACATTTCATAAACATTATCATGGTATACACAAAATAAAAATATTTTATTTTTATTTTTATTTAAATATTCAAAATACATACCACTTTGATTTTACAACATTTTCCCAACACACATTCTCTTAATCATCAACATTTTGTCTATTTAATGTTTTGTCTTTCGCAAACACACACACACCCTGTAACAAAAACAAAAAAACAAAATTGAGAACAAAATTTGAAAACTTTTTAATATATTATTAAGATTAAAAAAAATTGAAAATAATTAATTTTTTATTCTTAAAAAAAAAAAATAATATAAAATAAACAATGTTTTTATTATTTTAGTTTCCAAAATATGTTAGGTATATTTTACTTTTTTTTTTATTTTTTTTTTTTGTAAATTATTAAAAAATAAATATAAAACAGATAAAATATCAGAATTTGTTATTTTAAATATTTTTATATATAATGTTATTTTTTTATTCGAAATATTCATGTCATATTTATTTTTTATATATTTATATTTATAAGTTATATAATTTTTTTGAATATAAAGTATTGTTTATTCACTAAAAATAAATTGTTGTTTATGTTTTTGATTATGAATTATAATTTTATTTATTTATTTATTATTATTATTATTATTATTATTATTATTATTATTATTATTATTATTATTATTATTATTATTATTATTATTATTTTATTATTTTTATTATTATTATTATTATTATTATTATTATTATTATTATTATTATTATTATTATATTATTATTATTATTATTATTATTATTTTATTATTATTATTATTATTATTATTATTATTATTATTATTATTATTATTATTATTATTATTATTATTATTATTATTATTATTATTATTATCATTATTATTATTATTATTATTATATTATTATTATTATTATTATTATTATTATTATTATTATTATTATTATTATTATTATTATATTATTATTATTATTATTATTATTATTATTATTATTATTATTATTATATTATTATTATTATTATTATTATTATTATTATTATTATTATTATTATTATTATTATTATTATTATTATTATTATTATTATTATTATTATTATTATTATTATTATTATTATTATTATTATTATTATTATTATTATTATTATTATTATATTATTATTATTATTATTATTATTATTATTATTATTATTATTATTATTATTATTATTATTATTATTATTATTATTATTATTATGTCTATTAATATTATTATTTTTATACCCTCCACCATAGTATGGAAGGTATATTAAGTTTGTCATTCCGTTTATAACACCTCGCAAAATATACATTGTAGACCCCACAAAGTATATATATTCTTGATCAGCAAAAAATTCTATGTCGATTTAGCGATGTCCGTCCGACTATCCGTCTCTTCGTCTGTGGAAATCACTCCAGCTTCCGAACAAATTAAAGTAGATTGATAAAATTTTACCCAAATGTATATTATGTCAGCAAGACTTTAGGTATTGAAAATGGGCCAGGTATAGGTCCACATTTTCATATAGCCCCATATAACAGTACCTCCCGATATTTGGTATTTTAATGATTTTAGCGACATCATTATTCACCGGAATTGTTTCAAATTTGGTATTTGATGTTCGAAATAAATACTACAGCCTAAGACAGAAAACTGTCTGTGCAGGTCCATGTCTTCGTATAGCCCCCATATAACGGTACCTCCCTATATTCGGTATTTTGATGATTTTAGCGACATCACTATTCTCCGGAATTGTTTCAAATTTGGTATTTGAAGTTCGTAATAGATACTGTAGCCTAAGACAGAAAACTGTTTGTGCAGGTCCACGTATTCGTATAGCCCCCATAGAACAGTACCTCCCGATATTCGGTATTTTAATGATTTTAGCGTAATTATTCACCGGAATTGTTTCAAATTTGGTATTTGATGTTCGAAATAGATACTACAGCCTAAGACAGAAAATTGTCTGTGCAGGTCCATGTCTTCGTATAGCCTCCATATAACGGTACCTTCCGATATTCGGTATTTTGATGATTTTAGCGACATTATTCACCGGAATTGTTTCAAATTACGTATTTAGAGCTCGTAATGGGAACTACAGTCTGTGACAGAAAATTGTCTGTGCAGGTTCAGGTCTTCGTATATCCCCCATATAACGGTACCTCCCGATATTCGGTATTTTGACGAGTTTAGTTACAATACCCACCGAAATTGTTTGAGATGTCGTATTTCAAGTTCGTAATGGACGATACAGCCTATGACAGAAAATTGTCTATGCTGGTTCAGGTCTTCGCACAGCTCCGATATTACGCTACCTCCCCATATACGATATTTTGATGATTTTAGCTACATTATTTACCGTTTTTTTTTCAAGTTTCGAATTTGAATATGGAAATGACTTATGACAAACAATGCCCATGTAGGTCCACGTCCTAGACACCAACAATATAACGGCTATATTCGGTATTTTTAAAATTTTAACAGAATTTTTTAAGGATTTTATATTTTGAAAATTTCCATATTCGTTCCAAATGGTGGAGGGTATTCAACTTTTTAACTTATTTATTATTTTAACTTATATATATATATATATATATATATATATATATATATATATATATATATATATATATATATATATATATATATATATATATATATATATATATATATATATATATATATATATATATATATATATATATATATGTATATATATATAAATATTAATTAAATTCTACATTTTTTTATTTTTATTATACTTAAAGAAATATATTCTATTTTAATATATATATAAAAATATTTATAATATATTTTCGTTTTTTTATTATTATTTTTTATGTCATATTTTTTATAAAAATAATTTATTTTTTCATATTTAAAAAATATAATTTTTTTTTTCAATTAATTTAAACAAACTAAACATGTATTCAAAATACTATATTTAAAATTCATCTCACCGTGCACCAATACCATGGTAATATCAATAATTTCTCTATATATATAACACATATAATTTGTTTTTAACATTTTTGTGTTTCAATGTTTTCTATTCTCCTCCATAAATTCAAATAATTTTCCCAATATTATTTAATTTGACATTTTTATTTCTATTAATTCTCAAGTATCCAAATTCCAATCCCAAATGATAATGCTTAACTTTTCTTTTAGTTTTTTTTATTAATTTATTTTTTTTATAAAAATTCTATTAAAATAATGAAAAATTATTGAAAAAAATTCTAATTAACATTTTTTCTCATTTTCTTTTCTCTTCCTTCCAAAATATTTTTTTTTGTTTCTATTTTTCCCCTCCAAAAAAAAATGTTTCTTTTCATTTAACGGGTTGTATTCTTCGCCCCCCACCACACACATACAACCTTAGATGTCCCTGGCAGATTAGGATCAGCTGGTGGTGGCGTTGCCGCTGATTACTTGCAACGAAGACGTCATAGCAATCGCCTAAAACGCAGCCCTTTAACTAGTCCCCTGCCGATGGCAGGTCCATCGCTAACAACAGCAACAACATCAGTGGCGGGGGCCATGGTTGCTGGCCCTCCCGTTTCGGGTGTGATAAAATTCGAACCAAGCACAAATCTCGACGATGCCGAAGAGGAGAAATATACATTGCCACATGCCGCAGCTGTTGCAGCGGGTCATCACGTCGGAGGCGAAGACGATGACGACGACGATGATGGCGACGATGGCGGCATGGAAAGCGAACAGCCATGTGATCTACGTTTATCTAGCCATTTTAAATTGAATTTGGTGTCGATGGTACAGGCAGCAGCAGCTGCTGCCGCCGTGTCGGCTGGAGCGGCCATGATTGGCGGATCGGCGTCGGGTACGACAGTGGCGAGCGGAACCTCAACAGGTATGACCTCGGCTACACAATTTCAACAGGCTGCCTTACACACCATTGCCGCAGTGGCAACTTCGCACCAGACACCCCATGGTCATGGTCTGCATCAGGCCCACGCTGCCACGCATGGCTTTATGAATTTTCCACCGGGGCCGGGAGGTGACACATCACCGAAACGCCGCTACAGCAGTAGTAGTACCAGCGGAGGTGGAGGTGGCGGTGCTGCTACACCAGTAGCTGGCGGTTTGCTGAATGTGGTCTCGGTTACCGGTGGAGCTGCTGGTCCGTCCGCAGGTGGTTCCGGTTCAACTGGTCTCAATACCAGTTCGACGAGTGGCGGTGGCGGTCCATCTACCTCGGCCATTGTGGCCCCCCACACACCTTCGAGTGCGGCAACGGCGGCGGCGGCCAGTGGTTCGGCGGCGGGCATGAGTGGCAGTGTCGGTGGTCAGGGTGTCGGTGGTGCTGGTGCTGGTGCCACTGTTGGCTCTGGTAGTGGTGGTCCAGGTGCCGGCGGTTCCGCCCCCTGGGGTGGCGCCTACACCTGTGATCGTTGCGGCAATTCATATGCACGTCCACATAGCCTTAATAGACATGTCCGTTTCGAGTGCGGCGTTGAACCCAAGTTTGAGTGTCCCATTTGTCACAAGAAGTCAAAGCATAAACATAATCTTGTGCTGCACATGCGTACCCATCAACATCGATGATATAATCGATGACGACAACGACAGCAACAACAACAACAGCAACAACAGCCCATAGCATCATTGTTACGATCTAGAATAGCTTTTAAATCCCAACAATATTTTAAAACAAAAACAAAAGTTGCAACAACAACAGCAGCCTGCATTAAGAGAATTTTAAAATTAACCGCCTAATGAGAATTGGCGAGGAGAGAGAGAGAGAGAGAGAGAGAGAGGAAAGAGTTGTTTGAAAGGTGAAGTTATATCGAGGCATTTCAAGTTTAGAATCTAAAGAAAATTTGGAAAACCAAATTTTCAAAATTTAAAATTATTTAAAATTTTCTTCTGATTTTTTTAAAACTTTTTATTTTTTAGCAACATCTTTGTTTCCAAACTTTGCCGTGGTACAAAATTAATTTCCTTGGAGTTTGTAGTTTAGTCTCTTTGAGACTTCCATTAGACCTCTCTGAATATTTTTTTTTCTTTAGACACACACTTCGGAAATAATGCAGAACTGCCGGATTCATCAATGAAATATTTGAAGTGAAAAAATGATTTAGAATTCTTGCAGAGATCGGATAGAGCTTTCTGAACAAAGTTCAAAAATTGTCTTTGCGGAATTAATTAATAATTGTTGATAAAAAAAAACTGAGCAAAAATATAATCTTAACACAGATTTCTGTCAGAATTCCATTAGATTTGTCTGAGGTGGAAATATTTCCAAATTTAAACCTTTTTTCGCTCAGCATTAAGACATGTGAAAACGTTGGGAATTCCTTCCGATATCTAGATATTAAAAATCTGGAAATTTTTGAATTTAAGAATTTTGTCAGAATTTGGAAATTTTTGAATTTAAGAATTTTGTCAGAATTTGGAAATTTTTGAATCTAAGAATTCTATCAGAATTTTATTCGATTTGTCTGAATACGATAAAAAAATATATTTCGGTATGGCACGTGATAAAAAAAAACCAATTTGGAATGGGTCTAAATCCATTTTCAAGGTACTCATAACATCACGAAGAAACATCAGTTCTTTGAGAATTCCATCCGGATAAATTTTCCAGATTTTCTTCAGAGTTTCATCCAACCTGTCCGATCTTAAAAACAATTGTTTTGCCCTAAGTTACTCAATGCGAAGGTATTTAGAACTGTGAAATTATAAAAGGAACCTGTCTGTTTTAGTCAATTTCCCAGATTTCTGTCAGAATTCGATCAGACATGTCTTAAATCGATTTATCTTCTCCTTCCCTTGACAAATAGAAACATAACTCATTTCGAAAGCATTCCAATGTTCGAAAACCTGAGAAATTTTATTCAAGTTCATAGCTCAGACTTTCGTCAGAGTTTTGTAAGACATGGCCAACCATTTGTTTTCCATTAACTTTTAACGAGTTCCGTAAGAAATCTAATATTTCCGGGCTGTGTCGGAGTTTTGTAAGACTTGTCTGAGCAGAGAAAACATTTTGTTTGTTATTGAATTCGTCACCAAAAAAATGAGAATTTACAAATCCGCAAACAAACCCAATAATTCTTTTCACCAGTCATTCAGAAATCTGTCAGATTTCTTTCAGACTTGTCTGAGCAAAATTGTCAATTTTGTTTTCTTTGTCAAATCAGTTGGAATTCAATTTGCATGGCTTCCTAGAATTGCTAAATCTGCAAACAGAAGCCCTAATGCGAACTCTCTCAGACTTTAATCAGACATGTCGGAACAAAATCGTCACTTTGGTTTTCTCTGTCAAATCAGGTAAAATCCAATCCAAATGGCTTCCGGGAATTGACAAATCCGCAAACAAATCCCCAATTTGTTAATCTGTTGTTCAGAACTCTGTCAGACGTCAGTCAGACATGTCGGAAGAAAATCGTCAATTTTGTTTCTTTGTCAAATGATGCAAAACCCAATTAAAATGCCTTCCGAGAATTGACAAATCCGCAAACAAGATCTCTAATGCTTTAATCAATCGTTCAGAACTCTGTCAGACTTCAGTCAGACATGTCGGAATAAAATCGGCCATTTTGTTTTCTTTGTCAAATGAAGTAAAATCCAATTGAAATGCTTTCCGAAGTCTTAAAAACTTGAAATTCTTTTGAGTTCATAACTCAGACATTCTTCAGAGTTTTCTACGACATGTCGGAGAACAATCAAATATGCTTTTCTCTTTTGCTGTATGATACAAAATCCATTTGAAATGCAATCCCAAGTCGAAAACTTCTCAGAATATTCCCCAAATCATTGTTCTGAACTCTGTCAGACTTCAATCAGACATGTCTGTACAAAATCGTAAATTTTATTTCCTTGTCAAATCATGTAAAATCCATTCGGAGTGTCTTGAGAAGTCTTAAAAACTTTTAATTCTTTCGAATTCATACTTCAGACACTTTACAGAGTTTTGGACGACATGTCTGAGAACAATCAAAAACAATTTTCTCAAATGCCGTATGAAGCAAAATCCATTTGAAATATAACCCGAAGTCGAAAACATCTCAAAATATTCCCCAGTTCATTCTTCAGAACTCTGTCAGACTTCAATCAGACATGTCGGAACAAAATCGTAAATTTTATTTTCTTGTCAAATTATGTAAAATCCATTTGGAATGCCTTGAGAAGTCTTAAAAACTTTTAATTCTTTTGAATTCATATTTCAGACATTCTTCAGAGTTTTGTACGACATGTCTGAGAATATTCAAAAAATGTTTTCTCATTAGCCGTATGAAGCAAAATCCATATGAAATGTTATCCGAAGTCGAAAACATCTCAAAATATTCCCCAGTTCATTGTTCTGAACTCTGTCAGACTTCATTCAGACATGTCGGATCAAAATCGTAAATTTTATTTTCTTGTCAAATTATGTAAAATCCATTTGGAATGCCTTGAGAAGTCTTAAAAACTTTTAATTCTTTGGAATTAATATTTCAGATTTCCGAGTTTTGTCCGACATGTCTGAGACCAATCAACAAATTTTTTCCCGATGGCCGCTTGATCAAAATCAATTTGGAATGTGATTCGAAGTCGAAATCATCTTAAAATATTCCAAAATGCATTGTTCTCAACTCTGTCAGACTTCAATCAGACATGTCGGAAGAAAATCGTCAATTTAGCTTTCTTTGTAAAATAAGTTAAAATCAATTTGGAAAACCTTGCGAAGTCTTAAAAACTTCAATTTCTTTTGAATTCATATTTCAGACATTTTTCCAAATTTTGTACGACATGTCGGAGAACAATCAACAATTTTTTTCTCATTTGCCGCATGATACAAAATCCATTTGAAATGCAATCCCAAGTCGAAATCATCTCAAAAAATTCCCCAGTTCATTGTTCTGAACTATGTCAGACTTCAATCAGACATGTCGGAACAAAATCGTAAATTTTATTTTCTTGTCAAATTATGTAAAATCCATTTGAAATGTCTTCCGACGTCTTAAAAACTTCAAATTCTTTCGAATTCATATTTCAGACATTTTCAGAGTTTTGTCCGACATGTCTGAGACCAATCAACAAATTTTTTCTCGTTGGCCACTTGATATAAAATCAATTTGGGATGTGATTCGAAGTCGAAAACATCTCAAAATATTCCCAAGTCCGTTGTTCTGAACTATGTCAGACTTCAATCAGACATGTCGGAAGAAAATCGTAAATTTTATTTTCTTGTCAAATTATGTAAAATCCATTCGGAATGCCTTGAGAAGTCTTAAAAACTTCAAATTCTTTCGAATTCATATTTCAGACATTCTTCAGAGTTTTGTACGACATGTCGGAGAACAATCAACTATTTTTTTCTCCTTCGCCTCTTGATCAAAATCAATTTGGAATGTGATTCGAAGTCGAAAAAAACCCAAGAAATCAGGGAATTTCATTGGATATGTCAAAACCAAATCAACAATTTCTATTCTTAAAACTTTCTAAAAAAATGGCATCCGGAGCTCAAAAAAAAAACCTAACACTCGAGACACAAAGACAGACAAAGCTTCCTAAGAATTTTTTTTTTTTCAAATCTATATTTGAGTTTGGTAGGACTACCCGGAACCCAATACAAAATGGGCTTTACAATAATCATTCCAAAATATCTAGAGCAGAAACTCGAATTCGTTGAGAAAAAGGCTGTTAAGTTTCCGTACAACTTGTCGGATTTTTCTCTACAAAAAATGTCCAGAGAAGAAAATTTTCCGGAGAGAAAAAATGTCCAGAGAGGTTTATAAAGTTCGATTCGAGGTCTTGGTAAACCGTCTCATGTCTTCAATCCAAAAAAATCCTATTTCAGGAGAAACATTTCTACATATTTGACAAAATGTCCCAAAAGTCCGCTCCGTACTTTTCTCTAGAGAAAATAATAAAGAATTTTTTCAAAATCATCTGAAGAACATCGGAAGCAAAAATTATAGACCTAAAGAATATTTTTCAAAATGTTCCAAAAGTATACTCCGAACTTTTCTCTGGAAAAATGTCCAGAGAGGTATATAAAGTTCGATTCGAGGGCTTGGTAAGCCGTCTCATGTCGTCAATCCAAAAATTGCTCACATTAAAAAAACACGTTCTATTTCAGGAAAAACATTTCTAAATATTTTTCAAAACATCCCAAAAGACCACTCCGAACATTTCTCTAAAGAAAATAATAAAGAAATTTTTCAGAATTATCTGAAGAACATCGGGAGTAAAGATTTTAGATCCAAAAACTTAAATTTTATATCCATAAAACCGGCTAGGATAAATATTTTCGCGGATCTTAATACCTAAAATTTCCTCGAAATTAATTTTTCTTCTAAAGATTTTTCCTAATCTTAAAATTGTTCCAAATTTCAGACACATTGAATGCCTCTCGCCTTTTGTATATATCTTCACCTTTCCGCCAACTTCACCTTTGAGAAGAGTAAAAGAAGAAAAATAATCTAAAAAAGAGAGTGAGATTTAAAAAAAAAACAATTGAAAAAAAGTTTTTAGCAAAAATTAATTCTAAAATTCTCAGCAGCAAAAATACGTTTTGTTTTTCATTATAATACAGCACGATTGTGATTTTTTCTTTTTAAAATAATTTTTATAAACAATGATCTTGAATTTTCTTAGTCGTTTTTTTTTTTTTTTTTTTTTTGCAATTAAAAATATTTTTAATTTAAATATTTATAACCAAAAATATTAAAAAAAGGGATACTGCATAGATTTTCTGGTGACAAATTAGGAAGAGGAAATCCAAGTGAGAGAGAACATTTTCTCTCAAGCCAAGAGAAAAGTTTGTTTTCGAAGAATTGTTATTGTTTTTTTTTTTTAATTAAAAAAATATATATTTTATTTTTGTAAATTACAACTGATGATCTCAATCTAATTTAACAACAAGAATAGGAAAAAAATATAGAAAAAAGGAAAACTATGCATTTTTCATAAAACCAAAAAAATAAAAACACCTAAACTTACAAAGAACACAAACAACAAACTACTTAAATTATAGAAGAACAAAAAATCCCCCTGCAAAAAGAAAACAAATAAAAATTCTTCAGAAAAAGAAACTTTTCTTAAAAAAAAAAAACTGGAAAAACATCCTCAAATAATTTAAAAAAAAAACTTGGGTTTAATGGACGCTCGTTAACCAAACAGAATAATACAACGCCTTCTTATATTTAAAAAATTATATATAAATATTTTTATATATATATAAAGAAAAAAAAACAAAGAAATAAAAGAAACAACAAACCAACCAACCAATTGAAGTCAGCTTAAGTTAAGAGCAGTAATATTAATTATTAAAAATAATTATATAAATATAAGAAAACAAACAAAAAAGGAATCCGTTGCCCCCGGAAGTAGCCCCCCCCCCCTAAGATAAACAAAACAAAAAAACGAAACTAATTGTGAGCTAAATGTGCAATAATTAATTATTTAATAATTTAAATTTATAAAGAAAAAAAAAAAAGAAAACTAAACTACGACAATTAGCACCAATTTTACAAAATTTAGAAAGAAAGAAAGAAAGCAAAAGAAAAACCAACAACAAATACTACAACATTCAAGAAAAAAAAAATCAATTTGTTAACTAATCACGCTTATTATAAATAACAACAAAAACAACAACAAATTAAACCATAACATTACTTTAAACACCACCAACACCACTCTCCCCCACAACCAATCAAAGCACACACACACACCCACCCACCCAAGCAACAGCTACAACACTCACTCACCCGGCCTAGAAAACAACAACAACAACCACTAAAAAACATACAACAAAAATTCCACAGTTAGAGTTGATATCTAAAGTAGAAGCTGAAAAATAAAACTTTACAGGAGAATTGAGAAATGGGAACAAAAGAGAGAGAGGGAGAGAGAGAGGGAGTGAGAGAGGGAATGGGGAGCACATACCAAAAATAATAATAGAAAAAAAGAGGAAGGAGAGAAAAACATATGTGATAACGAAAGAAATTGGAGAAAAGGCCATCATGTGGTAGAGAAAGAATTGAGAGAGAAAGAGAAAGTGAGTGAGAGAGATTGGGAGAAACTTGTAATAGCAATATAAAAATTCTTTTAAAATTCCAAAAAGTCCTTCAAAAAATCGTTGAGAGGACAATCATCTAATAGATAAAGCATTCAAACAAATAAAGGGAGAGAGAGAGAGAGAAAGTGAGTGAGAGAGCTTGAAAACGGATTTAGAGAAACTTGAAGTTAGCAATTCCTAAATAATATAAAAATTAATTAACAGTTCCAAAAAGACCTCCAAAAAATCGACAATCATGTGATAAAAAAGGAATTCACAAAGATAGAGAGAGAGAAGAAAATAGTGAGTAGGAGAGATTGAAAATGGATAAGAGAAACTTATACTAAGAAACTTAGAAATTAGGAATTCCTAAACAATTACGAAATTCATTCAAAATTCCGAAAAGTACTGCAAAAAATCGGTGAGAGATAAAGAAGGAATTCATAAAGAGAAAGAGAGAGAAAAAATGTTGAAATAATTCGTTTTGTGTCTGTTAATTAATGTTTCGCTCTTGAACGAGAATAAGAGACATCAACTTGCCCATCTATGGATATGAGAAAATCGATTCGATAGCAATTCCTAAACAATATAAATCAGCTATGGGCAGCCTCGAACGAAAAAGTATAAACAAAGCACACGTATTCTCTCTCTCCCTATTCTCATTTGCCATTGATTTGGCAGGACGAGAGAGAGTCTAGTATCACTACTAATGCATATATTGTGAGCAAGGCTGTAATAAGCATTAAAAGTTCTTAAAAAGTCTAGGAGAAGACCATCATGCGATAGAGAACGAATTCAGCAAAATAGAGCGAGAGAAAAAACAAAGAGAGTGAGAGAGAGAGTATGAACATGGATAAGAGAAAATTTTAATTTTTGAATTCCTAAACAATACCAAAAACTCTTTGAAAGCTTCAAAAAGTACTAAAAAGTTATATTTTTTCTCATCTCCGAATTTTATCAGAATTTTCTAAACTAAAAGAAAGATCATAATATCCATATATAAAAGTGCTAACCAAAATTATTCAGAAATTCCTAAACAATACCTAAAAACTATTTAAAAGCTTCAAAAAGTACTCAAAAATTATTTTTTCCTCATCTCCGAATTTCATCAGAATTGTCTGAACTAAGAGGAAGGTCCAAATAACCATTAAAAAATGCTAACCAAAATATTCCGAGTTGAATCGAAAGGAACAGGAATCAAATAAGATGTCGAATTCCGCCAAATTTCAGTGTTAGATTTTCATCAGAATTTCGTAAGACGTGTCTGAATAAAAGTCAGAAATGAAATCGGCAACATTCCGTCACATATAAAGTACAGAAATAGTTAAAAATTCACTCAGTACAAGAAATTTTAGAAAATAAGACTTGCTTCAGGGCTTCTTAAGACTTGTCTACGAAAACGAAAGATAAAAATTTCTCAAAAAAAAAAAAATAAAATAAAAAAAGTTACAACAAACAGTTATTTTTTCCACACCCGAATTTCCAATTAACCGCCTCAAAAAATGCCAAAATAAAATATTCTGAGTTGATTCAAACGTATAGGATTCACACGCTGTTTCGAATTATGTAAAATTTCAAAATTAAGAATGTCTTCGGAGTTTCTTAAAACTTGTCTGAGCTCCATTAAAAATGCCAAAAAATACCACAAATTCTTCAAAATTTACCCAAAGCTTCAAAAAACAGCGAAAAAAAATGTTGAGTTCAGACTTCCACCAAAGTTTCTTAAGACATGTCTGAAGACATTTTTTCCAAAATTGGAAAATTTAGAGAAAACCTTTCTAAAAACCAAATACTAAAAATATCAAAATGCCATAAAATGATATTTTATAGCTTTCGAATTTCATCAGGACTGTCGGAATCCCAATAAAACATCAAATATTTTCTAAAGGGGTTGTCGGTTTAAAACCAATCGAAAAAAAAGTTAGGAAATTTCAAAAATCGCATAGGGATTTCTTCATATTTCAGATTTTCGTAAGACATGTCTGAGAACAATTTATGAATGCAATCCGAAGATTTTCATGCATCCGGTAGTTTGGAAAATTTTTAAAATTGATCCAGTACTGAAAATATACGAATACATGTATTAGCAACATTTTTAATGTTGAATCAACATTTTGGATGTTGAAGCAACATTTCAAATGTTTATGCAACATTTTTAATGTTTAAATGGTATTTTTTGGTGATGAGCAAACCATATCAAAAGCTCTAAAATGCCATAAAATTATATTTCATAGCTTCCGGTAATGCCTCAGGATTTCTTCAGATTTTTGTATGAGATGTCTGAGATCAACTTATGAATACAATCGGAAATTTTTGCAGTTTTGTGGTTTAGAAATTTATTGGAATTCATCCAGTACGGAAAATAAGACGAATATTTAAAAAAAATGTTTAGCAACATTTTACAATGTTGAAGCAACATTTTGGATGCTGTAAAAACATTTCAAATGTTGATGCAACATATTTAATGTTTATGTGGCATTTTTGATGATGAGGAAACCTTTTTTAAAGTAGTTAGCAACATTGAAAAATTCTTCAGCAAAATCGAAAGCAAGTCGGAATATTCGATTACAGAATTTATAATTTTTCAATATTTTCTTTGGAGAAACATCTCGTCTCTTCTTTCTCGATTTCTCTCCGACAGGTCTTGAAGTCTTAAGTGTCTTCAATAATAACAAAATATCAAACATCTCCTCCACCTCTTCAAAAACCCCCAGCACAATTTTCCCCCAAAAACGATACAATATTTTTTTTTTGGAAATAAAGAGCAATGCCAGTTTTGTTATTATTTCTCTTGGTTATAGGTTAAGTTTCGTTATTTTTTTAGGAAAAGATTCAACAGACAGAGAGTGTGATAATACCCAAAATAGTTAAGTAGTCAAAATAAAATGAACCGAATGTGATATGTATTCTTAATACAAAGTTAAATATTGAACTTTTCCTAATGCTTTTTTATGGGCCTATCAAAGAAATACCTTCCAAATGATAAGTATTTAATTGCTCTTTTTCTGATGATCTCATATTTTGGGGGAAAGCTATCAGGGGTTAATCTTTTGAGGATATGGTTCTCTTAGAGAAGAAAATGTGGTGATATGGAGGATGATAGGACTAATAATGTTTACATTATTTTTTATCTTAGAATGGAGAGAAACAACATCGATCTGAAGGTTGTCTTATATAAAATATTGTCAGATTTAGGAGTGAAAATATTTGAAAATGTTGTAATTTGAAAGTTTGCCGTTATTAAAAAGATATTTCTAGTTTAAAAAAAATTGTGTACGCAACACGTTCTAATTTTGAAGCAACATGTTCTAAAATCTAAGCAACATTTTTTATGCTGAGCAGCATGTATTTAATTATGAAGCAACATTTTTAAGGCGGGAAAAACCTGTTTCAATGTGGAAAACATTATATTCAATATTTAAACAATCTAAAAAAAAAAATAGAAAATATTCGAAGTGAAAATTGAAAATTTATATATATTTTATTTTCAAATTAAATTATCAATGTGGAAACATCATCCTTAATATCGAGGCAACATTTCTAAATTTTGAGAATAATTCTTTGATGATGAAACAATATTATAAACGCTGAGAAAATTATTTGAATATTTAAACAACTGTTTTTAATATTGGATAAACATTTTTTATTGAGGTAACATTTTTAAATGTTGAAGCAACATTTTTAAAGGTTGAAGCAACATATCATGATGTTGTCTCATCATTCCCATCTGTTGCGTCAACATTTGAAATGTTGCAGTTTCAGTTCTAAATATTGCAGAATCATTTTTTCGAGTTGAGAAAAAATTTCTAAATTTTTGTTATCTATATTTTCTAATTTTGTGTCAACATCTCAGCTATTGATGTTTATAAAATATTTTCAAATGACAGGTCAAAAATGCAATAAAAATGTTATGAAATATTGAATCAAGTTTTCAAATGTTGCATCAACATTTCACCCCGATATTGTTTTATTCAAATTTTGAGTCCACCTTTTAAACATCTGAGCAACATGTTGAGACAGCCTTCTTAAATGTTTACTCAGCAGTCTAAACAATTGATAACAAATTAAAAGTCATTTACAAGTATTAAAGTAATATTCATAAATGTTGAGTAAATATCTTAAAATGTTGAGACAATATTTTTAAATGTTGAAGTAATTTTTTTAAAAATTTCCAGCCGATATTTTTTAATTAGCTCAAAGTTTTGGGCGTTGAGTAAACATTTTTAAATGTTGTAACAACAATTTGAAATATTAAATCAATATTTTTAAATATAGAGTCAAAATATTTAGATATTGACTCGACATTTAAATATGTTGAGACGACATTTAAAAATGTTGAGTCAACATTTAAAAATATTGAGTCAACATTTAAAAATGTTGAGCCAACATCTAAATATTTTGAGTCAACAATCAAAAATGTTGAGTCAACATTTAAATATGTTGAGTCAATATTTAAAAATGTTGAGTCAACATTGGCTGAAATGTTGCATCAACATTTCGGATGTTGAGTATACATTTTTCAATGATTCGAAGCAATATCTTCTAATTTCGATTCAACATTATTTTGAAATAAAATATGAAAATGCTAACGCAATATCTTAAAATTTTGAGAAAATATTTTGAAATGTTGAAACTATATTTTTTAAAATTTGACACAATATTTACAATGGCAAACTTTCTGATGTTGAGTAAACATTGTCAAATGTTGAAGCAACATTCCTAAATGTTGAACATTGAAGAAATATTTTTAAAATTTGAAACGATATTTGTAAAAATTTCTGATGTTGAGTAAACATTTCAAGGGTTGCACCAACATTTTTAAAAATTGCGCAAACATTTTCCAATGTTGAGAGATTTTCAAATATTGCTTCAACACTTCATAGATTGAATTAAAATTTTCAAAATATTAAGTCCACATTTATGCAACATTTTCTATTGTTTAGACAACATTTTGAAATGTTTACGCAACATATTTAATGTTGAGTAAACATACCCACAATGTTGAAGCAACATTTTAGATGTTGCGTAAACAATTCCAAAAGTTGAGGCAACATTTCAGATGTTGCGTAAACAATTTCAAAAGTCTAGACAACATTTTTGATGTTGAGTAAAAAAAATTTTTCACATTTTTAAATTGGAAATCAATATTTTTAAATCTTGAGACAATATTTTTTAATATTTTCAAAAATTTCAGATAGTTTTCTAATTTTGGGAAGATTTTTTTTATTATATAAAAATTCAATCATTTCTCCCTCTTCTATTATTCTATTTTATTTTATTCGAGATGTGTGCTCCTAACCTAATGTAGGTCCTGCGTTTGTTGGAGACGAATGTGAAAAGCTAAAAACCCCACTAGGTCTAGACAAAGAAAGAAACATTAAAATGAGAAACTGGGAAACTATTGTGATAGCAATTGTGAGCGATTTGTTGTAAAACATGCATATATGAAAAAAATGGCTAAGAAAATTTTGTAAGCTTTTTTTTTAAAAAAAAAAAAAAGAAACACACACACATTTTTTGTTTATTGTTTTTTTTAATTTTTTTGTGATTAATGTGTATAACACTTTAAATAGTTTAACTAGTCAAGAAACTAAACTAAAAAAAATATAGATAAATATGAAACATAAACATAAAGAAACGAAAAGAAATGACAAAGAGTAAGGAGAGAGAAATAAAATAACAAAACAAAAAGGAAAGAAAATAAAAATGATGGAGACGAAAAAAAACTAGAGGAGGTTTAGGTAGAATAAAAAAAGGAAAGAAAGAAAAAGAAAAAAAAAACGAAAAAGAAAATAAGAAACCACACACACCCCCACGCCAAACACCCACACCACTACACTTTATTTGTAAATAACGAAAAAAAAAATGTTTATTATAAAGGAAAATATTTAGAAAAATCTATAAAAAAAAAATATTTTGTTGAAACCTAAAGAAATATATATTTACACAAAGAACAACAACAACGCCAACCACCCCCAGACGATGTAATTGTCCTTCCCCCCACGAAAAAAATAAATCAATAAAAATATAAAATTAATCAAGCAGACCAATAAAATAAAAACAAATTAAATATATTTACAAAAAAAACACACACACACACACACTTATTAAACAACAACAACACGAGAACTGCATTTAGCTTTGCAAACAACAATAACAATAAAAGAATTTAAAAAAACAATAATTAAAAGCACCCCCAAAAAAAAACTAAAAACAAAAAAATTAAAAAAAAAATCCGATAAAAAAATCATTTCTTTTCCTTTGAAGAAAAAAATAAAAAAGCCGTCCTCTTTTTTAAAATAATTCAAGAGCAACAGCTAAATAATAATTCTTTAAAAAATAAACATAAAAAACAAATAAAAAATCGATAAAAAAAAACTATTCTTTGGTATTGTGCAAAGCTTTTGTTTAACAAAAAAAAAACCTTTTTAACCCAAAAAAAAAAAAAATTGAAAAAAAATTCTCGACTCAAAATTTATAAATTTTTTCCAAATTCAAAAACTTTTTTTTGTTTAAATTATTAATGGAATTACACAAAAACACACACACACACTTTACAATCTCTATTTAACATTATAATAATTATTATTATTACTATATTAATTGCTAAAGAATATATGTTAATTTTTTTAAGGCACGCCCCCTGCAACTCAATTGAAACATATGCTAATGTGTTTTTCTTTGTTGTTGTCATCATGCCTTGTTAATAATATATACATATAACTATATAATATATTTTATTCTTCAAAATAGCTTTTCTAGTTTTTATTATTATTATTATTCTTATATTTTGTATAATATTATTTTTAATTATAATTTTTTTTCTTCTTAAATTCTTTAAAAAACTATATTAATAATATCTTTTTTTATTTTGTATATGTATAAAAAAATTAATCTAAATTCTATATTTGTAGTAGTTTATTTCATTCCACTAAAAACAGAATATTGAAAAATGAAAGAGAGAAAAATTATTTTGATTTTTAATGTATTCTTTTTTAAATTTTATTCCAAGATTTTGAGAAAACAATTAAACACTTTATCCTTTTGCCTAAGAATAAGATTTAGATTTGGGGAAAATTTTAAACAATATTTACTAAATAAAATACAATTTTCATGAAATAATTTTCTGGATTAGCAAACTTTTATAAATTATAATTAAAATGAAATAAAAAAAACATCAAATTACTAGTATTTCCACTTCTTTCCTCTAAAAAAAATTGGAAAATAAATTCATTTCATTTTAAACATTTGAATGTTGCACCAAAATTTATTTATGTTGTAGCAACATTTCTTTATGTTGTAGCAACATTTCTCTATGTTGCGGCAATATGTTTTTATGTTGAGCAACATTTTTTGATGCCAAAAGAAACATGTATGAATGTGTCGCAACATTTTTTAAAATCTTTATATAGGTCATCTTTATATAAATAAGAAGAATTTTTTTAAATATTGAAAGAAATGTTTTGAGATTGAGATCAATGATTCTTCTTCGAAAATTTTCCACTTTCTGCGGTAAAAAAAAACCTAGAACTAAATGATTTAAATTCCAACACTTATAATGTTGAAACAACATTTCTTTATGTTGAGGCAACATTTCTTTATGTTGAGGCAACATTTCTTTATGTTGTGGCAACATTTCTTTATGTTGAGACAACATTTTTCAATGTCGAAGGAACATTTGTCAGGTTTACGGAAAATTTTTAAACGTTCAAATAAAATTTTAAAATATTAGGCTAACATTTCAGTCAACATATTTTTATCTGGTGTCGGTATATCGAATGTTGAGGCAACCTTTTTAAACGTTGAGATAAAATTTCTCAATTTTATGTCAACATTTTTAAAAAAGAGTTTTGAAATTTTTTTTTTGATTTGAAGGGTTGAGATAAAATGACTTAATGTTGAGGCAACATTTCATAATGTTGAGGCAACCTTTTTAATGTTGAGGGGCAACCTTTCTAATGTTGGCAACATTTCGTAGTTGTACGTCAACATTTTTAAATAAATAAACTTTTTTGAGAGTTTAGATATTTTTATTTCCAAACGTTTGCAAAACATTTTAAAATATTGAGCCAACATTTAAGTCAATATGTTTTATCTTGTGTCGAAATTCCTAATTTTGGCGAGACAACCTTTCTAATGTTGACATTATTCAATAAAGAGTCTTTTTTGAGAGTTTAGAAATGTTTGTTTTGATTTGACGGGTTGAGATAAAATGACTTAATGTTGAGGCAACATTTCATAATGTTGAGCCACATTTCATAATGTTGAGACAACATTTCATAATGTTGAGGAAACATTTCTAATCATTACGCAACATCTCTAAATAATTTTAAGGCAACATTTCATAATGTTGAGCCAATACTTCAAATGTTGTGTCAACATTTTAAATTCTGTGTCAAATTTTGAGACAGCATTTCAAATATTGGGGCAACCTTTCATATATCGAAATCTTTTTAATTTTTATTCGGAAGTTTTTTTATATTCAATTTTCCTAACCAGAATAAAAAATTGAACAAATTTGATATATAAATAAATTTAAAAAAATAAACACATTTTGTTTTGACAATAAACAGTTGATTTGGGTTAATATCTTTTTTTTTAAGATTTTATTAAAACAATTTCTTCAAAAAAGTCATAAAAAGTAAAAGAATAATATCTAATAATAATTTTCACAACTCTTTTAAAAAAAAAAAAATAGTTTATTTAAATTTAAATTATTTTATTTTTTATTTAATTATTTAATTTGTTTTATTCATTTAATTTGAAATTTTTATTTAGTTTTATAATTTTTGTTAAAGACTTTAATGCAATCATTAAAATTAAAACAGTTTCCAAAAAAAACTAAAAAATATTTGTTTCTAATTTTTATTTTTTTTTTTTTTGTTTCTAAATTATTCTGAATATTTTTTATTTTTTTTTATCTTAAAAAATAAAAATATAAAATATATTTCACAATTTTTTTTTTTTCAAAATTATTTTATTTATTTTATAATTTTACTTATTTTATTTTTTGTTTTATTATATAATTTGTTTTATTTATTTAATTTGAAATTTTTAGGTTTACATATATATTTTTTTAACGATTTTAATATTCAATCATTAACATTACATTTTTCCCCCAAAAAAGTCATAAAAAAATAAAATAAAAGTTTTTGTTTCTAATTTTCATACATATTTTTTTTGTTTCAAATTTACTTATTTTTTTAATTTTAATTTTTTTAATTTATATTTTAATTTGTTTCATTCATTTAATTTGAATTTTTTTTTAATATTTTAATATATTATGTATTCCAAATTTTTCTATTATCATTTAATTTTTTTTTTTTTGGTTTAATTTGAATTTATTTGATCTAATAATTTTTAATTATGGTATTTTCTTTTAAAGGCAAAAGGTTATAATTTGTATATAAATTGTATAAATGTTTTTTTCCTTTTTCTTTTTGTTTTTAACGATTTTTAAAAATTAATTAAATTAAAAAAAATATTTTTCTCTCTTTCATTTTTCAAAATTACTCTATGTTACTTTCTCTTTATAAATCTTATATAACTTATAATCTTATAATTTTCTCTATTTTTATTGCTATTATTAATACAAATAAATATGTATATATAATACATATTTTTTTTTTCTATATATAATATATATTTTATATATATATTAAAAAAAAACAAATAACCTACATACAAAGAAATCCAACAATTTTGTGCTGTGAAATCTAAAGAAATGTGATAGAAAATATTTTCATTTTTTTGTCTTTTGGTGAAAAATCGAAGAAAAAACAAAACAACCGAATATGGTCAGAATGAAAGATGTTGAGAAACGACGACGATAACAACAACAAAAATGAGAAAAGAAAATAGAAAAAGAAATGCAAACGAATGGCGCAAAATTGAATTATGTTTTGCTTTATTTCAAAGAAGCGAGGGGAGGAGAGGGGGGATGGGATCTAGTAGGGAAATAAATGAAATTTTTTTAAAATTCTAAAATTCAATTTCAAATGGGCTAATTAGTCAAAACCCATATAGGAGGCAGTGTGGCACACCATTATTTGTAAATATTTTTTAAAAACACAAAAAAAAAAAATTATTCCATATTAATAATAAATTGAAATTATTAATATTGCGATTTTTTTCAAAATTTTTTGATCTCATGTTATAAGTATTCTTTTTTTATATATCTATATATGTATATATTTTTTTTTTCAAAACGAAAATTTGGCCTTTAGAAAATAAGAATATCATCCCAAAAATTTTTATGTGGCGATGTATCACACTTTCCAATTTCATAGCCCCCACTGGGTTTCCCTTAAGGGATAATGGGTCCTCTCCCCTATTCCTCCGACCCCCTTCGGAAACAGAAGCATATTACAAATTTTTTTGTTTGGACAAAAACGAAAAGAATACAAGAACGGCTTTGTTGTGATCTAAATTTAATTAAATATATATATATATACATTATTACTAAACCCATACACCTATAAACTATACATACATAAACACACACATATACTATATTATATTTATCCTATAGCTATTGGCATTTTTTTCTAAGTTTTGTTAATGATTTTCATTATTTTTATTTTATTAAAGAGAAAAAAAACGAAACCCCAAAAAAGCAAAAAAAATTAATTTCGGTCAGTATTCGCAAAAAAAAGATATAAATTAAATTTTTTTACAAAGAAAGAAAAAAAAACAAATTTTAAAAAAATAAATCAAATTGATTTTTTGTTTTCTTGCTTCTACAAAAAAACACACACAAACATAGATATCTAATTTTTTCTTCTTTAAAAAATAAAATAATTTAGGTTTAATGCTTAATTATTTTTTTTATGTTATTTTATTTGGCTATACTTTATATATATATGTTATATACAAAAAAAAAAGAGAAGAAAAAGAAAAATGTAAATGAATTGGTAAATTTGTCTATTTTTTTAATTATTATTATATATATCTCTTAAAAAATTAATAATAATTTATGTTTAAAAAATATATATAATTAATTATTATAAATTTTTATATATGTGTGCAATTTCTTCGCTAGTCATACACAAAAAAATTGCATAAGTTTTAGTTATTTTTTTATTAATATAATTATTATTATTTTTTTGTAATTATGTTACTGTAAATACAACTCACAACTTACCCAACCTTAAAATTAAAAAAAAAAAAAAACTAAAACAAAAAACGAGTCAGGGTGGAAGTTGTGTAGTCTTTATTTTTTTCTATTTTTAACTATATAAATATTAATAATAATTTTTATATCTCCATAGTCCCCCCTCAGTCTAGTTTCTCTTTATTTTATTATAAAAAAATCAATGAATAATAATAAAAATAAATAGTTTTCTTTTTTTCATAATAAAATAAAAACTCCCGAAGCAAAATAGTTATAAATGTAATTTTACACAAATAAACACACACACACACGCATATGCTAATTCTTAACCGTCAAGATAGAAAAAAAAATACCTTTATTTAATTAACTATTTTTTTATTATTATTTTAATTTTCACTTAAGGTTGTGGTTTTATATAGTTTAACTAAAATATATAATTTTTTTTTTATTATCAATACTAATACTTATAATTCTATTCTTTATTCTATGTCTATATATCTTTACTTGATTTTATTTTTAATTTTTTTTGTTTGTTATTTCCCACATAGAGACAATGTATGTGTGTTTGTTCTTTTTTCTTCAATGGAATTTAAAAATAAAAAATTAATAATTTTTTTGGAAGGGGAAGAATTTATTGTCAATTTCAAATAAGGCCTCCACATAGGTCTATTAACTATTAAAAAAGAAAATTAAAAAAAAAATCAAACAAAATTATATAAAATTTTAGCATGTCATTTTATGTCTTAAAGTTGGTATTTTCAATGCCATCCTATGCCTATTTTTTAATTTGGGCTTTAAGTCTCCTTTCGAAAAATTATCTCAATTTCAAGATATGTCCTAAAAATCTACTGGATTTTCCTTTCCAAATCTAGAAAAAATCTGCTCTTTTCATTATAAAATTTTGATTTTCTAAAATTGGTAAATAAATACCTTTTCCTCCGTTCGAAAACATATGCATGCATATTATTGTCCGACCTTATTTCTTTTCCAATTTCAAATTCCACATCAATTTTTGTGCCCTTTACCGTATTTCCACTCTTAATTATAGTTAACTTTCACGTCCATATGTTTTATAGTTCATTTTTTGGGTCATAGCAATCCATGCCATGTCATGCCCTGTTGCATCATACAAAACATAAAATTGCATGACATGAAACCATATGTCATGCCGACCCAAAATCAAGCAATGCGAAATGTGCCACAATTTTTTCAAGAGACCAACAAAAGCTACCGCATACATTAAAAAATGTTCAAATAAATTGTCCTTTAGCATAAAAATACACTGCATGACATGAAAACAAATGTTTGATGTCTCTTCATGTCATGTCGACCCAAACTCAATGACAAGCCAAGCAATGCAAAATGTGCCACAATTGTTTCAAGGTCAATAAAAGGTCTCACATACTTTAATAAATGTTCAAAAAAAACTGTTCTGTTGCATCAAAGACCCTACATGACATGAAAAATATGTTTAATGTCATGTCGACACAAAATAAATAACATTGCGTTCAAAAGCTATGAAATGCTGAATGTATCACAATTTTTTAAAGGCCAATAAAAGGACCCACATACCTTAATATTACGTTAAAGTTCAAAAGAATTTTCCTGTTGCATTAAAACATGACATGAAATCAATTATTTAATGTCTCATCATGTCATGCCGAATCAAATTCCGAAGCAGTGCAGCCAAAAGCCAAACCATGGAAGTGTAGCACAATCTTTTCAAGCACTATAAAAAGCCTGTTTGAAAAATGGACTCTTTTCATGACATGATACAAAAAAAAATGTCTCACCATGTCATGTCCATCCAAAACAAATGACAGCTCGTGATGCAAAGGCAAAGTAATGTAGTGGCATTATTTCTATTTAATGAATGTTGATAAAAATTTCCAGCTGCATCAAAAACACTTCATGACATGAAATCAAATGTTCAATGTCTCACCATGCCATGCTGAACCAAAAACAATAACAGTGCAGGCAAAAGCCAAACTATGGAAGTTTAGCACATTTTTTTCCAAGGTCTATAAAAATTCCCCCATATAAATGTAAAAAAATGGCCTCGAGGCATGACATCCAAAACCAATGACAGCCCATGATGCAAAAGCAATGAAAATGTGGTAGCATAATTTTTATTTAATAAATGTTGATAAAAATTTCCAGCTGCATCAAAAACACTTCATGACATCAAATCAAATGTTCAATGTCTCACCATGTCATGCCGAATCAAAAACAATAATAGTACAGGCAAAATCCAACTATGGGAGTGTAGCACAATTGCTTTTTCAAGGTGTCCTGAAAACAAGAAAACAGAATATTTTATGTCACATCATGTCATGTCGATACAAAAAACTGACATAAAATTCTATCTTCTGGAATAATTTGGTCACAATGTAATTTACCATGTTATATGTCAGGATTAGCCATAACGTATGCCATAAATGACATGCCATTTACAAATGTCATGATTTTGACATGGTTTGAGTTATAATACAAATGTCTACCAAATAATTACGACATGTTCGACATATTTTAGTCGACA